>NC_089874.1:154920000-155270000 GCF_040182565.1 Anser cygnoides | reverse complement strand
AGCATTCATCAGTACAATTTATTGTCGAAACGACCATGACATCAATACTATGAGTAATCAGTATTCATGCTTTAAGAACCAATGGTACCGACACCTTCTCAACTATATATTTTCAGTATACATTGAGATTACTAAGTCCTTTCGAATTACATGATATCCAGAAGACATCACTGCACAGCGGTACAAGACCTTCCCCTATTGTTCCATTCCAATCACATCAAGACTGTCACAAAAAACAGCTAGGAGCTCAGGTACACTGATCAGCAGTACATCACCACCTCCAGAGAAACATTCGTTTTCACTGTGGGACTCATCAAGCAGCAAGGAAACTCCCTAACAAAGATTCAATTGTATCTGTCTAGACAGAGCACCTAGGTGGTACTCTGAAGATGTGCTTATCTAGGTAAACTGTTCAGCTTTCAGACACCAAGATGCCACTATGCATATGGTCTGTCCACCATTACACGAGGAGACGTGCAAGACAAGGAATGAAGGCAATCGAGCCTTCGCCACCTCTCTAGGTTTCTTCCTACTTTTTGTACTTTCATAATCCTTAATTAAATTAAATCAGCCAAATGTTAGCAGAGACTTGTTTGTTCATTACCTGCCTGTTCAATGGTGGTCACTGCTCTTTGTAGATTGTAGCCCTTCTCGTAAGGAAGTTTACAAAGAAGTCTGATGAGGAACTGTCATTTCTTTTAGGGACGTTGACTAAACTCTCCTTTGACTGATGGATTTCAGTATTAGCATTTCTCTGTTAAAATAGTTGTTAAAGGATCAGTATTTTTGGTTGCAAGGGGAGTTGCAGATTCTTATGGAAGAGCTTCTCTCTCCCCATTTATGCTTTTCCACTGCTCTTGTATATTGAAGTGATATTGTAATAAGTTCCTCTCAAAAGTATTTCTACATCTACATCAAGTTACATATCAACCAAATTTGCTTCTGATACCATAAAATCAAAGAGCAAGGAGATGCAGCACGGAGTAGTCATGGCTTTGCACAGAGAAGTATTATTGTGCATTAAAGGTTTGATGGATTTGAATCCTTTCTAAACACTTTTTTTATACCTGGGCTCTTTGTGTAGGATAATACAAAGGTAACTGGCAGGTAAGCTCATGTCGAGATCCAAGCAGTGTGGATGTATCAGCAAGCTCAGAGCTAATGTATGCATTGTACTCCACCATGAAAATAGGAATGCCCTTTTTTGCTTGTATAGCAGGAGCAACTAAGCTAAAAGAACTAAGCTGGAAAAAAAAATCAAGCCTGAAAGTAAGGTTTTTAGTTAGCTGGTGTGGGATTTCCATCTGATAAAACTAAAAATGAATTTGTTCCTCTTTTCAAGCAAATTATTAAAGTCATATATGATGTGGCAGTTCTGTAAACTGCAATGAAACTCTAGCTTTTTGAAGGAACAGCCTCCTCTTAAAACTGCAATAAGATAGCTGGATTTGTGGGAATTAGGTTTTTCAATTACCAGGACAGTTCAGACATTGCTAAGTGGTTCTACTGCATAAAGCAATACGCCTAGCTTAAAATGTGATGATTTACAAAGGTGAATTAAAATGAGTCTCAGTTTTCTCTGCAGCAAGAATACAGACAGGAAGAGTTTCAGGGAAAGGTGTAAAATCTCATCCTGTTCCTTACGCTACGTGTCTGCTTTTGGTGCCTGTCTGGGACAGGATAGTAGGCAAGACTGATCTTCAGTTGGACCCCATGTAGCTGCTCTGTGATTTTCATTACCACCCAATCCTCTCCCAGTTTTCTGAATGTTTCGATTAGTTCTTAGATATCTCAGAATCTTTTTTTGCTTGTTGAATACTCTATAAAGGGCATTATCGAAGAGCTGTGATTTGGGACAAATGGTTTGATATGATGGTCACTGGAATATGATGAAAGCTGGAAAATCTAAACATTGTGAACTTCACATTAAATCAATAAGCACTCTACTCCCTCCACCACGTTCACCTAATTCACTCTACTGGGCATCCCACTGCTAAAATACCCTTTCTGAGAGGAAAGGACATGAGGGCACGTGAGAACATGGTGTGAGGACTCAGAAGAAGGGACACCCTGTCTGGGGCCCCGGGGCTGCCCCAGGAGAGCCTCAGCCCCAGTGTCCAGGTGTGAAACCCACCCAGATGGGTCAACGCCAGAGCATCTTTGGGACGGAGGGGGCTTGCTGCCTGGCAGCACGGGACACGGTATGGGGTGCAAGGGGGGATCATTTGGGGGTGGCACAAGATTTATTATGTGATTTTTAGGTGAGAGAAGAGAGGTGTGGAAAGAGATGGATTTAGGTGATTTAGGAAGAAATGTGGGAAAATGCAAGGGTAAGGATATTAGAAAGGCCAGTTAATAGCAAACACTTCGCTGGTCGGTATGCTGGTCTGACCATGCCCTGCGTCTGATCAGCACGGTCTGTCCTGTCTCCTTAATAAAATCTTTCCTCGAAAAGGGGCTCGACTCTGTGGGCAGGTATGTGGGGTGTGAGTGCAGCAACAGCAACTGGGGAGACTGGGACCCAGGGGCAGCTACTGGGCAGATCGAGCGCCTGAGCCCTGCAGGTGGAGGCCTCCCTCAGGCAGTCAGACCCAGCATGATGTGTTTTCTGCTGGGAGTATGTTTTCTGCTTTATTTGTAGCGTTGTCAAAGGTGGAGTAAGGCTGGGAGAAGAGCAGAAACGTATGTGGTACTTAGTGTTGTAATTTCACATTTCCTTCCTTTTGTGGGTTGAACTTGCAATGTATGCAACTGACCTGAAACTACTGTACAGCAAAACTGTTGGCTTATTCATTTCCTTATAATTTATACCATGAGGCTGAGATGCAGCTGGGGTGGGGTAGGTATTTTGAGGAACAGCAGGGAGGGCAATAAATAAGCTATATATAAACATTTATTTGTTCATATAAACTATAGGATAGCACCTACCTGTAAAATATTCACCAGTGCACGAAGTACATGCATCAAAAGTCTGTGGGACAGTGGCTTTCAGATATGAATGCTACTGAGAATTTTCCATTACTTTGCTATCAGTGGAAATATTTTTCCTTCTCCAAAGAGAAAGCTGTTATTAAAGCACATCAGTCATACTATACTAGATTTATGCTTTCTTTTTGTCAGTGATGCGTGCACGCATCAGGAGAGATGCAAACCAGCATCTTTTGTCTGTTTTTCTGCAGGTGAAGTTTTTCTCCCTACAGCTATATAATTCATAGGTGTCAAGTAGTCTGGTTTAAATTGCTTCTGCATGTAACAGTTCTGCAGCCAATCATTTTTTTTACCAGGACATCTTAGATAATTCCTTTTTTTCAAGGGAATTTATCTTAACGTTGCATGATCTGTATTTGCAATAATGTTTTTGACCACAGAACATAAACAATTGCGAACTCTTACCAAATGCTTCTTCTGTATAGTAACACTTTTGCGAAGTATCTTGTTACTGTGCATGGATTTTGTGGCGGTTGTCTCACTTTCCTACATCAAACAAAGCCTGCCAGGCTCACAAGTAAGCTCCCTGGCTCTTTCACCGAATACCTGGGCTGACTTGGGTATACCACTAAAGTTTTCTGAGTACGATAGAAAAGTAAAGCTGAAACAAAAATCTGCGCCACTTTGCTTTACGAGAAAAGGTTTTGTCTTTCTTCTGCATGTCATAATTGGAAAGAAATGTTGTTTATCATCGGTGTGCCCGTGTTTCACAACGGTCTGCAAGAGTGTTCCCCCAGCTAATCTTAATCTTCGGTTTGCTCTTCAAAATGAATGCTTCTGGTGTGAGGCTACCATACAGGAAGCATGACCTCATTCTGCCTCTGTGCTGCTGATTGCACGGGCTGTTTTCAAAAGGAAACAAGGGACTTCATAGACCTGCCTTTCTGAAGACCCAGTGCCATTCTGCTCCAGGAAGCTGCAGAAAGAGCACCCTGCACTCACGTCTCAGAGGCTCTGGTGTTGATGAGAAACTTTTTTGCGTGCATTTGTTAATAGTGAAATGGCTTTTCCAGGTTTGGAAGATTTTACAAGTATTTATCTCTTAATATTTTTGGCAGCTGAGAAATAATTAAGCTTCAGAATCATTTATACTCTGCTCTGCGGGAAGTTTTGTATTTTTCTGAATGTTTTTCTCATTACTTGAAGGGAAAGAAGACTAAAATGCTCTTCAGCAATGACTGATTTGTGTGAACAAATAAAAGTATTTTTGTAGACACTTACCTTTGGTAGGTACTGTAGAATAAATCTGGTTGCCTGGGCTTCAGCTATTTTAATAGTTAGCTCTGTATTTTGGTACATCCTAATGTAAATATTTACAGTGTAAACATGCACAAGGGGTTGCTGGCTATCAATTCAGGACATAGTTGGTTTAAAGATTAATTTAATTTGGGGAGGGAAAGATCTGGTTTGCACAGTGACTTTTTCTTTATATTATGACACGCGCTTGCAGGTGTTTTGAAATTCGAGGGGGTGTTGCCTTAAACTTTGATTTGGATTCTTGCCATAATATATTGCCATATTCATGTTAGATTCACTTTTAGTGAATTTTCTTAAAGCTGTTGGCCTTTTCTCATGCTGTGATAGCTTCTATATTGATGCTCATTTCGTGATTTACATATACTGCTGCTTAATTTTACAATGGTGGTTCAAATGCTTTGTTTTGGCTTGCTTGTGTTGTTGCTCTAGCTTCTCACACTGTTAATAGCCCACAAATGGAACTGAATATTAAATGCAGCTAGGACACTATGCAGCATTGTCTACAACATGATGTTTACGTGCTTTCTCCAGCATTGAGCTAATTACGACTTTCAAGAGCCCTCTTCATTAATGCATAAGCCACAGATTTTCATGATAGTGAGTGGAGAAACAATTTGTTGTACCCCGTTACATGACTCTTTATAGAAGCTTGACATTATCATAACTTAAGATAGGTTAAAAGCAAATTGCAACTGCTCAGGAACTGTTCTTTGAAGGAGAGAAAGTCATCGCCTCCCCAGTAATGTATTTACATGTGTATAGCTCTCACTTCGTGTTATAAGCATATATACATGCTATATTTTATCTAAAGTTGTACTTCTGTGGAAGCTTGCAGCCCTGCAGAGCCATACCTCACATACCTCACAAATTTATGAGGCAGTCCAAATTAGCAGCAGAAGGACTGTGGTTTGCTCTGCTGCTTTCTTCAGTCTGTGTCAATGCTTTCTAATGACAGCACTACCCATCTGTAAGCTACCATCCTTACAGTTGTTTGTTAGTGGCTGCTACTCTGCGTTAACATGACTGAGAAAATCAAGTGCAATACAACCGTGACATAGCTGTCGGTAGCTGGAAAGAAGTTTCGCTCTCAGATTATTAGAGAATTGCAATAGATTTAGTTGATGAAGTTATTCCTTTCTAACCCTTTTTAAACACATTTGCCCTAGAGCCAAGCAGTTTTGTCTGAATGAGAATATTCAGTGGACTGTATTATAAGTAATACTGTGATACATATTCATGATAGTATCCTTCCTGATTTTAAAACAAAGCAAAATAAAACGTACCTCTCTTTCTTTTTAAACTCTTTTACAGGTAATCTGTATTGCCTGGGTGCATGAACCTTTTCAAGATGTATGGAATATCACATGTTGCATCAACACCGAGAGCAAGTAAGTTTGTACACGTTTGCCTGGGTTTTTGATTAAAAAAAAAAAAAAATGGTGTGGAGAGGATCCTGAGGGACTGACAAAATTTGGGATTTATCCCTTTTTAGTTTACATCCAGATCTACTAACCACCTGTTGAGTTTTTGCTGTTTTCTTTTATTGTTCAGATATATTTCTTTTTTCTTTTTTCTTTTTTTTAATAATATTTTTGCATAATTGAAAATCATGATCGTATGCATGATTTTGCCTAAAGTAAGAGAAATTCTTTCAGGAGCCGGCTGTGTGTGTAAAGTAGGTCTACAATATGTCAGTGAAACACACACAACAATCATTTTGCTATGTGACATTCTGACTGATGCTGCTTTACATCTTTTACCCCCACCAAGTTTCTACTAGTTGTCTCCTCTGCAAGTTGTTTTTGCCAGGGTTAGAGCATGATTTTCCCCACAGAAAAGTGAAATGTGTTTTCTTGAAATGTCAGAGAAACAGTATCTATGGGAGCAGGGTAACAGGACTAATTTGCAAAAAATACCCCAGAAAGTTTTACTTCCCTCTTTGGCAACCCTGCTGGCTCCCAAGGCTCAGTATCCAGGCTGTGACTGACAACCGAGCTGCAAGTGAGGGTAAACAAGACGGGAACACTGACCTTATTGTCTTTCCTTTGCTTCAGCTCATAACTGAACATTAAAAAAAAGAGAAAAAAGTCCTCTTAGGCCTAGCTTCTCTCATAGGTGAGTGACAGGCATTTACTAACAGTGTTGTAAGAATGATGCTCTAAAGATACCAGAGGTAAGGTTCTGCAGGGAAAGGTCATATCTTTTATGATTCTATGTAACAACAGATATAAATTCTCCCTATGGATAGCCATTGCTCGCATTTCGTTAGATTGATTCTGGCAGCTGCTGAACATCTGGCAGCGCTTTGCAAACTTCAGCCGTAATAATCCAGACAAATCCTATTTATTTCCTTAATTTTCTGCCACAGTATTATTGTCAATTTTTTTTGGCATGGTCTCTTTCCCCATGCCTGCTGTGCCATGTCTGGAAATTTTATCCGAAAAATGTGTTGCAATGGTAATGGTGGCTCTTCCTTTCTACTTATTATTGCTGGTATGCGTACTATTTTCAGCATGAACCAGATTTCTGCGAAAATACCATTAAAATTACTAATAACCTGTACAAGTGTTTGATTATGGCTGGCTCCGATTCTGTGTTGTCCTGGTTGACGTGATATTAAACAACCTTCCTGTAGTCACCCCATCTTTCCTATGCTCTTTATTTATTCATTTATTTATTTTTTACCTCTTTCAACCTCTCTCTTAATTATTTTTTCATTTTGTTTAACTTCTTTTATGATTTACACAAAGTACCTGTCAGTGAAGACCTGTCAACTGTTTAAGCTGTCAGTGGATACGATAACAACTCCTTCTTACTTGGCCTTTGCCTCTGCAGGTTCAACAGCGTTTGATGGAGAGCACAGACGTAGCCTCTCAGAACATATTTTGCGGAGGTACTGAGGAAAATTATACTTGTTTAATTTTCTTTTTATTTTGTTGGAGATATTGTAAAAGCCCCCTTGGCCACATAGAATTAAAGTGCTGATACTAATTTAATTACTAATTTAAAGAGAAATTAGAAGTACTGCAATGGAGCATTAGAAGCACTAGCTTTGCAGTTATGAGGTTTTAGAATACCTCCAGTCCACTTTCTTCCCCACCCCTACTGAAATCCTGCTCCCCCTCTGTCACATTCTGTATGGGATACTGAAACCTGCTGCTGAAGCCCATTTCAACCCCTCGGTCAATACAGTGTCTTCCCTTTCTTTCATGGATGTCACTGCATGGCCACTTGGAAAGCAAAGTTGTTGAGGAGAAAGGGCTCACCATAAGTGAAAAAAAAAAAAAAAGTAAGGAGTAAAATTCCTATCACAGAAAAACTTGTACATGTACCTCTTGTACCTCTGTCACTACTCACTCCTTACTTAAAAGATTTTATTTCCTGTAATCTGAAGCTCTGGAAAGCATGAGGCAGTCATGCCGTAGCTGGCTGAAGCCTCCTAGGTCCAGAAGTAAAAGCATTATCTGCATATTTTAAATCCATCTCTCATTGCCAGCTCCCATTAACTGAAAGTTGATGGCATATGTAAATTTGTTATTATTAAATCATGCTTTTGCACTGTCTAGACATTCACTTAATTAGAGGCTTGGGTTTCTCTCCTTTTCAGTTATGCTTGTGCCTTTCTGGATGATAACACTGCCTACGGGTGTTGTTCCACCGACCCTCTGAGAGGCTCCCTCTTCACATGTCGCCGCAGCCCCCGACTGCTTTCTAACGGTTATTACGTCTTGACAGAAGACAGTTTTCTGTCTGATGGAGAGGGCAACATAACGCTGACACCATCCCAGACAAGCGTTACATACAAAGAGAACTTAGTTCGGTAAGTGAGCTACATGCAGGTTTTACTCCGTGCTGGCGATTGGCTCAACATCTCTGGACTTATCTGGAGATACCTGCATGGCTGCCTACATTTTGCTTGGCTTAAGATAATTTCTTATTTTTTCCTTTACTTATGTATATCAGTGTTGTTTCTTAATGGGCATATCTAAAGTGATTTAGTTTGGAGAGTGCAGTGATTAAAATCATTTAATTTTCAGTCATACCCAATTTTATTACCCCAAAACTGTTCAGTATACAGTTGCTATAACTGGAGTTGTGTGAAATAAAGAAAACTGAGGGTTACAACTGATTTTGCCAATGGGGTGTTTTCATGATAAGGAATAAAATAAAATAAAATAAATAAAATAAAATAAAATAAAATAAAATAAAATAAAATAAAATAAAATAAAATAAAATAAAATAAAATAAAATAAAATAAAAATAAAAAGGTCTGGTCCTCTCATTCCTCATTGGGAAAACTCCCTCTCGATTTCAGAAGAAGCATTGGTTTAGGATGGGATATAAAATGCAGTCCAAAAAAAGTACAAAGTACAGTGGATCTGGGGATCCAGGCTACACCACATGAAACTTATGGGGAGCATGAGAACACTGGGAGTAGTATCAAAGTCTGTCAACAGTAGTATCATTTGGTACCGTAATACCCAACATCACAGTAGCCCAATGCATTACTATGCTGCTGATACACCCTTGGTGACATACCCAGGGTCAACAACGGAGCTGGGAACCATATCCAAACTTGGTTCTTCCATCTCAGTTCTGCAAGCTTCAGAGCTCTGTCCCTGCTCATTAAGACTAATTAATTCTATCCCTCGACAATGTGTCTTTTCTTTCTAGCATATTCAGGCGGAGGAAGAAAATCCGCCGCTCTCTTGCCAGCTTGTTCGGTCTCAGTGCCTCCAGTTCGTGGCTCAGCAGCGCTGTCCTCACCAACAGGGAGTCCTCCCATGGAGATGATCCTTGGCCTGATGGATGCAGTAAACTAGAGGCCAGTCAGGCTGATATTGGTAAGCTCTGACCAGCTACAATATTATAGCCTATATCTACCGGGAATTTGGTATCTCCTTCTATAGGTTTTGTTTGGGTTGCCTCCCAAAATGTGAAGGTAAATGTTAGATGAACAACGGAATTATAAGTGGTGAATTGAGCTCCTGGCATTAAAGTTCGCGGAATGTGAGTCCACAAAGTCCTTTGTGTCAAAAGGGCATTTTTAGACTGATCTTGAATACAAAGACATCATCAGTGACATTTATCCTGGTGCAATTAATATCTGGCTCTGGATGCTTTCACCTGGCTCTTTTAATAATAACATCATTGTGTTATGCTCTATGCAGCCTTGTCTTTGCTCTGAATATTTTCTCTTGCATTCATTGAACCGGCCAATTCCCTACTCCTAAGAATCTGAAAACCTCCCTATGATTAAGTATTTTGTGTGTGTGTGTGTATAAAATCTATTACCACTAATTCTCAAAGCTCATCTTTTGTGTGGTCTCATTTACACATGCACTTTTGGCAGGCGATTCAGACTTTTCCTCTGAATATGATAGCCATGTGCCACAAAGGCAAACTCCAGCATCTATTGGAGCTTCTGTCAGCAAAGATGAGGAGTTTATTCAGCCTGGGAAACCATTTTGTGCTTCACCATCCTGCGCTCAGTTCATGATAAATGCAAATGAAGAGACATTGAGCAAGGCAGGTATGTTACATTTTTATCCCTATATACTGCATTTTTAGAGTGAACCAAAAATGTGCACATTCAAAACGTTGATATAGATCCTTGCAGAACAGAATTTATTTCAAAAACATACATTTTAAATGACTCCTTAATAAAATCTTAAAATCAGTATTGTTCACTTATCCCTGCTCACATCTTTTCCTCTCCTACCTATTTTCAGTGACAAATGTAAAAAGAAAAAAGTGAAGAGAAAAATAGAGGAAAGGGCACGGGAATAAAAACTGAAAAGGGCAATTATTCCGAAACGCTTGTTTTCTGCAAGCATTGAAGGGCACAGTGTCTCTATGGTCGTAGGGGAAAATGACTCCTGAGAGACACCCAGCGCATGAAAATTAGGTTTCTGGTTTGAATCACTCTAAGCGAACTCTCTTAAAAACAGAGAGAAACTGAAGAGACTGGCCTTATGGGCTGAAGGTAGTCATTGCAAACACCTCCTATCATGTATTTATTTTCCTGTAAACTCATGCAAATTATTTTCCATACTTTTGTTTTAGAATCCAGCACAGTGCGAAATGTTCTTGCTCAGATGGCTGCACTGATCTTGTGTTTAATCATTTCAATATGTACAAGGTAATTCTTTTTTTATTATTATTTGTTGCTTATGTTAATACGCCATTTTACCTGGTGAATAAAAGATAAAATAAGGGTCTGATTTTCACACTTAAATGTATCTTACTGTGAAAGTGTATTTTCACATGATAGCTGATGCAGGCAAACATCTCAGCTATGTAGGTATGCAACAAAATAAGAAATGTGTATGCAGATGAGATACCTACTTTGTCAAGTGTGTTTGGATAAGGGTCATGGAAGCCTGAAAAGAATCAGAATGTCTTTCCAAATGACCAATATGGGTGTTTCTCTCAGTCTGGGAATGTTGAGATCTTTATTTCTAGGATATTACCTACAGTAGCTTAAGTAACTTAAAGTTTCAAATTGCTGTTCACCTAGGATAGTTTTGTTGGTTCATCTGCAAGAACCTTCTGTTCTCCTCCCACCCAGTGTTCACCTCTGTTACCCCAATATGCGTTCCTTGCTTTTTTTCTAAACTTTCTGGGTATTATATTCTCAGGTATTTTCTGGGAGGATTGTCTGCCACTTTGTTGCTGATAATTTTAGTTTGTAAGTACAGACTTTCTTTCTACTTAACACACAATCTTTTACTGAGTCACATCTGAGGACAGAAAAGTGTCCTTAGATGTAAATCTGTGGCTCTTATTGATGCTGATAAGAGCAATATGTGGGCATATGGGGACAGAATGTAGCCTTCAATCAATTACAGGATTTTGCATTTAAACTTCACAGTTCTTTTGTCCCAAGATGCTGCTCTGTCATCTTTTTTCAGTCTTGTCACATCTTTCAAAACAGCTAAGTTTTGGTAAGTAGCAATAATGTCATGTGATAAATAGAAAAATTTAGGAATTTTATATGGAAAGGAAGGAGAGATTCCTTCTGTTGTTTTCATGTCAAAAGATAGAAGGCATGATATGAAATTTTTGATAGGGATTTGGCTTCTCCTGTTACGGATTTGTATGCATAGAAATTTTCAATTTATTTTGGAAAACCTACTTCTAATAATGTGCAATAAATTTTGTAACAGTTAACTGTTCACAGAAAAGGAAGGTGAACCTAATATGCTATAATATGAACATGCAGAGACATGAACATAAGACATGCCTCACTAACCCAATGCACCATTAGGTTCATCATAGAGCTTTGCCTTGGGCTCATACTTTAGTCTGATAAATGTTTTAGAAATATTAAATCTGATGAGTTGAAGAATGGTGCTAATGTTGCTCTGTTTCAGACTGCTTTATTTAAAAGTTTTGCACAGAGCTGTAGCTTCTAATTCCTTCTGGAGAAAAAGACTTGCAGAGACATAGATCTGAATTACTTCTTCAGAGCAGCTTGTGCATAGGCCTCTGTGCTGCAAGCATGTGCTTGGCTGATGAATTATTATTCTTTCACTTTCTATACAGCAGAAAATTCTTCTGAATGTGTCTAAAATGCTGCTAAGATTAAAAACATTTGGGCTTATCTGAATATGTGGTGAAAGTGAAGCTCAGAAGGACACTGATTGTTTCTCATACTGTGTTGGGGTTCAAGAGTTTAATGTATCCCAAGGGCAACAGGACAAATCTGGCAGATTTGCAGCATTTGAACTGGGTAAATGGAAGTTAGCAAGCAAAACCTGGAGAGCGATATTGCAGTGATTGGCTCAGATTTTGATCAACCAAGGGTCTTAGCACAACACCTCAAATACCCGAGGATAGTATGTTACACTTTGTCACTATGTCCTAATTCCAAATAAAATCAAAGCCACCAAGTTAGGACTAGCATGTTGCAAAGTACAGCTTTCAGACTTCCTGAATAGTTTAGTCCTGAGTCATAAACAAACTGTTCCTCACAAGAGGCAAACAAACACACTCTGAGAGCTTTCTATTTACTGGGGTACAAAGAATACCTCTTTTACCCTCATCACATAAGAAAAGATACCTGTTCAAACAAGTAATCCAACAGCATAAGGAAATTAGGCAAACCAGAACCTAAACGATATATTGAACATAACAAACTGTTGTGTGAATCAGGACGTACAAAAACGTATGCATTTTATTTTTATTTTTCCCCCCCAGGAGTAATTGAAAAGCAGGAATAATTGGTGAGTATATGTTTAAGTATGTTTAAGTTTGAAAGAATTCCACACATTTCTGGGAGAGCCCCATTACAAAACAGGGTTCAAACACAGCAGAAAAGTTCCCTGAACTTTTCATTAAAAGCAGGCTTAGCTGTAGGACCTTTGCCAGTTTCCACATTGAATTATTCCACTTTGCTGTCTAAAACTCCTCTCTGATTTTATGTGGATGAAATATTTGTTACTGTTTGACAATAGGTGTTAAGCTATTAAACAGCCACTGTGCATGATCCCAGAAAAAAAAAATATCTTTTCAGTAATGAGTAAAGTAGTCCTCTTTATCCAAGGTTAAACTGAGCAGTAGGGCCAGGTGCTGTACTGCTCTAGTCTGGTACCACTCATCTGGAATGAGTGAAGCAGATCAACATGTATCTGTCCAAAATATTTGAAAAACACTTACAGTTTCTTCTCTTCCTTATTATTTTTCAGTCAAGTTTTATTCTCTGTCTCCAGTTTCTGTTTATCAAGCATTTCTAAGTCTCTTAAAACAAGAGCACTGACTTCTTTCTACTGCAAGTTGGCCATCCCAGTCCTGGTTCCCTCATTTCTTTCGTCTCTCTAAGTTGAAAAGACAAAAATGAAAAGAAGAACTTAAGTAGAGCTGTGCCCAGGTCTGTGTTCCTTGTCGTGTGGATAAAACAGCCTTGTTCGTCAGTTCTTGGATGAGTGCAGCTCAGCTTCTGAGATCTAAGGGCAGCTGCACAGCTGCGGATGCAACCTTGGAGTCATTCCTCAGAAAGAGGGTGTTCATCCCCAGAACAAAGCATTTTAGAAGTGCATGGAGGCACTTGATCACTTTGCACGGTATGAAAGCCTATGATGAAAAATGCCTACTGCTCATCCACAGCCAAGCAGCGGACACTAGTTATGGCATTTCTTACAGTCAGTGGGACTGCTTGTCCATGGACTACAACACCAGAGGTTTAAAGCTGACTGATTTTGAAAGCCAGCATCAGTATTAACCAAAGCAGGTACTGCAGGATGGAATGGAGAGCTTGCGACTTGTTGCCTAGCAGAAGTGAAATACAGGTTGCTCCAGGACACTGGAGGCAGCGTGCCAGCATCTCGAAACAAGCTCTTCTGCCTTTCACAGGAACTTAAAGGCAGAGTGGTTACTTCTATACATTTCACTATCAATTCACTAACAGTTTTCATTTTTCTTCCTCCTCAAATTTATTTTCCTCCTCATCAACCTACCAGATACCTCCTTGTGGCCACTGTTACACATGTTCCCAAGGAAACAAACAAACAAACAAACAAAAAACAACAAAAAAAAATCAAGGCAATCAGAATTGTTTGTGTTCTTCCTTTAAAATACAATTCATTTTAGCTTTATTTTTATTCTGGTCAAACTACAGGTGATGCCATACTTCTTGGTGACCATCTGCAAGCAGTAATGCAAAATGATTGCAGTACCTCTAGTCTCATGTCAAGGAAGCCCTGCATAAGCATCAAGTCTTATAAGTACTTTGATAGTAAACTGATGGTGAAAATGTTTAGCAATCCTCGTTAGTTTTGCTTTTAGTGAACAGCTAATGTCTTCAAATACTTTATTAATTTATTGTAACGACACGCTGTCAAAAATAATTGGTTTGGATAATGACTGAGTACATGTGGTAATATTTCAGAAGCATTATTCTATCCTGTGTGCACATTGTCTTTTGGCAGTTATACCTAGCACTGTAAAAAGAGAAAAGAGGAAGAAAGAAACATCACAAAAAGTAAAAATTAATGATGACAAATTAGTGCCCAATTATTGGAAGGAAGGGATTTTTCAGAAAACCAGCAATCAGTATGTGGAAAAACAATAATTAATCTGAATTACCTGGGTTATGATACAAAACAAAACAAAGAAACGATAACAAACAAACAGACAAAAAACACCCTGCAGCTAGTAACTGTAATTTGGAAACACTGAGCCTTATTTTTCAACTTGCATCTTTGCTACCACAGAGACTATATTACACATAGATCCTGTGGGTAACCAAAAACTGCTGTCTTGTGACTCCAAGCTTTTAATAATCTGCTACTTTAAATATCTCCCTATATGCCAGTTTAGCTAGGACAGCATGGATTTCATTTTCCTGTGCAACAAAATGATGATAATGTGTACCACCAAATCAAATGTTGACCACCAAATCATTCTATAACTAGTGCTCCTTCTAGTCTACTTGTCCCCTGTTGTGCTAAAAGTGATGCTAGCACAGCCCCAGCTGGTAAATCAGATGTGAAATACTGGCTGTGGAAGAGCTCGGGCTGCTGACGGGATACAAACAGGCTGGCAGACAGTAATGACTGGGATTTCAAAACTGCGACGAAAGCACATACACTAAAGGTTCTGGTGGAAAAAAGAATCTGTAAAACTGAAACACCACTGTCTGTCCAATTCTATGTCCACGCCAAGATCAAGCACATTATAGCCATATTTCTAGCATCAAAAATCCAAAGTGAGGCAATGAAGAAAAGTGTACTTCCAGCAATTTAATACGTATGTTTCTCTTTCAAAGAGTAAATAAATATATGCTAGCAATATTTTGAAGTGAAGCACCAATAGCTCAACATTAAGAGCTCAAACAGGGAAATGTCACCCAAATTAACAATTTAAGATAGTAATTTACATTAGCTCAGATTAAGACATTAGTCTTAAGTGAAGGCAGACTATCCGATGTAACAAGACTTGGGTTTACAGTTTCAATAAAAGGTGAGAAGGGAATGTTCTTTTCATAAAACTTATGTACTGTGTACCTAGAATGGTTGTTTTAATACTCATCCTCATGTTTAGTTGTAGTTAATGCACTTGAGTATTTTTGTCAGTATCATTCTGCTTCATTTTGTTTAACTACAGAGAGCACTTGAGAGTGTCATTTATGTGATATTTATATATATGCTGTGTTATCTATTTTATTGCTAGTTATACCAGGTCCTTTACTAAACCTTTTTATTTTTTTATTTTTTTATTTTTTTATGAGGATTAAAAGACCTTTAGTATTTAAATATTTTCCTGGAAGAATAATCTGGAAAAATAATATCCTGTACTGAGACAAAAGTCTAAGACTGCAATTACCCTGCAATTACAGAAGTGATACACTGAAAAGCAGGAAAGCTTAAATTCACTGTAAGCTAGTTAGTGGACATACAATAGCAAGTTAAGAAGAAGATGATTTAGCTTGCTAAAAGTTTGGTGTAATATGAATTGCTTTAATCTGTCTATGAAAAAATAAAAGCTGTAAATTACGAGTGTTCTTATCAGGAGAGGGGGAAGCTCTGGAGCAATTTTGCAATTGGAGTTCACGGCTAAAAATAAGATGCGTGGGATCTGCTAAGAGATGCCCTCTGTGATATTCATTAACGTTGAATTAACTAAGTTCTCTTCAGTTACCACACTGATTGCCTTTGACAGTTCCCTGCAGTATATTCCAATGGACAGAAAAGCAAACCTTATATTGTTTCCCTGAAAAGAAGCACAATACTGTGCTAAGTTCAATCCCATCGGAAGAAAAATTGAAGTCAAAATCTATCTGATGAAAAACTGAAGACAACATTTTTTAATCTAAATGATTAAATCTGGACTGTCAGATGTAATTAGTATTTGCAATTTCTGTTAACTAGGGAATAAATCATAGAATAATTTTGAACAGTAATTCTCATAAAGTAAAACCATTTGTTGATTGGTGATTAACCAACACATCTACAAAGAGTGAGGACTACTAGAATTTTCTTTCTGTCCTCAGTGATTAAACTCTTACTCAGTTGTAATATAGCACATTATTAAAAAAAAAAATAAAAGGAAATCAAAGAAGAAATTCAAGATAGAGATTTATAACTCCCTGTACATTATCTGATATCTTTCCTTACAATTATTTTTTATCATTATGACTTGTCTTATATTTCTTGGTGTGTTCAGCAGAATTTCAAGGTTATTCTTGAATATATATCACATAGTGCTTAATAGTGTGGATGTTCATGTTGAACTGAACAGCAGCAAGCAGAATGATAATAGTTATGGAGTCCCTTAGCTTATAATGTTCCTAGTGTGTCATCAAGTCTGTTTTGTATTTATCCTGGAAGTATTACAAATAGAACTCAAACCATATGGACTAAGATTAACATTTTGACTTAAATGGTATTGAATTAACCATGCTGATACAGGAAATAGGTATGGCCATTCAGCCTAGTTGTTCCTTTGTGTATTTTTTTGTGAATTAGCTGCAGAATTTTGTAAACATCTTTGTATATTTTAATATATACTGAGCAAAACTGCTAGTTCATTTTGTATTATTCTTTTTGTACAGTTTCTTATGCTGCCTTTTGCTTGTTCTCTTTATCATTTACATTTATAGTGAAGTTGTTCTTGTTTACGTTTTTCCTATATTTATGAGTGTCATCAGTACTGAAGTTGTTTATTAAGAATTGCACATATTATGATTAATTTTTTATTTGCCATTTTCTGTCTTGCCTTGTAGGTTATGTGCTCTTTGGACAGGATTTATTGGTACTTTGGTATGAAAATGAAAGCCTAATTTCATTACAGTTAGTTACTAAGTAACTGTTAACACCGTAGTATATAATGATAATGATAATAGTAACAACAAAACCAACAACAGTAATTACTGTAGAATCAAAGAATCATAGAATCACAGAATGGTTTGGGTTGGAAGTGACCTTAAAAATCATGTAATTCAAACCCTCTGCCATGGGCTGGGATGCCACCCACTAGATCAGGTTGCCCAGGGCCTCAATTAAATAAGAAATAAATAGAAAGACATAGTTCCAGATTCTGAGTGGGTATCAGTCAGTTGATTTCCATCTGAACCTCTGATCTGCAGAATTTTAGCAGCTAAAATTTGTCCATGGACATCAAATCTCTAGGGCTATAGCACCTTACATGAGTATATTCTCATGGAGTGAGCACATATTCAAGATATTTCTGATGCACTGTGATAATAATGCTGTAAAGCTTATTTTGTTATGACATGGAACGATATTTTATATTGTACTGTTTTATGCATTTAACAAATAAACATGTAATGTATTAAAGCAGTAAAGTGAATTTATCCAGGGAATGAATTCCAGATGGAACTCTTGTTCTTCTTACTCAACTCCATTCTCCTGTTTGTAATGTGGTTTATTACATTATTTGTGCCATGGACATTGTCTCATGCTAAGAATGCAGACTTGCGTTACTTGAAGCTCTTAGTACATAATTAGAGTGAAAAATAACTCATACAGTAATGAACACAATAAGTGCTATAACCTCCAAATTACGTTTTTTTAAATATGTACATTTTGTTAATGTCCTACAGATGGCAAATATTTTGTTGCATGAAGCATATAGTAAGAAGCAATCCTCATTCTGAAGAGCCTGAAGTCTTAATGAAGACAAGAAAGTCCCCAGTGTGACTATCCTAGTTCAGCATCTAGTATTAACCCACGTGTGCTAAGTAACAGTAGTCAAAAAAGCCAATGTTTTGTGCAGTTAAGCAATCCTTTCAGGTTATGGGATATAAAGTTCATCACCACAAAGAAGCTCGGAGGCACAAGAGCAATGCCAGAGCCCCATTAACGCAGTCAGAGACACGAGTCCCTGCCCCGGCCCCTGCTGTCCCAGGAGAGCCTTGGTCCTGGGGACTGTGCGTCATCAGAGCAATCTGTTCTATCTTCTCATTAAACTCCATTTCTAACTTCTCCTGGTTGAAGGCCTGTGTATTGGGTAAGCATATGTGTGTATGGGGAGTCCAAGTGCAGCAGCTGGAGTGAGACCAGGGGTCACAGGACAACTGGAGCAAGTGAGGGTGCTCCAGCATCAGCAGGAGTCTCAAGGCAGACCAGCCAGCAAGAAATTGAAATGTCTCCCAGGAGCTGGGCATGCGTGTGTGATTCTCTGAGAGCGAGATTCTCTGAGAGCTTCACTTGTGTATGGTGGAGTTGGCTCCCAGAGGGACCAGGAGGGCCAGGACAACTGCAGAGACACCTCTGGGGATCAAATGAGAGGGGTGTGTGTGTGTGTGCGTGCACAAGTGTGATGGCTGGTACCAGCAACCGGAGTGGGGCTGTGGCTTTTGGGCTCATGTACCCAGGTATGATCAACTGGGGAGACTGTGATCCGTGGGCAGCTACTGGGCAGAGTAAGTCTGCATCCAGCCACTGGAGGGATCCATCCTGTAGAGATGTATACACATTTTTCTACCCACAGACATTTATCTTGATCTACCAGAGAGGGAAACAGGATGAGGCCATTGGTGGTGTTCATGTGAACGCTGAGTGTTTCTGCCTCTGTTGATCTGCGTGGCAAGCCACATATGTATGTGGTATACATGTGTGTTTTCCTCTGTGCCTGCTGGGAATACATGCTCAGCCTCACTACTGCTTGGACATGGGGGCTGTAGCAGCCTCGCAGTGTCCCTCCCTTCTCTAAAACTGACAGAGTTGGCAACTCCCAAACATATTCCAAGAAGATAATTGCAATAATGGAATAGTAAAAGAAAAATAAAATGAAAAACAGTGTGGTATAGACAGGGGAAAATATCTGTAATTTTACCCCAATTCACAAAGTAGACTCTCTGGACACATTTCAGCCTGGTTTACTGGTGAGTTACTTTATGATCTGAAATATCCTCAAGGTATCTGCTTCAACACTCCCACTTCCACAAAGGTCTTGCTAGAACTCCTCTTTGCAATCCCCCATTTCTATTTCTTGCCATGCTGGTTTAGCCCTGGCTAACAGCTGGACTCCCACCCAGCCAATCTCTCACGCCTCTTCCCCAGCAGGACAGGAGGATAAAATACCATGAGAAAGCCTATGCAAGGTAAAGACAAGGAGATCACTTACTACTTATCGTCATAGGTAAAACAGATTCAAACTGTGAGAAAACGAATTTATTGACAATTGAAATTCATTCACATTTGAGAAACAATGACAAAAAACATCCATAGGTAGCATTTCGGGTCATGGTCACCTCTGGCTATTACTCTCATTTACAGGAAGATACACACCCATCTAGTGCTCAACATTTATTGATAACATGAGAAAATAGTAGAGCCCAGTTCTAGAGCTGCATAGATCTGCTCTGATATAAGGGTATTTAACTAGCGTTCATATAGACAATTAAGATACTGAAAATGAAAGGAATTTAAGGACCCATCAGACCACTGAGAAAGTGAAAAAATTACTGTCTACATCAGCTTCAGGCAAAATGGGCCTCATCACTTCAGCAGCGGAGATACAGCTGCTGGCCTGGTCTGTCACCACGTGGGGCCACCCAGGTGTGTCACCACCACACAGACCAAAACCTAACTTAGCAGTGCAGCACAGATTTGGCAGAGCTTTAATCACATCTGCATGTAATGCACTCTCCCCTCCTCTGCAAAGACAGACTTTCTGGTCCTAGGCTTACTAAGCAGTGAGCATCCTTTGATCTTCTCTGTTGAAGCGATTTAATTTTGCATAAAATGAGTGCATTTTCATTGCCAAGAATGACTGAAATGGGATATTCTTTTCCTTAAACGAATACATGAACTTTAAAGCTTTTAATCCAAAGCAATATTAATCACTTAGACATACGGAACGAGGGGCGCAGAAGACACTAAACTGTCCCAATATGATTTCTCCTTCCTGCACCCATGTAGCTTGTAAAAGACTACTTGAGGTCTTCCTCCAGGGCATGAAGGTATTTATTCTGAATCTTTAGCCTCTGGATGAAGCTTTTATCTTGCTGCTTCCTTTCAGATCTGGCTTTAACCAGGTACTGAGAGTACAAAAGTCAATCTGCTTTCCCAATATATCAGCTGGTATGTGAAGAGATAACACCTATTTTTAAAAAACTTGTTTCCGTATTAAAAAAAGGATTGAAATTTCTCAAATTCTGTTTTTCTTTTAGGGTAGAATTTGACCTGGCATTGATCAAACCTTGTCTTAATTTTCTGCATAGACATCATGAAATGAATGTTTCCCTTCAGTATATTGCAATTGAATCCATTGCACACTTTAATTTCATTTCTTCAGAACTATCAGATAGACTCTCTGCAAAAGGATGAAAGAACAGGATTTCAGCATAACAAAATAATGGGTATTTCTGTGCAATACAATGAAGACACAGTACTTAAAATATTGAACATAGCAAGAATGAGCTATCTCTTCTTCTTGACATTGATTACCTTGATGGCGAGTTGTACTCTCAAGTCAGAAATTAATAGTCCTAGTACAAGGAGCAGCTATAAAAGTCATTATTTGAAGGGGCCTTCAATTTAATAGAAAATAAATGAGTAGGCAGCAGAAGGCCTCGCCCCCAGCCTCATCTCAGTGGCTTTGCAGTGCGGATCTGGGCCACAAGGTGGTGCCGTGCAACCAGCTCTGTCAGCATCTTTGTCCTCGGCGTGGGTTGGTGACTGGCACAGCCAGATAGGACAAATACAGGGGGGTTATAAAGCGCATGAACTACTTTGTGTCCCGTTATGTCCACAAAACTTATTAGCTTTAACTCAGTGACACCTCCTTTCTGCTATCGCCTAAACAGCAATAAATTAGGAAGCATTCTATATTTTCATGAATTACATCCTAGGTAAATGACTTAGTAAATTAACGTTTCCAATAGATTCCCACAGTCTTTTTTAATCTTTTAAAACACGTGTGAAATTTCTGATACATAACCTTTAGGTTTGATCGAGCCTTGAAACACGCAACCAACCTCCCCAAACCCTCCATGACACAATTCCCAGCGGGAACACCGCGGTGCATTAGGTGGAAGGGGACAATCCCCGGCCCTGAGGGGTGGCAGCCCCTGGCCGTGCTGAGGGGAGCGGGGCAGGGACCCGGCAGCACCCCGGGGAGCGGGGACCACCCCTCGGGGACCCGGAGGCCCTCCGCCCGGAGCTGGGCCTGGGGGCACCCCGGCCGCCACGTCCCTCCAGCCCCCGTTGCCATGGCAGTGCGGCGGCGTCCTGTAATGGCGGCGGCGTGAAGCTGAGGGCAGCCATGGTGCGGAGTGAGTGTCACCGAGAGTCGCTTCCCTTCCCTCCCCAGGGCCCCGTCCCTCCTCTCCGCGACTTGACCCGCTCCCCAGCTCCCATATTCCTCCTCCCCGTGCTTGCCACCCCTTCCCCCCCCACCTTCTCCATGCCCTGGCCTCCAGCCTCTCTCCCCTCTTCCCTCCCTCTTATTTACCCAGCTGCATTAATTAGCTCCCTGGGAGTAACAACCCGTATTATTTTGCCAAGCACAGCACAGCCTTGTCCCCCTAAGTGATCCCTGAGAGGCCTTGGCAGCAGCACAGCCCAGGCAGGGAGCCCTGCATGTCAGGGATGTCCTGCTGCAAGGGGAGATGCTTGACAGGACGGTTTGTGTTAGGGGCTAGAGCTGTAAGCCCTGTTCTTACCCTGTAATTACAAATTTTCCATTCTGCATTGTGTGTTTTTAATTACATTTTTTTTTTAGGTAGAAGTAGCTAAAGCAAGTACTTTATAAGAGCTGTAAAACAAAACAAAACAGAAGCGTTGAATAAGGTTAATATCTACCATACCGTTACTTACGAATCTGTAATCTTTTAGAGGTAAAGCGGTGTGACCTAAAAGACTGTGTGCTCATACATATCGCTCAGGAAAAAAGCTACTGAGGAATTCCGTTCGTCTGTGATTTTCCCTGTGATCTGTTTTGATTGTACACCATCACAGGTCCGCCAGTCCCTTGCTGGGCTAAAATAATGCTTTGGAAAGCAAATCCTTATCTCTGCATGAAGCTGGCAGATGACTGCTTTGAGCAGGCACTGCCTGAAGGAGAATGGCTTCATCTCCTGAGCAGCATGGTATGAAATGAGTCTTAAAATAGTGGTTGAATACTTCCCTTCTCTGAAATGCCGTTTTCCCACATTATTTCTCAATATAACAGCTTATTCTATCAATTTATTTAAAGCTTTCCTTTTTATCTGCTAAATCTTGAATAAAACAAAGAATTTCCAGAAGCCCAGCTGCAAGATCTTCAAGATCTGTTTTATCTCCTGCCTATTGATGCCCTCCCCTTAATTCCTCCCGTGTTCATGGGAATGTGAGAGTAGCTGTGATCTCTCAGGTCTCTGGTCCACTCTTCTGTTACAGCACACAGCAACATCAGATAATCTAGTTAATATACTTTTCATCAAAAACTCTTGTTGCAATGTGATTTTTCAGTACCTGGAAAAAAAAAATCAGATCGTTTTCTCTTGCAGGTTTGTTTCCCTCATTCCTCTTAAATGCAGTAGGTAGCGTACAAAATGTCAAACATTCACTCATTTCCCTAAAGCAGGTCCCCAAAACAGGTCAATAAAGCCCCACTGTAGCTTCTATTGAGAATTATTGTCTCTGCCTTGCAAACCATCTGGTAATGAAAATTAGCATCTTTGCATAATCATTGCAACAATCAGTTCAAGTTTCTTTTCATCAGCAAATGGAAATCTGACTGTAATAAAACTGTCAAGAATAGTTCATATGAATTCCTTTTGTATAAAGAAAGGGTATAGAGCATAATGCTGTCTCCAAAGTGTAAGTCTGCAGATTGTGGAATATTGTTCTCTTGCTCAGAAATACCAGTTTGCACTGGAAATACGGTCACTAAAAGATCTGTCGCTAAACAAATTAGTAAGTATTCTTACTTAAGGATGCTTCTTACTTAAGAACTAAACACATTAGTAAGTCATTCTTTTTGTAATACCAGCATATTTGCAAAGTACTTTATTAGAAATTGTGATTTTTTTTCATATTTTCTGTGAAGACTAAATTATTTAGTCGTGATTATTGCCATATTTCTATTTTCTCTAATAATTTAATCAGGTTTAATCAATGGCCTGTTGAAGAGAAAATGGTTGTTCAGATGCAGCAAACCAACCCACAATGACTGAAAAATAAAGACACCTTTACCAATATGGTTTGTATGCAGACAGGATCTCCACTTCCATCAGTATCAGTACCACTATTATGTAATTCTGTCAATCAGACGAAACTTGGGTGAACAGATGGGAAATTTATCCCCGTTCATCTGTAAATAATATAACATACATATGAAGTCCATTACACACCTTTCCCAAAGGCTGTGGATCGACAAACTACACCAACATGCACGTGTATGGACTGTATTGGTGTGTAGATTACCCAGCATTTACCAGCCCAGTCCACGAGAAAGTGTGCAACAATTTCAGGACCGGTAATAAAAACAGATAATTTGACAAAACCTCCCTGAGATAAAGAAGCAATGAAACAATGTATTTCATTAATGTATAGCAGACCAACTTGTTTTCATAGAATCGTAGAACAGCTCAGGTTGGAAGGGACCTTAAAGATCATCTAGTTCCAAACCCCTGCCACGGGCAGGGGCGCCACCCACTAGATCAGGTTGCTCAGTGCCCCATCCAACCTGGTCTTGAACACTTACAGGGATGTTTTCGTAGATCCCTGTATTTATATATTTTACTTTTTTTTTTTTTTTTAATTATTATTTTTCCTCAGGGAATTTTTGAAAGACTTGCTAGGCTTCTTTAGGCTTTTGCAGTCATGAAAATACCTATGCTTATTTGATAAAATCCAATTTTTTAATCAGTACTTCCCTGTAGTTCACTGCTTATCAAGGAGATGAAAATGCCAGTACTTTTTTTGGTGCAGTGGGCTGGAAACAAAGTAAAAACATCTAGCTCAAGAGTGAGCACTGGTTCTCATAGAATTTCTTTACCTTCATTATACAGAGCCTTTTCACTGTTTCAAAGATTGCCTGGCGTTAAATATTGGTACATGAAAATTCTTAACCCCAGATTCTGATGAGTTTCAGCCGCTGAAACTCTTTTGCTTGCTGCTAATGAACTGCTAGTTCCTAAGAAATACCCAGGATTAATTTCATCCCATCATAAACATTTATAAGCATGCATTAGTTATGGCTTTGCCTCAAGCATGGAAAAAGTAGAAAATATCTGCCCACTTTCAACATTGATCCTGCATATTTCTCAGCACACTGTGCTGGCGGAAGAATATGATGACAGTGTAGCTAGTTTACTTTGTTTTTTTCCTGCTACCTCTGATGTGAACACGTGTCACCAGGAAATAAAACACCCCATTGCTTGTCTTCACGAATCACTTTGCAATATGAGCTATGCCAAAAACAATGCATGGTGGATTAATTTTTGCAAGGTTTGCATTATACTTTTATGGAAGACTCAGCAGTTTTCATATTTATTTTTCTAAATGTTACAGGTGATGTGATTGTGTTTTACAAATCATGTTTACTGTGGCAGAGCGAGCTGAAGTTACTTTGCATTTGTTGTCTTTTGTAGCAGATTCTCTTTTAGTTGGTGTTAATACTGGATGTCTATTTTGTATGGTGGAATGAAAGATTTTAATGATTCTGTAAGTTGTTCATAAGCCAGGTGGAGCATATCTTGAAGGTCTTTTCTAGCCTTAATGATTCTATGATTCTATGATATATTTTCCAATGACATCAAATATTTCTTTCAGTCACTGAAGATCTTGTTCGAAGACGTGCAGAGCATAATAACTGTGAAATTTTTTCACTGGAAGAAATCTCTTTACATCAGCAAGAAATAGAAAAACTAGAATATCTTGACAAATGGTGTCGAGATTTGAAAATTCTCTATCTTCAGAATAATCTAATTCCCAAAATTGGTAAGTGTTTTCTGGATATGTTTCTTATTAAATGGATTTGCATGCATAATCAGAAACAAAACAAACAAACAAAAAAACTTTTGTGTTATACTTTGTGGGAATATAGAGTAAGTAACCACAGAACAGTTCTTTGTGAATCTGATCCTACAAGCTTTTCTTTCCCTGTCATGGAAGTAGATTTCTAAAAAGCTCAGAAATTTGTAAGAGAAATTTTAAATGAAAAACTTAGATAGTGCTGAGATACAAGATGTGAGATACACTCACTAGAATTTGAATGTGGAACACCTTTTTATTGATTTAAATCTCATATGTCAAGATACAACTCATATATCCTGTTTTCGTGGTATGAGACAGTTTAACAGTTTAAACAGAGAGATCGTTTAATGCATACCATGGACCGTGACATGAGAAAACTAGCTCTCCTCATGCTTACTTTTCAGTTCAATTTTTGTACATACGGTAGCTTTTCTTAACCTTGAAATAATTTTCATTCAGATACAATTATTGCTTTTGTGCGTAAAGGCAAGTTTTTACGGAGAAGTCTCAATGATCTTCTTGCACCACAGGAGAAGATATAATTCCATATGGTCTGTGTTTTGTGGTGTTATGGTGTAGCTTTAAGTTTGCTAGGTACACAGAAAGACATGACATCAGGCCTTGGGCTGGAAAAGCTTAAATGCTACAGATATTGTCTAGGTAGGATGGGATGGGATGGGATGGGGTGGGGTGGGGTGGGGTGGGGTGGGGTGGGGTGGGATGGGATGGGATGGGATGGGATGGGATAGGATAGGATAGGATAGGATAGGATAGGATAGGATAGGATAGGATAGGATAGGATAGGATAGGATAGGATAGGATAGGATAGGATAGGATAGGATAGGATAGGATAGGATAGGATAGGATAGGGTAGGATAGGGTAGAATAGCATAGAATAGCATAGCATAGAGTAGCATAGAGTAGCATAGAGTAGCATAGAGTAGCATAGAGTAGCAGAGAAGAGAAAGAAAAGGAGAAGAGAAGAGAAGAGAAGAGAAGAGAAGAGAAGAGAAGAGAAGAGACGAGACGAGACGAGACGAGACGAGACGAGACGAGACGAGACGAGACGAGACGAGAGAAGAGTTTGGTTAGAAGGGACCTTCAAAGATCATCTAGTCCAAATGCCTGACCTCTTCAGAGCTAACCAAAAGTTAAAACATATTATTAAGAGCTTTATGAAGGTTGGAAAATCAGAAATGCTCAGGAATGATCTTAGCATATTTTTTGAAGTTCCTTGAGAGGTAGAAAAAAAATCTAAAATTTTAGGATGAAATACTGTGGTTAGGATCTGTAGGCAATGTCTTTAAGCCCTTTCAACTCTGTCCTACCCTGAAGGGTCTTGTCAGGGATTTCCTAGGGAGTGTCTGTATTGGTAAAATATGCATTTCTTAGAGAGGAGAAATCTTCTCCAAGAGAGAATACGTTTTTTTTGAAACTACTTTATGCTGATCTATTCCATCAAAATTGTACCAAAATAAGTTGTTTTTCTCACTGCTATTGTGTCCTTAAGGCAAAAGATTTCATCTCATTTTTTGTCAACACCCATATCTTGTAGAGTCATAGAATCACAGAATGGTTTGGGTTGGAAGGGACCTTAGACATCACCTAGTTCCAACCCCCCTGCCATGGGCAGGGACACCTCCCTCCAGACCAGGTTGCTCAAAGCCCATCCAACGTGGCCTCGAACACTTCCAGGGATGGGGCATCCACAGCTTCTCTGGGCAACCTGTTCACTACCCTCATAGTGAATAATTTATTCTTAAATTCTAATCTAAATCTACATTATTTCAGCTTAAAGCCATTTCCCCTTGTCCTATCACTACACTCCCTGACAGAGTCCCTCCACAGCTTTCCTATAGGGTCTCCTTGGAGCCTTCTCTCCTCTAGGCTGAACAATTCCAAATCCTTTAGCTGTCTCCATAAGAGAGGTGCTCCAGCTCTCTGATCATCTTCATGGCCCTCCTGTGGACCGACTCTAACAGATCCATCTCCGTTAGGTTTATGTGGTGTACCACATGACCTTTCAGATTATTGGTTTTTGGATACCAGATTTATTCAGCAATTTCATTTTTAAGACATTCAGTTTTCTTCTTAACTTAATCTAACAGTAGGAGCTGGAAAATTATGCAACTTCTAACTTTATATATAAAAAAAAGAAACACTATATAAATAATGACCAAAAGGTTTGCTGGTGGGGGTTGAATTAGAAAATACTGAATTGAACAGGTAATCCACTGGGACGTGGATGGCAGTGTGTCTGTGCAGAGTACACACCAGATAGATGACAGTTCCAAGCACACTTCAAAATATCAAAACACACTTCAAAATATCAAAATATCATAGGTGTATGGTTTATATTGCCTCTGTCAGGATTAGTCTCTGCTCTTAAAGAAAACCTTTACGCAGCCCTAAAAATCAGACCCGCCTCCTGATCAGATAGCAAGTTGCAAGGCATCCATATGTACAGAAGGTAAAACTGCCTGGCTGCTGTGGCTGTAGATGAGTCCTGGTTCTTTCCTATAAATGGGAAAAAAACACAAGATACCATTGGCTTCTACACCGCCTCTCTCATATCATTTGTACGGCTGTCATTACAGAAATACCTTAGGAGAAATGTACAGCCAAACTAAGCTGCATGAGTCCTTGCTGAGAAATTCATTTCATCATCCGTTTGTGAATTACAAAACTCTCTCTCCAAGGTCTTAGTAGGCTAAGTGGTAGAATTCATGTCACCTAAATTTTGGACATTCATATCTTAGCCAGTTACTGTAGCCTCCCTTATGAAGAAGGCATATTTTTGAGCATGATTTAGTTCACTGGTTTTAGACAGCCAATTTAAGGTAAGACAAATTGCACCTTGAAGAACCTATTTCTCTTTATTGATTATAGAGGAGCCTAAACAAGTAGCTCAGCCATGGACATGATCTGTGTGTGTTAGATGAATTCTCTGCTTGAATTTTCCTTTTTGTCTCTGCAGGGACAGTATGTACAGCAGTTTATCAGTGCAGCTTGTAAATTAGACTGTGAGGTAAACTTTTTGACTTCATTGGATGTGTTTTCCAGTCAAATCTTCAAAAAATGTGGTGACTGGGGAAAAATTGGTGAACCGTATCATGAATTACACCGTGTATCTTGTATCAGATTTGTGTCTCAGTCACATCTCAAATGACATTTGCATTTTCCAGTCACTTTTGAGACAGCTAAAGTTTGTTTACTGCCCTATTCCCTCTTCACCTCCTTTGTGTATTCAAAGGAAGAAATGCTAGCCATTCTGACAGAACAAACCCAGTCACTGTGGACCTGCAAATTTCAACAGCTGATGGTGAAAATAATACATTTTAGATCCTAGATTATAGAATGCTCCTATCCTTGGCTGAGAGCTGCCTGCTATCTTTTGTTTGGCCTGTACAGTCTAGTAGTGTTCTTGGCCTAGAACAGTCTAGTAGATTTAAATAAGTCATTTTAGGTATTCTGGTTACATTACAGTGATATTAAAGATAAATTTGGATCGCTGTATTTAAAAAAAAAAAAAAAGAGAGAACCTTCACTCATTCTGTCAAATGGTCTTAATCGATCAAGGATCATTCCTGAAAATATTATTTACTAAATTTGTTCCTGGCTTGAAGCAAAGCAATATAGTATCTCCCCTTGTGCCCTGTGTACTACTCTATTTTAACCATTCTTCTCTCTAGCACATTTTCTATGATAAAGCAAATTTTTAATTCTGTTCTCCTCTTAGAACAAACATCAAGCATTATCGCATTTCTTCAATGATTTCCACTCTGAAGAGAGGTGCATTAGATATCGCAGGTGATGCTTAGATTTTACATAATGCTTGCCTGTAGCAATAAGCCTAAAGCTAGTATAAAATAATGTAAAAGAAAGCCTAAAACTAGTATAAATCAATTTTTGCCTAACTAATATTTCAGAATCCAGGAAAGAAATTCTCCCGTACAGCAATGGTAATTGCACTGTGAATACTTTTGACACAAAGCGTGGTCGTCTCAAGGACCCTAGCTTCCTCTTGGTTAGCCAGCGCCATTTAGTTGAGTGAGCTAGGCCTCTCTGAAGAAGTAGGCAAACATTTAGGATCTTGACCCTTCAGCGTTGCACATCTTTTGTTCCTCTGCAAATGGCTTTACCTTCCAGCTCCCGAGCCACTAGCCATCTACGCAATCGTGTGACTATTTCATTATTCACTTACCTCTGTTGTGCCTCTGTAGCATGTGAACTAATGCTGCCTACTATGCCACTTCCACTCAGTACATGGACTTATAGCACCATAAAGCTTTAACAGTATATTGTGGGAGGAAGATCTGCAGTGAAGGACAGTGTGGCTGACACGAACACAGCACTAGCAAACTTTCTAGCGCAGGAACATGAGCTCTGAGGAATGAAACTGGTAGATAAATTTTGTATCCCACTAGCACATGCCTGGTGGTCGTTTTTCAGGTTTATGGCAGAAAAGCATCTTAGTTTGAAGTTGATTATTATTGCACTTACCATTACTTTTATTAGAATTGTGTGTTCTTATATTCACTATGACACTAATGAAAACACAAAAGGTAATAACTAACCTGTAATTGTGGGCCATCCTGCTACTGCTTTCTCAGCTGATCATGTATATTTGAAAATCCTAGTTGAAAATGACATTTTCTTACCTAATTTCTTAATTCCTCCATTACTTCCTAATGTCAGGAATTTAAATAAATCCTAAGAGTTTTTTGTTTGTTTGTTTGTTTGTTTGAAAACTAAGTTGCCACAAAAACTCCAGAAGAAAAGGAAGTTTCCTTGACCACATTTGTGCCAGAATACACCCATAGCATTTTATAGACAACACATACATTGTAGGCTAAGCAAGTCTATGTTATGTAAAAGAGTAGTTCTAAGCTGTATTTCAAAACAGCACAAACTCTGCCAGATATAATATAGCATGGGTTTATTGATTATTTAAGTTTCTTGTATTAACTGTGTAGATAAAATATCTTTAAAAGTTCAATATATACTAGAAACAAAAAACAAAACCAAACAAACAAATGGAAAAGAAAAAAAAAACAACAACACAATCTTTGTTATATAAGTGAGTGTAAAACTCAAATATTATAAAGCTTGACTAAGTATGGCCTGAACATTCCCGAATTTCATGATGAAAGGAATATTTCACTGGCTTTTTGGCCAGTCCTCTCGCATTATATACTTGTGTTATAGAATTTTTGATAAAACGTGTTTATAGCCTTCCCTATTTTGCTATACTATTTTCATTTCAATTTATGCTTTACAGAGAATTTCTGTTTTAATCTTTTTATTAGCATTAAAATATTAATGCCTGATAGTCTATTGCATATTCAGGTTTGTCCTTCCAATTTTTCTGCTTTATTGTTTGTTCATAGTCAAGTGAGCAAGTAAAATGATAATGCCCTTCCAGTGAGGGAAACTGAAATAATGGATCTGTGTTTTGTTACAGAAAATGTGGGTAAGTTAAAGAAGCTGGAATATTTAAATTTAGCTTTGAACAACATTGAAAAAATCGAAAATCTGCAAGGTAAGATTTTTAAATGAACTATTTTACCTTTTCTTATTGAAACACTTGAGTTGTAACTGATTTTAGATTAAGTATGAGGGTGGAAGCCATTGATTATGCCCACCAATAAATGTACTTTATTGATTGTCAGAAGAAGGAGCCAGCTTGTGTGCAGTGTTTCAACAAGTGCTTCTTTGTAATAAGTGGTTCGTACTGCTGAAATTCTGTCATTGCAGTTTCTTAAATGTATTTTAACTTGCTTTTTACGTATTCTCATACCAGTGTTGTCAGCTATGACAGCTCTATTCTTTAATACTTTACAAAATAGGAGATCAAAATTTTCAGGAAACCCATAGAGAATTGGTATTTTCCCACTGTAAAGTTAAGATGATCTGCTAGGTAGGTTAGCTAGAGCAATGCGGTATTTTTTTAATGCTATGCAGGATGTAAAGAGTGTCTCTTGTAATGGTTCAGCAGTCATCTTCGCTTCAACAATCAAAAGTCTCACAGAAGAAGGTTCTACACTGCGCACAATTTGCATTGTCAGTCTGGAGTATTTTTATAGAGTTTTTCAGGTGATTCTTTCTTCTGTCATTACATGGAGTCTTGTCTATCTTATCTATGTTTAATCATTTATCTTGACACTATAATTGTATGTGCAAAGATCAAATCCTAAGACTTAAAGCCATGCATAAACACATTCCATATTATCTGAATAAATTCTGACTTTTGACTTATTTCATTCCTTTTCTTGCTTAGGCAACTTGCTGAATATTTAAAATGTCCACCTTGGCAACAGAACAATAAAAAAGCTGATTTGTTTTGTTTTGTTTAAACAGTGTGCAAGCTGTTTCAGGAGGATGGTTTAAATCAAACAGAAAAATAAACAAATTGGCTAAACAGAAATTTGTAAAAGTTGAAGAAATATGTAGTACATTACATATTTGGCAATTTGCTGAGAAACTTACATCTGTTTTCATGCCAGTAAATTTTAAGTTCCTCTATCAGGCTGCATTATTTATTACTGTGATTTGTCATTTACTTAGAAGTCAGAACCTTTGGGAGTTAGCTGTGCAAAAACCGAGGTTATTTAAATCCCCTAATAAATCATTTTGCGTTGTTTATGCTCTTTCAGTTCCATTATGCATAAAATACTTGCCAAATAGACCTGCAAAGGAAAAGAAGTGATTAAAATGATGAGCACAGAAATTGAGCTTGCTCTTAGCTGAACTTTTTTACTCTTAGAGTCAAGGTTATGACTCACGGACATATTATGATAAAAAGAGTGGCTAATGAATTCTGGATCCAAATTTCCCAGAGCATTTTGTTAGCAAATTTAGTGTTTTTGTTTATAATGAATTCTTCTGGTTAACATACCATTTTCTCACCATGTTTTGCAATTTAATCAGTAATAAAATCCTCACAGACACTGAGTCCATAAAGCGGAAAAACTCTTATTGACTTGGAGTGTATATTTAAAAAATATTATCTCAACACTTCAAAAATGATAGTGAAGATTAACATTACAAAGAAATGAAACCCATCAGGATTCTGCTCTCTTGAAGCAATTAGACAGCCTTTAGCCACACGGAGAAGACTTAGATGAGATGGGGTACCAGGGCAACCAAACTCTTAAAACTGATGTCCAGCTTACCTGAAAATGAAACATTCATTTAATTTTCCACAAAGTCTTGATAGTGGTGAAACCAATAGTAAGTTTTGATATTTTCCATGTTACCAATGTTTTTTCTTTCTATGAATATTGTAGCCTTATAAAGCTTAGCTGTTAGTCACTCTTCTACTAGTGGCTTGGAACAGATGTATCCTGATAGAATGAAGTTATTATACAGAAAGCAAATGCAGACACCAGTTTTAGTACCCAAGTGCATGTATGTGTCTGTGTGTTTGTATATGTGTGTGTATCATGTACATTTATGTTACAGACAAATTGAATGTGTGGGTTTTTGTTTGTTTGTTTGTTTGTTTTTTCAAACAGGCTGTGAAGATCTGAAGAAACTTGACCTGACAGCAAACTTCATTGGTGAACTCTCTAGTATTGAAACCCTAAAATATAATATACATCTGAAGGAATTGTTTCTAGTGGGTAACCCATGTACTGAATTTGAAGGTTATAGACAATTTGTGGTGGCAACACTTCATCAATTAAAAGTAAGATTTTTAAAGTTAAATTTATGTCCAGATCAATAACCAACTTTGTTGACAGAACATAGAAATTCAAAACAAAATAACTGCTTGTGGTAGGAAAACTAGGAATATTTTTCTTACTGTCCACAGGAAATTAAATTCTGTTCTGAATAAGTGACTGTATTAAGTAATGTGATAATAAATAGTTATAGTAAACCACATGCATTTGTTAACTTTTCTGTCATTTTTATTGGAGATGCTTAAACAAAATTCTGAAAAGATAAATACATGGTACAGTTCTGGCTTTTAGCTTTATATATATGTCTGTATATATACATACAGTGTATTTTTAAATTATTACTCTGATTTTAGAAAGTTACCAGGTCATTGGTAATGTACCAACAATATATACCATACCAACAACATAAGGCAGGAGAACAGTAGAAATTGATGCAAAAATGCTCTATATTGTAAATAGGTACTCTGAGATGGAGGTTTTGTACAGTGACTGATCTAATGATTTTCTGTCATTGAAAGAGACAGTCAGAATCCTGAAATATGCTCTTCTACTTTCCCTTGGAGAAACAGACACTTGCTTAACTTCTTAAGAGTAGATTCAACTCATTTTTGAGTTAAATGAACATATCTAAAGAAATATTTTTGTAATAGTTTCATGAGCTGAATAAAAGACAGACGAATATCAGAAATGGCTGAAGGGACTCTCTCTACTACATAGTAATATGACTAACTAAAATTCCAGGAAAATGCAAAAGGCAGCTCTCAGACACACAAACATTTTCAGATCTAAATAGCAACCTACAGTTAATTCTTTTTAATGCGGTACAACTTACATTCTGCTTTAGAGATTTGAAAGGAATATTAAATTAACCTGCAGTTTAATGGATGTATTGATTTGAATATGTTTTGAATTTCTCATATATTTATATTGCTTTTTTTCCCCCCCCCCCCCCTTTGGGAAGTATTTGGATAGTAAAGAAATAGAACGTTCAGAGAGGATTCAAGCACTTCAAAACTATCCAGAAGTGAAACAGAAAATCAGAAAACAGGAACAATCTTACCTTCTCAAAAGAGCCAAAGAAAAAGAAGAGGCTCAAAGAAGGATGCATGAAAGAAAGGATAGGAAAGAGACACAAGTGGAAGCTAAGCTTGAATTTGACAGGTAAGAGTAATCAGCCAGAGTTTGTAAATAAACATCACTCGTCTCTTTCTTCATTAAGAATTTTGTTTTCCCTTGTTAAATGTTGTTAATATAATTCCACTTAAACTCTTTTGTTTATCCTTATTGCTGATTCTAGCAGGATTCTAGCATTTCTCCTATGGTCTCTAATGAAAAACGTAATTAATTATAAACATAATTAACTACTAACCTGTAGACGGTACAACAGAATTTCTGTTAAAGAACTCCAAACTAAATTTTCTAGGTTCCAAAATGGTGTGATTGATAGCTTGTTTCAAGACAGCTGGAAATTGTTATTTAAGGTAATACAGTGGTTTCAGAGACAGCAGATGTTCATATATATTTTCTTTTGCTTCAGATGCAATATATATTAAGAACGAAACAGTATTTGCAGATCTTTTGAGATGTAAATGGCTAAGGAATGTTAACTCCTACACTTCTGCTACCTAATACTACTAAGATTATGTAGACAGCAGAAGGATTTTTCCCTTGTGTCATCTTTCACTGTACATGTAATTCATCATTTTTTTAGACCAATAGAGTCTAAGTTCCATGGAGAACATGGCTATGGAACTTTTTTTCCACACAGATCACAGCTGTATCATAAATTTAGTTTTCATTCTATATAGATAGAGACTTTCTGAACATTACAGAAGCTTAGGTCTAGGGAGAAAAGTTATTTGGGTTCTAAAATGGCACTTGAAGAGATGTGTAAGTAAAAAGTTGCTATCTTATAAATTTCTAACCTGCTGCTCTCTGATTTTGGGAATACTTAAACTTAACAGGGACTGAAGGTTTTCTTGCATCTGAAGGTTGTAAGGGCATCTGAAAATTCTGCTCCTGAAATTAAATCTGTTAAACTATCTGTCAGGGTTTTCAGACAGCTAAGCAAAACCATAGTATCACTTTTTAGTTAAATCAATGAAAAGAATTCTGTTGAAAAATGTTTTAATGATTGATGAAAGTTGCAGAACAGATGAAATTATCCAGATCTGTAAGCTATTATTCTCTGTAGGAATTATGCAACTAGTAGTATTGAAGTAAAAAAAATAAATTATTGCAAGAATACATTATCAAAACTGTTACTCTTCATTCATTTCATTAAAATAATATTTCTTGTGATCTTGTGTAGCTCAGGCTCCCTACAGGACAAAGAAAACCATCGGTCAGAAGGAGAAATAGAACAACAAACATGGAGAACAGTTGAAGATGATGAAGAAGACAGAAGATTTTGGGAGGAGCCTACACCTTATACTCCAGAATCTAGATTAGAAACTCACAGATATATTGAAGAAAAACGGAAAGCAAAAGACAATATAAGGTATCCTTAACTTCTTGCCGTCTTCTTCTCTTTTTTTTTTTTTTTTTATCTATACAACATAAAATATGAAAGTGTGAAATTATAAAACATTTTTCTTTCTGTCTTGTTAAGGGATCCAAAAAAGAGAGAGAAGCCTCTTCCAACACTGGTCACTGCAGAAGGAAAAGTTCTAAATGTCAATGTGCCTAAGTATGTAAGGAAGCAATGCTGTGGTTAACTTCTTTTTAGTTGATTTGGGCCACTATTTTGACATACGGGTTGATATTAAGAGAACTGACAAGTTCTGATGTGTAGTATTATATTCCTGATGGTGAAGCTGACTCCTGAAATTATATTCTGATCCTGGAAAAATAATTAATTACTTTTCAGTAAGTTAAGTGTTGAAGGTTGTCTAACTTAATATCTTGGTGTTTGATGATAGAAGAATTTGTTTTTCTGTAAATGACATAAGATGCTTTACTCTTATTACCTTCCATGGTAAGACTCTTTCTTAGAGCATCTTGCTAATAGTGGAAAAAATTTAATGAAAGCTTGACTGCTGAAGATAAATGTGTACGAGTAGCCACTTTAAATGTGGTAAAATATGTCCAAATAATATTTCTAGTCAAAATCATTCTGTCCTCTGATAACAGATGTAAACCTGGCAGAACTGACAAGGTGACAGAAAAGCAAAAGAATGATTTTTTAAGTTCAAACAAGGCAAGCCTTAAATAGTTTAAATCTTACCTTAATATAATTTAATTATGCCTCTAAAAAGCAGAGACATTTAGAACAAAGCTGTAGCTATCTTTCTATAAGAAATACAGTCACCTAGAGTTCATTGTTTGTAGCAGTCCTGTTCATATCATCTGAGTTTTTTGGATTAGAATTTACTGTGTGGATGTGCTCAAGTAAAGTCAGATCACGGAGCAGTTTTTGTCATTATGGCTTCAACAAGAATATCACAGCTCTTCACTGCAACCTGAAAGAGTTGCTAGTAGACAGATGGTGCTCTCCAAAGTTATTGTTTTATTGCAAAAGTCTAGTATCCAATGCAATGTCCAAGTTTATCTAAGGTTCTTTTCGAACATTGGTTATTGAGAGGAATAGCAACATGCTGCTGTGAAAAGAAGACTATTTCTCTTCCTCGTTTCTGTTCAAGCTTTCACCTAGAAAATTTTACAATTCTCTTCTTTTTTTTACTATTAATGTTTTAGTGAATTCTCAAAATTTGTGATGTAGTAAAATAAAGAAGTGTGTACAGGAAAGAAAGCTGTTTTCTATCATTTGCAGTTTTCCATTCAAAAATATCCATTAACCTAAAATTCCCTAAGCTTTCTTCCAAGCTGACTGTATCAGAATACAAGAGAGCAAGGAGTTATAAAGTATATCTGGCAGATGTTTTTCTTGCTGAAAGAATGTATAGAAAGTGTTAACATTTGAGCTTCTTTCTATTAGCTGAACCTAAAATATCTAGGTATTTTAATGGCACTGAAATGTACCAGATAAATTAAATTAAGCCAAACCCTCTCATTTTAGACTTATACCTAATTTATAAAATCATCTCATTTATAGGTGGGTTTTATTTTGTCTTTTCTCTACTTTAATACTTGGGAATGTTTGAGAGTGTGAATAGAACTAGTAAGTCTAGAATAGATCTCCTTATTCAAGATCTGTTCAAAAATTTTAGAACTCAGCCAGCAGATCACAAACACACAGCTAATAAGCTCTCATTTTTAACAAATATTACAGAATCACAGAATCATCTAGGTTGGAAGAGACCTCAAAGATCACCGAGTCCAACCTCTGACCTAACACTAACAAGTCCTCCACTAAACCATATCACTAAGCTCTATGTCTAAACGTCTTTTAAAGACCTCCAGGGATGGTGACTCAACCACTTCCCTGGGCAGCCCATTCCAATGCCTAACAACCCTTTCAGTAAAGAAGTTCTTCCTAATATCCAACCTAAACCTCCCCTGGTGCAACTTTAGCCCATTCCCCCTCGTCCTGTCACCAGGCACGTGGGAGAATAGACCAACACCCACCTCGCAACAGCCTTGAATCAAGGATAGTAAGCAAATCGTTTTTTACTTTGGAAATGCACATGTAGATATTTATGCTACAGGCAACTTAATTGCCGTGAACAAGCACGCAAAGCCTTTTTTTTTTTTTTTTAACAAATGATTAAGTTAGAATCACTGTTTTTCAAACCGTCTGTGCTTTTCATGTACTGTTTTTTTTTTTTTTATCTATGAAGACATCAACAGAACAGACGCTTTGCCAGCAGATGTCTCTCTCTGCACTGACAGACTGATCTTAATTTTAACTGACCTTCAGCACTATTTTTATTTCTGTTTCTTGAGTGTTGGGTGGAGAGAATAGAAAACAAATGTTGAATGACTCTAGCTCAAATGTTAGTAATTTTTCCTGTTCATGAGGAAAAGTGCAACTGTTTCTAAAATGATCATATGACTTTGTCTAAAGTGTATTTGTGTTAATCTAAAATTGCTAGCAATTGAATTTGAAATATGCCATAATGTTTGTTTTTTTCACCCCAATTATGTTGATCCTGGAGATGTTTCTTGTCCTTATTATTAGGCTTCATTTCTCCTTGAAAGACGATGAAGAAAACAACCAGTTCATTTTGGATCTTTCTGTTTACAGGTCAGAAATATTATTTATTTTTCCACTTCATTTTTGCCATTCGTAAGTTCTAATACACAGAATTTCAATTGTACTCCTCCTTGTAAATGGGGAGTTTTCAAGAGGAAGACGAATAACACAGGGGTTGATAGAATCAATCTTGAAGCCTCTGCCAAAGAAATGGAACTGTATAAAATAAAGACCCTTTGGATCGTTCTGTTACTCCTAAATGAGCAGTGTGTCTCAATAGTCCTTTTTTGAATTGATGATTTCTGCAGTCCACAGGCAGGTTTCCTCCAGTGCTGTCCCCTTATATTTATATAAAATATTTTCCATTCTTCATTGGTAGGTTAGGATTGTAGGGAATGGGGTTTCTATGTCCATTCTCTGTCCCTGGAAGTGCTCCAGTACAATTCATGTCCTTGTATAGTTAAATTCTCCTTGAAACAGCGTAGGGCAGCCTTGTCCATACTGCTTATTGGAAGGAGTCTATGGTCTGTCCTATTTCCTAACCTACAACACAGCATTACCTGGAAGAAATGTGGATGAAACGTGCCAAAAAATGACAAGAATACTTTATAACTCTTATGAGTTAAATTATAACTTAATTTGTAACTGCTAAGCACAACAGTACCCTTGCTCGTGGTTCAAAAAGGGGTTAGAAATCCACAAGCTTTTTCACCTCTGATAGGAAATTGTTAAAGTTGGAAGTAGTTTCATAGCACAGAAATAGTATTCACGGCAGTTGTTCTTCCCTTCAAACCTATTAATTTCCCACAAAACAGGCCTGTTCCATTGTTTCTGAATTATAAGAATTAGTTTTCTTGGAACCTCAGAAAATCTGTTCAGGTGCAATAAAATACTGGATATAGTGTTGTAGTCTGTGCTCATTTATAGGAAATGTAAACTAGAAAGTTTTAAAAATTCACCTGAGAAGTAATGTTATAAAGGCAGGGAAATAGGGAACATGCATTTGCGCTTTCACTAGCAGGTCACAAGAACAAGAGCATATGTATCACAAGATGAAGAGCAGATGTTAGAGTGGAGCTTTTACAGGTCGCAAACAGTGACCTGTTTGCCAGTACTGAAATGTAAAAAGACTGTGTTTTCTGGGAATACAATGTGTTTTTTTTCATTCAGTGTAAAAAAGGAACTTTTATTACAAAGGTACCATTTAAGCCTTTAGAAAGAAAAGTAGCAAAATACTTTTACAATTTTAAATAGCAAATAGATGAATTTTCATGTTAAGACAAATCACTAAACTAACAGAAAAAAAAACTTTTCACTTTCCACAAGGATTTTGAAACATTGGAGTTATACAATAGTTGTAGTGAAGGACTCATGTGGTGGACATGACAGAACTTAGACATTATTTTATTTCACATTCCCTAAACATATAGGAATATCATATTTTTCTTCCAAAAATATTAAATGCTAATAATATTTCATTTAACTTAATAACTGAAATTGAAGCTGTAGTTTACAAACTGTGAAGTTGTAATAAAATAATTAAGTACTCTTAAATGCTTATATACTGGACTGTATCATAGATTGATTCATTTATTTATATTTCATTTTGAAGACATCTGGACACTTCTCTGCTTGATGTTGATGTCCAGACAACTTACATACGAGTACTGGTGAAAGGAAAGGTTAGTGTTTTCCTATTACATTCATTTCAAATCAAGACTAAAAGTTTACAATGGTTATTCAGTGAACTCTGGAGCTTTCACAGATTATGAACTTCCATGCACCTATGCAGAAAAAACATTATTTCATACTTGCATTATTCTGAAACACATACATGCTGTTGAAGTCCTAGCCAGAAGAAGTGTAAGCCTGAAATTAAATTCCATTCTCTGTTTGTCTCCTTATTTCTTCTTATTCCCTCAATACAGTATACAATAAATCACTGAGGAAAAGAGCTTGTTAGTTACCCTAGGCTAGAATTTAGTAATTTCACAATCTGGAATTCATAGTAGACAGAAACAAATGGATGTATACTCTTTTGAAAGGGTGTTTAAAATTCAAGTTTATTTCCTTCTCAGTGGTTATAATTTTATCATCAAATATTTGAAAAATTCTTAGTACTTAATTAGTAAACCAAAATCTGTATTTATGACTGTACCAACTGCATAAATAAAACTTCAAAATTACTTTATGTTTAAAATAGACTAGATAATCTTTCTCACTTAATTGCTAATATAAGTCAAGCATCATTTTACAACCTTCGTTAGAAATGTCACTTCAGAAATGACAGCAATTCAAGAATATACATATAACCATAATTCTAAGTAAAAGCTGTTTAGCATGTTAATCATTTATTAGGATTAGTAATACTATATTTATAGCAATAGGATTTAGACACATACTGTTCTATAGATCAAAGGATGTGGTAGCTATATTTCCGCATGGGTTTTGTCTAGGTCAAATAAATAAATAACTAAATAGATGTTTTATCATGACACATTTCAAACCCATATTTTCTCATAGCCATTCCAGCTTGTGCTCCCTGAGGAAGTGAAGCCAGATAGCAGCTCTGCTAAAAGATCACAAACAACTGGTCATTTAGTTGTCAGCATGCCGAAGGTATGTTAAATAATCTGAGGAGGCATCATAGAAAGGTATTTAAATTATTGTGAGTACTTTAAGAATATTTCTGAGTTACAGGTAACATCTGAGTAGCTAGTTATTCAGGCTAGCCTTTCCCATCAGGATGTATTTCTTAAAGAAAGAAGGAACATTCCAGAATGACAATTTAATCATAGAGCCAAACCATTGGATTTAGGATTCCTTTAAAGGAACACTATGGAAAACAATATTAATGGAACTGTTTCTATTTCCTATATTTTCAATAGAAACAGCTTTTTATGTATGAAAATATCCTCTGCAAAACCTACCATATTGTGCAACCACGTAAGATGTATTTTTAAAAGAACTGAGAATAAGCAGTTTTTCTACCTGTTTGAGATAACAAAAACAAACCAGTTTTTCAAAAATTGTGTGGCACACACCTGCATGAAAATTACATTATGGTTCAAGCATAGGCATTATGTACTACTACTCTCACATCTCAGGTGATCAGAACAAGAGTTGCTTAATTCATTTTCCCTTCATGCTTTCCCTAGGTGCAAATGATACACTTGATCAGCTCTACAAAGTATGTGTACTCACAGAGTAAGAGGGCTGTGGCAACATGGTGCTTCAACTGAGAAATGCTACACAGCAGGCCTCAGTACTTAAAGAAGCCTGGGCAGAAGTCATATTCCCCTAATATTCCTAACTCTGTGTTCTCCTGTCTCACCTGTGCTCTGATTGCCTGTATGGAGTCATGCTGTCCTTTGTGGCACTAAGGGATGTGGTGGTTTAGTGGTGGGACTCAGTAGGTCCCTGCATGGACAACCTCTGATTAAATCACGAGCTGTCATTTTAGCATCAAGCATACAGTTTCACCAAGAGTTTGAGGAATGCTGAAAATTGTACTCATTTGATTAAGATTCATATTTAATTAATATTCAAAATTTACTCATATGAGAATTTACACTTTCCTACACTTATTTATTTGAAACTGAGGCCTTGACAATTGCCATTTTGGATAATGTTATTTTCAAATGCTTTTGAACAGAGTTTTGTTTATTACTTACCTGTCTTTCACATATTTTAAGTACCATCAGTTTTCTATCTCATAACCTGCTTTTATTAGACTTCGATAGTGTTTTTGTGGATGAGCAGTGCCCTAGAAAACATAAATATTTTAAGGAGCCTCTGTGTACATTCAAATCTGCTATCTTCCAAGAAAGCAGTACCTACATGAGCAACGTGAATATTTCCTCTTTCTATTGTGATTAAGAATTGCCTTTATTCCATGATTAAATTTATGTTCTACCCATGTTTCACCTATCTTGATATTTTACCTACACCTATATATTTTACCTAGACTGAGGGTCTGGAGCCTGCCTCATCTCAGAATGTCACAGTTCAGAGATACTTGTGAGACCTGAGGAGGTCTCTACAGAATAACCGAGGTCATGTTGTTCAGCCTAGAGAAGAGGAGGCTCAAAAGGGTCTTAACTGACTGGGGTGTGGTAGTGGTGGTGAAGGGGGAGTAAAGAAGATGGAACAAAGCTCTTTCCAGTGGTGTGTAATGACAGGGCAAGAAGCAGTAAGTACAAAGAGAAACACCAGAATGCTCTGTCTAACATAACGAAACATATTTTAATGGTGAGAGTGATCAAACACTGGAACAAGTTGCTCAAAAAAGTCATGGAGTCTTCACCCTTGGAGATCTTCAAAAGCCACCTGGATGTGGTCCTGGGCAACTGGCTCCAGGTGGCAGTGCCTGAGCAGGGGTTTGGACTAAATGACCTCCAGAGATCCATTCCAACCTCAACTGTTTTATGATTCTGAGATAACGGCGAGCTTCGTGGATTTGTTGAGCGAAGATGGATCTGTGCTACTTTGCAGCAATTCCGCTTAGGAGGTGCAAAAGAATTGTTCTGTGTTACAGTCACGCAATCTCTTCCGTTCCTTCAGAACTAAATTGGAGTGCACAAGCTATATTTTTGGGGATACATATCCTTTTCAGATGTTCTCTATCCATACATATTGTATTGGTATTAACAGGATGTATTCTAGGAAGCTAAGTATAATGAATAAAGGTTAGCAGTAAGTGGAATGCCAATAGTTATTTTTCTTTGAGAACATTATGGCTGAAGTTATCAACAATATTTGAGAATACTAATTTTATATCATCAACTTAATATAAATTCCTTTTTATAAGATGATAGGAGGAACCGAATTCGTGCAACTTCTTTTCAGTTTATATCAGTGATGAGACAAACCTAATGACTATATTGTGCTGTTTAACCTTTCTGTTCCTGATAAATAATTATTCTCAAAATAAAATTATTTGCAACTAGATAAATGACTTAGCACATTCCTTAAGTAACTGACATTTTAAGAATACTATTAACAAAAAAAGTAAACTTCTGCAGTAGGGTTCTTGCAATACTGTCCTGAAAATACCTCTCTCTTCTCAGGAAGAGAACAGGAAATGAACTGTATTCAGTGTTTTTTGTTTGCTTTAGGGAGTTTCTGATCAGGTTGCTAGACCTTTCAGCATATATCTTCCAGCCTGTTCATAGTTCCCTAGCCTTTAAAATGAAAAGTAAAACCTCTTCAGTTTTCTCTCTGATGGCCTTGCCATACCATAGATGTTAGAGATAGTAAATTGCACATAAAGGAAAAGAAAGTAAATCATTTTCACCATCTTTTCAGAAAACATTTTTTTTGAAAATGTACTGTTTATTGCACAGCAAATCATTGCAGAACGGGTGTCTTTCTAAGGCACTGTCTACCAACAGATTTGGAAGGTCATCAAAACAAATTTGAAGGACACAACATTCAGTGAATTGTGACACTTTTCAAGTGTGGTGTTTATACTGTAATAACCGTAATCGTCTGTACAGAGATTTTGTATGAGTAAATGGGGTTGATAGCAAGTACATTGTAATGCTTCATTTTCTGGGAAAAATATCTGTGACATGAAGCTTTTCAACCTTTCAGCCTCTATGCTCTGGCAGTGTCATCTTTGCAGATGATGCAGGAAAGTAAAAAAATGAACTTTTCTTTATTGGCTTTGACCAAAATTGGCATATTAAATCAGTGATTTTGCAAAATGCCATCAGTAGGGTACACCAGTAGCATGTTAATTACTGTCTGAGAAACAGCATCAAAACCAGTGTTATTACCAAACAGTTTTTATTTATGGCTTTGAGACATTCTGTGTCATGTTTTAAAACTTGACTTTCCTTATTTTAGTGAATCAGAGAAGAAAATTTTGACTTTTTGATTAATCCTTTATTATATAAGCAGTAAAAAATTAATTCTGACAGCTTTTTATAGCCTGGGCCTTTGAAAGCATTTAGAAACTTAAAGATCAATGAGAGTTAGATTCCTTAATTAATTTAAAAATAGAGGGGTATACATTATGCATGTCAGTGTAAGGGTTATTTGATGGAATTTCATTATAAAATTCTCACTTATCTAGGTGTGGCAAATGCAGTAATATTTCATTACTGTCAAAGGCATATGGAGACATACAGCTGTGAAACCCTAGAAATCTTTTCTTCCTTCAAAATAAATGTGTTTCAGGGAAACTCTGTTACTCAGTGGAATTCATGTTGCAGAAGAAGAAAGCCATGGTAGGAATAAATTGTAGGCTGAAAAGGTGACTCAGCTTAAAAATATTGTTTTCACAAATTCCATCTGTTTTCTCAAATATTCCAGATTCTACTTAACACATCAATTTCTAGACTTCTCTGCTAATGTTCTTAAAAGATGTTTCCTTTCTGATTTCTGATTACACTAAATACTAGCAATAGTTTCATAGAATTACTTCCAAAAAGCTTCATTATATTCACTTAGTCCCTCTTCCTGGATATTACAGAGTTTAAATTTCATTCAGTGAACTTGCTACTGAGCCCAAACTCTTATATTTGTCCACAGCTGAAGCAGTGGCTGTTCTGTTTTCCAGATCATTTGTCCTGACTTGATTGACATCTCCAAGAGATCAATGTGCAATCACTGTCCTGGTGAAGCTCATGTGCCATTATTGCACATTGTTTCAAAAGCAAGAAAAAAGAGAACATCACTTATGATTTTTCTTGAACAGAGGTAGGAGGACATCTTTTGAGCAAAGGAGCTTTTGAGTCAAATGATATTTGACAATAATAGATGCTCCAGTACACAATTCCTAACCCTTCCCTAATTTGAAAGCCCCTTGACAGGATCACATCCCATCAAGGAGCCATTTCTGTTGATTGCAGAATCAGCAATTTTCCTCACTATCCTTGATGATGTGCTCTGAAGGCAAAGCAAGGAACCTTAGCTTCAGAGGGAGCAACAGAATGAATGACTGTTACAAGAACAGAACACGGTACAGCCTACTGAGAAGAGGGAAAGTTCAAAGAAAAAGACTTTTCTTCACCAGAGGATATACAGAGTCAGAAAGGATCAGCCCTTTGACAATGCATTTCAGAATTGAATGATAGAAGCCACAAGATTTGTCTTATTTCTTGAACATTTTAGAGCAGGTCTGGAACAGCATGCTTTCAAACCAATGTTACTAGAAAACACTAGATACTCTTTGTCATAGTTCCTGTTCATCTCCTTCCTTTCAAACCTTAAGGGGTCCCTCTCCCTTGATGTCACTAAGTAGGGAAAGAGATAGCTTTTGCCATAAGAAATAACATACATGTCCTCTAAAAAATGGTGATGGACATGTTTTCTTTGAGAAAGGGAATTCACTTCGTCTTCAATCTTGAGATTTTGTTTTCAGCAAAATTGCTGAGGGAGTTTGTGGACATTTGTCTCTTTTACAAAGAGTGAGAAGTCCAGAGGGCAGCAGACTCTTTAATAAAAATATCTGAACTAGCATGTGGACACTAAAACTGAAATATAAGAAGGAGACACATCATGAACAAGTTCATTAGCTACAGAGAAAATCAGTAATGTGCATTATTAACATTGTGCTAAACAAGACAGCACATATATATATGTATATATTTAAATATTTAAAGATATATATACTCATATATATAACTGAATATAATTCCATTCAGATGATTTGGTTAAAATGGCTTTATTCATGTTTCACGCTGAGTGAAGAGTGTTAAAATCTAACAGAAAAGTCACACGAGAAAATTTATTTGCATCTTAATTTTTCTTTTTTTTTTTTTGATAGATTATTTAAATGCTTTTGAGCATAAATGACTTCTGTGGGACTTATTTTTCTGTATATTTTTATTTTAGGCTAAAGAAATAATCCTGGCTAAGCAAAAATTATCAACTTCAATCAAACCTTCTGACACAATGCAAAAAAATGCAAGAAGGTAATTCCTTTTTTCTTTCACATTAGCGTTTTTTTATTTTATTTTTTTTGGTACATTAGTTATTCACTTGTCAGAATATATGTTTTTTATTGAGTATCTTATTGTGGAAAGTACGAAAATATTGATTTGTATAGAGTAAAACTATGTATGAAAGCTTTAGACTAATGGCCTGTCTGATGCTGATTATAAAGTGATCTGCTCCAACAGCAGAGCCAAAAAAGCACTTATTTCTGCAGATCGGTTCTGTTTCATCAGCTCATTCAGATATTGATCTAGTATACACTAAAACCAAATCACCTACTGAGAATTGCCTCTGCAGAGCTCCTTGCTACATAGCCTAGGTCTCAAAACCATTTAGAAAGCAATGATTTTGGACATCTCAGGAATGTATTTGCACAGTGATACAGTATATATATTGAGCTACTGCACCAATAAGTAGTTTCAAAAAGCAGTTCTTCAGGGTTTCATAACATAGCTCCATACTGTTACATGTGATGTAAACTCCATCTCTTGAACTCTTTCAGTTAGTGACTGCCAGTAAGAAGTAAATATCAGGGCTGCACTATTTTTTTTTTTTCTCTTACCAAGTGTTACTAGCCATTATGGTAGACAGACAGTAGGGCTCATAGCCACTTGGCCTTACAAAGTACAGATACCACAATATGTATTAAACTATTTTGCTTTTCCTCTTGCTATAGGCAGCAACGTTCATACCATTATAAGATATGGTAACAGCAAAGTTTGTTAAGCATCTTACCTATTTGTATTTTAATTGTTACATTTGTTTCTTTGTGTGTTTTCATTGTGGTAACATGTTAATGGAAAGGCTAAGCAGTTAGTAAAAATTAGCATTATTGATCACAACTGTTCTTCTTGGTCTCAATGTTTAGGACACTGTTCAAATGGCACTACAAGAGTCACTGATGTCATTATTTCTGCTTTTTATTTTGTAATTTTAATAAGGATCGGTTGTGTCTTTTCTTGAGTGGCCTGCTTAATGAGAAGACAATAGGGTGACTGCAAGACTTTGTCGAGATTCCTAATGAGCCACAACCACTGCACCCTTACCTTAGGCAGCAGTGCATCTTCTTAATTACTGAGTATTTCCATAATTTTTCTTTAAAAGGTCCAAGCCAAATGGTGCAAAAGTGATGGTTCTTTCCAGCAGAAGCACAGCTAAAGCCTTAGAAACATTAAAAGAAATCAGTTAAAAGAAATGTCTGAACCTTTCTCCAGGATAAAACTAGATCTTCCTTCTGTAGATACCTGATGTTATCTCTCTTCCAGATTCTGCCAAACAGCAAAAGAGCTAGCAACTACGGGGTTAGGAATACATATTTCCTCAGAACTCTGTGTGTATTTAGTTTTGGCTACACAGTAAGTGATTAAATAGCCATAATGGGGACATGTCCCCTTCCCTGCCAACTGATGAACTAAAGGTACCCCATGGCGTAACAAAAGAACAAGAAGTTGTGTTTGATTTCAGCTTTAAGTAATTATGAAAATGCTCACTGAAGATATTGAAGGAAAAATACAAATTTTACTGTTAATATATTACCGGAATATGTATCGCAAAAACAGAAGTAGGAAAGAAGCATTCTGAGTTACAGCTCTTACTACAAGTAGTAAGTTTTGACCTCTTTGGTTGAAAAATTGCTGACTAGCCAGCTGTTAAAAATTTGCTGAATAGTTCTCTTAGATTACAGAAGAACATTCATTACAGTGGTTACACTTGACAGGTACAGATGTCTTAGCTAAATTCTGTCAGACAATCTGCTAAACTATAATATAGTGCTTTAAATCTCTTAACTTGTTAGCTAGATTGCATGATGATACTATTATTACTTCTGCCACATAGGAGAGATTTCTTCTGTGACTGTATACAAAACTGTACTTCAAACCTTCAAAGAGACAAGTTTCCATAGCAGGAATTTGACATATTTATTTATTATGCGTCCAAAATTTGTAGTTATATAGTAGCTGATTATGTCAGTCTTTACTGTGACTGACCTCATTCATCTATGAGGTACAGAAGTAGAGTTTTCCGCAATTGCATAAATGAAGTATATAAATGTATAGGTAGAAATAAAGTCATACTATAATTTGTCAGAGTAACAGTTACAAAAGTAACATACCCTCAGCTTGAGTCTGTTCCTCCCATATCATTGGAAAAGAAAAAAAGAAAATAAAACTCAAAATGTCTTTAAATGTTAATATACACATACTTGAAATCTTCCAGTAAAAGATTGAGGAATACATGGGAGATTCCTTATTCTTTGTTTTGTACTGTAGTTCTTTATGTACAGAGGTAGAGAAATACAGCCAGAGAATAGGCCCATTTAAAGAGGAGAAGGAATGGAGCATCAAATTCTATAATACTTCACAACATAGAATTAAAAACAAATCAACAAGTTCAAACATTAAAATATCAAATATATCTTTCATAATGAAATAAGGAATGTAAAGTAAAGGTTATCTTTTCTACTTAACTAGTTCAAGCATTGCAAATCCTACTACCTTTTAGCGAAGTACAATTGCACTGGTTAACTAAGCCAGTAGGAGCTATAGAAGATACTGCATTAGGTTAGAAATCTGATTTACATTGTACTGGAATCAGTTCTTAGTAGCAGTATGCAATTTATAACTTTTTTTTTTTTCTTTTTTTTTTCTCATCTGGATTCTTGAGAGGAAAAACAGAAGAAAAATATATGCTGCTGGAGCATCCACCACTATTTGCTAGTACACTCATAAATGCTTTTGAACAGGTTATCCAATTCAAGCCATATTTGACTTGTTGGGCGATACATCAGATACCTAAAATGTTTGTAAGTTTTGTTGAACTCTAGGCCAAGAAAACTTGGATATTTTAAATCACTCTATTGGATTTTAATTCCACCCTCTTTCTAGCAAATGTTATCATAAGTAAGGAGTCCTAATTTGAATCCTTGAAAGAATCCTTGCAACATGTGGGAATACCCCTCTCCTTTCCACAGACTTAATGGCTGAGGATCTCCCACAGTACATTTCTAAAGTTCACAGAGAGAGATAGAGGTGTGACAACTTGGAAAGGAGAGAAATTCATGTTACAAAGAGAAATACAGTAGAACAAAATTAATAATTTCCATTCTGGAAATGTGAGGTAAGATTGAATGGGTCTGTAGACAAACTAACCTGATGGAATTGCAAGAGGATTTATGTGATTTTTCAGAACCCAAATTCACCATCATTTCTGCTCCTAAACCAAGAGCAAATATTTTAACTAGAAGATAGGCAAGTGTGGCTTGCACAAGAGATGAATGTATGTATGGAAAGATCACACATAGCAAATCAGTTATCAGTTCTACTGAGATGTCATGTGTGCCATCTACAGAGGCCTAGGAGTAGATCACAAATTTAGAGAGTTGAATAGATTTGCAGAAATAATCTTTTCAGTCTACACAGTTTGATAGCTTTTATGTAGATATTGAGAATTCTTGCTCTCACTGCAAGTTACGTTGTCTGGAATAGGAAGAATTACAGGAGTTAACTGACTTTTTAAACAGAATGTAGATCAGCTATGACTAAGCAACATTTAAAAAAAAAGCTTTTTATCCCAGTTAAGGTTAAAGTATAGATTGAATTGCATTCTCATGAAGACCTGGAGCTAGAAGACTGGAAAAAGTGACTCTCCAAAGCTGTTGCTCATACCTTGTAAATACCTTGCAAATATCTTTGGACATGCTGATGCCAAAAAGGAAACTTTCAATCACGTGTCAGAGAGTGCATTTTCTGGATAAGAAGTATGAGAAATCTTTGGCAATCTAAACTTTTATAGAAATTCAGAGGTTGAAACAAGGAAATGTAACTGTCAAACCATTAAAATATCAAATATAGGGATTAAGAACTGTGTGAACAAAAGTGTAAATTATAAAAAAAATCAAATTATCGGATATGTGTTCTGTCACACACCAGACTGTTCAGCAGGCTGCTATAGTTATGCAAAAATGAAGGACTAACGATCATATTTTTTTTATAGTGTAGTCTTTATTTTCTTTTTTTAAAGCATTGTTGAACTATGTAGAGATAGAAATAGCCTTTGTAAGGGAAAAGAATGCCAGAAAAAAAATAAATAAAAAAAGAAAGCATTGAATTCAATATAATTTATTTTCTATGGTCATCTAGTCTTTAGGCCATAGTTTTCCCCTGACTGCTCAACAGCAGGTAGCAGTGCCCAAAACTTTGAACTTTATTTATTTATTTATTTTTTTACCTGAATTTGAAATCATTTGCAAATATTGAGGTTTCCAGATGTGCTGTAGTTGGTCCTGCAAGAAACATTATTATCTTCATCACTATTGTTTTACCATTGTTCATGGAAGCGCATTAGCAACAAAATTATTTTTATTCCTCTAGGTAGACCTATATGGAAAAAAATCTTTAGGTGACATAAAACTCCAATTTTTCTTCCAAAATTCTATTTTTTCCTCCAAAAAAGGCAGTTAGGTAGGTAGTTAGGTAATTAGTCCTTGACATCATCAGCTCAGCTCTTTTTGCACAGATTACATGATCAGAGGAGCATATTCCCTGGAGATTAATGCATGATAGCTACACTAACTATCACAACTAAGTCTATCAGCCAAATATGTGTATCATAGTAGTTAGTATCTGTCATAGATATCTAGTATAGGTATCTAGTAGTTAGTATCTATCATAGTAGTTAGTACTATCATAGATAGTACCATGAGGTTTACTGAACAAATATAGAATATTTGACCGTGCATATTTAAGTATATAAAAATCTACCTCCTTTTTGGAAAGAAAAAATCATCTGTACTTGATTCTATTTTTCTTATTGTCCATTGCTAATAGATACTTATTGATAACATGTGCTGATTAATTTTTGAAAATGACTGATGTTTATAATCCTTTCATAGTTGCTGATGTGGACTGTTACTTATGACTGATGTGGACTGTTACTTATGACACTCACTGTTAATTAGTTTTTGGTGTATTGAAGTTTATTCTGCTACTAAGCAATAAATTATTCAAACGCCGTAGAGTTTACTATATTTTCATGACTAGCAATTTGTACAATTTTAGAGCTGTTGAACAAATGTAAATTACAACTACTAATTAAAATACATCAAACCAAGGAAAATCTTTTCTACTATGTGAACAAAGCACACACTGAGGCTAATTAATTTTCATATTAATGGTTTTTAGCTTTTTCTGAAGTACTTCAAATCAGTGATTAGTCATTAGTGATGAGATTAGGATTCTGGACAGGTGGTGCTTTTTTTGGAATCTCCCCAGTGGCTACAAATAGAGTCACTCAAGGTCACAGCACATTTCACAAATCACAAAGGAGATAAAAATGTTTCTTACATCTTGGGGATGAACATTTTCTGGAATGTTGCCACAAAGCACATCCACTTTTGTTTCAATAAACTGTGTAATATCATTAAAAAACTATCCTTATAAATTGAAGAACATTCCAGGTGAAGAAATAAAAGTTTTCTCATATCGTCCTTCATTACCCATAAAATTCTCTTCTGAGTAGTTTTTGTTTGTGCCACTTGTGGGAAAAGGTTATTTGGATCCTTAAGGCAGCAGGCTTCTCAGGAAAATGAGCAAATAATTCGCAAGAAACTCCCAAGAAAAACCTAGTGGCATAAGGCTGAAAGAGGTGGATAGGCTGATTAACGCCTCTTCTGTTAGTTATGCTTTCCTCGGCAGAGGAGAGGAAGAAACCTGCCATGAATCCCTCTGCATCTCTCCTCTACATGTACAGAGATCTTACACAAAGGAGTGAGCTGGGATGTCTGCTCAGGCCCCACAGGAGCCTTGATGGAGAAGCAGGCTTTGGCAGCTCATTGGCAAAACTCTGGATTTTTAACAAGTAAAAATGGTGTATTTTCAGTTTGAAATCATTTAATATGCTTTATTTACATATTTTCATTACTTACATTGTCATCAAAGCAATGCATTCTTTCATCCAGTGGCTTTATTACTTTTTCCTTTGTTCTAGTCCTAATAAGTCTTTCTGATCTCCTGGGTAAGCAGGTAGTTTTCTCACATCTTTGAAGAGTGATGTACTGTCATCTGTAATGCTGAGCTTGGAACTTAGACCCAAAGTAACATTCAATATAAAAGGAAAATTTGTTCAAAGATGTACAAATCATGTTGGAATATGCAGAAATTAGAACATCATTGAACAATTACATTTCCATTTTGCCTTTTTTTTGCTGTAAACTGCTACAAATTACTTGAAAACAGGCTAGGTTTTTTCCAGTTAAGTGTTTAGTTCCTTTATTAGAAAACAAAATAAACAAACAAAAACCGACAAAATGCCTTCAAATGCTGCAAGACAGAAATTATAGGAGTATTTCAAATCTTTGATCATCATGTCATATTGCTTGGTTGCCTTAATGTGTTGACTGTACACATTTCTAAGTGTGATCTGAAAGAATTACCTTAATAGTGAATGAATCTGAAAATTCTGTTATGCCTCAGAACTTTCTTATATCTTTTTTTTTTTTTTTCATAATACAAACATGGTTAGGATTCATATTGACAAAACATAAGAGTTAGCTGATATAAACAGATATATTATTACAAATAATAAGCACTCTTATTCTTCATTTAATTTTAAATTGTAAATTAAAAAAAAAAGTGAAATAAATAAATCTAGTATCAAGTCTCACTTTGAAGTCAACAGGTTTATAAACAGTGACCCAGAATTGTGCTATTTGACACTGAAATTAATTTTTTTTTTCATTTACTTTCTTCTTATTTCAGGAGTGGACAAGTTGAGAAATTAGAAGTGGATCCTAGTAAATATTCATTCCCTGATGTGACAAAAATAATCCAAGAAAAGGAACGAATTGGACAAGGACCTATTACACTACAAAGAGAGAAGATTACAGAGACTAAGAAGAATTATGTTGATTTTGAAAATAATGAAGATGTTCCTCCCTTAATTTGAAATGTTCTTAAGTAGTGTCTCCATATGTAGCTTGTATATCTGAGTCGATTTCATGATCCTATGTGTAAAGTAAGTATAATATAGCTGAGGTTGGAAATATTATTTACAGTTCTTATCATAAGCTTTGTTATGCCTCTGTTTTCTGCTGTGTTTTCTGTTAGAATATTGCTTCTATAAATTCTTTCTTCTAGTTTGTTTACTTAGTAAATCCCAATTCAGAATGGGAGCCATATAAGTGAAATATTGTCATTTCTTCAAATAATTTATTGTTTAGCTTAAAAGATGACATATTACTGAAAAAGAAAGAGAAGGAAGGAAAAAAGCATTTGGATAAGACTTATGGTTATTCTAACTGACATAAAGATAACAAATCTCTATGTATTCCAGTGTTTTCTTTCTCATGAAGGACAACAGTAAAGGAAAGCAATGTATTTTGGACATGAGAGACATTGCTGTAATCTACCATAAATGAGTGAATTTTTCAGCATAAGGCAGAGTTCCAGGATTCTGGAGCTGGTATAGCAATGCCACTCCTTGAAAATGTTGGGAGAGGATATCATTGAACAAGGTATCTCAGACGTGGCACTGTGGGGCAGCTGAGAGAAATCACTAAGGCCATTCTTGGTTCTCTAAATGCAGCTGCTCTAGACAGTTCCAGATTTTTCAGAGTCCCTTACAAATACCAAGGTTAATTTTTAGCTGTGATTAGCCTTACGGTGAAATAAGGGTGGACAGGAGGAATAGGATGAGCTGTTCCTTCCCTATGTTTTAGCCTGTTCTTAGCAACCAGAAACTCCATTATCTTATTTTCCCCTCAGCTTTTGAAATGCCCCAGAAGTAAAACAGGCAGCATCAAAGAACAAATATATGCTGGGTTACCATTTCATTATTGAAAATTATTGCAATTTGGTAAGACCAAATTTGCTTTCCTCCCCCTGGTTTCCTGGGAAAACAAGGCTCATGTCATTCTTAATTTCAGTTCTGCTTTCAAAAGTCATTTTGGTTATTATTACCCTATTTGACAGCAGGGAAGGGTCCCAGAAATATTCAGATCCTCTAAATTTTAAATCCTCAAAATGGTCACTGACTAGTAAAAAGGGATTCTCTTGACACCTCCGCTGCTGGAAAGACAACTCAGCCACTGCCTATTTGGACAGTAGCCTCTCAGTTAATCAATATGTCAGTAGCCCTGTGTGCATGTTATCATTCTTGCTTAGGCAGTAGTTAAAGAAAGTAGGAGTCATGATGGTGGGGCTCTGGGAACCTAGGGGAAAGCCAAGGGGAGCGTGGGAAGTATTTAGGAAATATGCTTAGACCTTGAGTAATTATGGAAAGAGTGGATATTGAGAAGGCAATGAAATTTTGTAGAGGGAGGATCACAGAAAATATGTCTAGGTTGGGAGGTTGCTGAAGTGAGGAATACATAGGGGACATTTGACAAAATCACAGGAAACCAAGCCTCTTTAGCTCCATTGTCTACCAAACGATTTAAGAATGTATGTGCCTGAACGCCTCTATTTTCTTTTAGTTGGGGAATTAGCATTTGATTCTATATTAAAAATCAATACCTTTTTTCCTTTTCTGTACACTAATTTTAAAGCCATTTTTATTAAAACAAATGAATAAACAAACAAACAAACAGAAAAGGGATACTCCAGCCAAATAAATAAATAAATAAATAAAAATCCAGTGATCTACATTACCTTGCTAATGAATCTGAAACTTTCTCTGTAAAGGAAGGCTTCATTTGGCCCTGCAAAAAGAAAATGCTTCTGATTCAAAACAGCTTTTGCTTCCAGCCAAATTGGCTATAAGGAGCAAAAGCAACTCTGAAAGTAACAGAGGGTATTTTGTGGTTAGATCTTGTTTTCATTTTTAAGATAGAAAATTAATAAGCTGAACTTAACTGAAACACTAAAACTGCACTTAAAATATGTTATTTAAGTAGCAATCTAGGTTCAGATAATGCCTATCTATGATACTGGCCAGTACATTGTAAACTTCATGATACATTCTTTGAAAGTGCTATATCCCTAATTGTGAAAAACATAATGCAAAATAAATAAAATAAATAAATAAATAAACCAGTGATTAAAAAGAAAACATTGCTATTGAATTCCACCTTTTTTTAGTCTCGCTAAAGTGCTTTATGGTTCTCCACAGATGTTTAATGTAAGACAAAGATAAATAGTCTTTTTTAAAGAGTTCTGGAGAGAAGCAGAATAAATCCATCAGTTTAGGCTGATGGGTTGAATTCATGCTTTTTCTTCAATTTCAATCTAAGATGGATTAAAATAAAAAAAAAAAAAAAGGAGTTTCATACTGATGCTACGTGCACAGAGATGAAAAGAAAATGTATATAATCACAAAGACATTAGCTAAGGTTGAATTTGCACATATTTGACCTATTACAGTATCATCTTGGATAGTTCTTTTCCCATCTTGCATACTGACTTGATTTTTCTAGTTCCTGAGTAAATTATTCCATGATCCAAGCCTCTCAGCCCTGAAATCTACTTAATTATCACTACCCTAGTAGCTGGAATATAAAAACATCAACTTGTTTTGCAATATATCCTTATTGTCTATGAATTCCTAATCATGCCTACTGACTGAACTATGAAAAAGAATTATGTTTTACCTCTTGGTGTCACAGAATTGATATGCCCATACAGATGAGTATGGATCACTTTCTGGTTTGCACATAAAAACAGCTACGCTTGAGATTGTACAAGGTGCCCGTGCCCAGGTGCTTGTGGGAGGCAACAGGGCCTCTGTGGTGGCTCCAACGTCCCCATGACAGGGCAGAGCTGAGCCCAGCACCAAGCTGGCAGCGCCTCAGCGAAAACAGATTTCCGAAAGGGCAGAGCGGGCACAGGCCGAGGAGGAGGCCCAGGGCGAGGGAGAAGCAGCAGAGGGCCCAGGCCCCAGGAGGAGGAGGGCAGGAGGGGCTCCAGGCCCACAGGCAGCAGGGATTCCCCCGTCTTTATGTTGAGAGAGCAGCTGGGTGGCAGTTCAGCTATTAGAGAAGGTTAACCCATCACAGAGTTGTGAAATGTTAATGTGTACATCAGAAAAGTCATAACTTCAATTTCAGATCTTGGCTGAATTTTCCTCAAGAGCGGTAATGGTGATGACATGTAAAACTTTTTGACTTTAAGCCATCTCAGCTTTTATTGTAAATCATTGCACGAGATGTATGTTACTCTTTTTCCTCCTTCTCACTTGTTTGTAATAATGTGGATTATATCCATGCTAAAAGTCGATGCCGTCTTACGTAAATGTGTAGCTCTGATAAGAAAACATGCAACGGACAATGTAGTTTTCAGCAGTCAGATGGGCAATTTATCTTTTGATTTCTTTCAAGCCTACTTCCTTTTTTGTGTGAGTGAAACTATGAATTTTGCTGACTTTGGGATGGATGAGGAGTTCCACAACCACTTTGAAGACAGAAAACAGTAGATTTTGGCAGCAGATCCAGATTTTATTCATTTAATTATCTATCTACCTACCTACCTACCTACCTACCTACCTATCTATCTATGTGTTTATTTTCCTGTAGCTTTATTGATTGCTGTGAGAATTTTATGATGTTTCTAAAAGGTGAATGCTTTGAAGGCCTTCCTCCTTTATCACTTATTTCTGAAAATCTTTTAGGGACAATATACAGTTCAGACCTTATGCGAATTTGAATAAACCTGTTGAGTTTCAGAAGTCATGGAAAAGAGACATCTATACAGCCTGGTCATGTAAGATTATTTCAATTTTCCTATGGAAAGAGAGATAGGAATTAACCTCTGCTGTCAGGCCAAAGGGTAATACAGTTAGGTCTTTTCCATTCCAGCTCAGTTCTTGTTCATCTGGTTCCTAGTGGATAAATAATGTTCTGTTTCAGGAAAAATAAAAAACTTGTATTGAGCTCCAGTTACATCTCTTGGGGAAATTAATAGCAGATGCTAAAACATAATTGGAACTAATGAAGAAAGAGTTATATAACATGGTGCCATAACCTTGGGATCCAATCTGAGAATGGGATGTATCCTGAGAATCAGCCTTGGTAAAAGTCTCCTTGTGTGCATGGGCTGTGGAGAATACAAGCAGAGGATGATAGCAGAGGAAAGAAGTGTACAAGCACAAGGTGATACCTGTGGCCCTCTGGACCGTAAACACACATCACAAAGTATCAGCTCTTGATCACTAAGGTAATGCAACCTTGAGAAAAGAAGATATAAGGATCATCTCTTTGCTCCAAAACCATGTAAAGAGACACAAGTTTCAGATTTGCTTGGTTAGCAGAGAGTTTTTTTGCTCATGCACAAGAAAGGAGTCTGTTTCCTTTAGGAGGAAACAGAAAATGGCAATAAAAACACTTGTGCAACAAGGATCAGAAGTATTTTCCCTGCAGGGCTAATGCAGACATAACATCCATGTACTGCACTGAGCTTGTTGAAAAGCAACTTTTCACACAGAGATGTAATACTGCTTTTGTGATTGAAAACTAATCATAGCAGCTGATATCTAACCACCAATCTAATTATATGCACTCCCTTTGTAGGGCTTGGAGCTTTGGCATGAGTGCTGACCATCCATTGACTTGGATTTAGAAGAGTCTCATTTCCAAAAACTTCTTGTGTTAGTGGGCTAGACAGAGAGGAAGGCCAGAATGCCAAATCTCTGGGCCCAAAAGACAAGGTAGATGGATGGAAGTAAATGACTGGAGTGGTACAATCCTCTCCCTTACCCTACAGCACTTAGGTCCTGTTAGTCGTCGTTTAGCTGTAAATGATTTGGTAATAGATGTATTTCTTCTGGTATAGAATCATTAGCAGCAAGTTGAAGCTTATTGTTCTCATTCACATCATGTATGCAACTTGATATACAACTGTCTCCTTCCACCTCTAACACACTCATAATATCAATAAAATATCAATAAAAGTCTGAGAAAACTTAAAGCCAAGAAAGCACCTTAAAAAAGCTTGCAGATGAAAGGTAAGATATCATTTTAGGAAACAGCGCCTGCTGTGAGAGCGACAGTTTGTTTTGCATTTTAAAAAGCAGAAATTACTATTAGTAGCTGTAGTGCTGCTATTAGTTGGCGGTAATGCGCTGAAACTATCCAATAGCTAGGACTATTGGGAACTATCCAACTGGGATCTCTCTGGGGTAGGTTTTGTACAACCCATTCTTGCACCAAACGTCTTACAGTCAGAGCATTATTAGAGCCATGAAGTACATACGGCCTCAAAACTCTTTACTGTATTGGTTTCAGAATCACCATGAATTAGCTGAGCTGGTTTTAAAATTTATTAAAATTAGAAGAAGCAGGAAAGGAAGGGAAATAATGTCCCCTGCTGATGCAACCATTGGACGTGCTACTTCTGTTCCTTGTTTCTTTTAATATGAAATCAAGTAGACAGACTGGATATCGTCTCTTCTGCTTTTCTGCCTTACAAGCCCTTTCTGTAGACAGCAGCAATCGCTTAACTCCACGCAGCAGAATCTCACAGCAGAAACCTTCAATGTGAGCCACACAGTCATTTACAAAGACTTTACCCCTGCTAATCCCGTATAAAAATAGTACTGACTTGGTGGGAATTGGCCAGGGATCAAGAATAAAAAATCTGCTCATTCAAAGAGGGGATATAGTACAGGACCAGCCCTACTTTGTCTAGATGTTAGTAAAATAACTTGCCCGTGGATGGGCTCAGATCTGCACATAGTAGCAGTTTTTTGCATGTGTGACAATGTATGGAGGTGTCTCAAACTGTAAGAGACTTTTCTCCTATTTGACAACAGCTTTTCTAGCATGAAGCACAGGAATACTGTAATAACCAAGTTACACTGGACTTTTACTACTGTTACTGGGAATACAACATTTGGTGCAGTACTGCCTTAGCATCTGGGGAAAAAAAAATATCTCTGAAGTTACAGCAAGCATCATAAAGCAGAAACGCTTAAAAGCTCCATGGTTTTAAACTGTAAACATCTTTCTGCCCAGAAACTTCACAGAAAATATATGTATAGAAGACGAGACTGGTGAACATTTGGTTAGAAAGATGTGAGCTGTGGCTATGCTTTGACCCGTGCTTTTGTGCTCTCAGTGCTAACCATCTGTAAGTCTACTGGCAGCATAATTATGCCTGTTTTACAGTGTACATAAATTAGTGTTGGCTCCTCTGGTGTTGCAACCAGGCAGGCAGCCATCTGACTTTTTAATTAAAGATTTCACTGAGATTGATAATAAATTTCCAATATGCTACCAGATTTAAATGAAAGTGCACCAGCTCTATAAAAAAAATTCAAAGGGAAAAACATCCACAGATATTTTTCAGTCACCTGTGAAGTATAGCTGAAGTGAAGCATGCCATCAGCTATGAAAGAAATCCAAGCTTACCGGTTCTCCTGCACAGAACTTCATTCTGCAGTGGAAATCGTCTAAGGGAATCAAGTTTCTTCTTTTATTATTCTTTTTAAATTTTTATTATTATTATTATTGTACTCATTTTATTTTAATTTCCATGAATCTGAGACTTTCTATTAGTCTTTTGAACACTTAAATATGCTGATATCCTACAGGATTCTCAGAACTCCCTGTGTGCTTATCCTCAGCATCTAGTTAAATCTTCAGATGTATGAGTACCCTCCCTTATGTCTATAGGAAAAGATGTATTTATTCCACTAAAATTATTCTAAATAAACATACAGGTTTGTTTCAATTTATGCTTACAGTTTAGCTCAATCTGGCAATTCATGTATAAAACTATGCAATTTTTGAAGCATTATTAAAACTTTCTTCAAATCTGTCTCCAGTACAGGTCTATAATATTTTAGGTCAATCAATTAAACTTCCTCAACTTCCTTCCCACAAATCTTGAGGTTAGGTTTAAACATTCTCAAAGTGGTAGTGAAGTGTCAAAGACTCCTGAGATGTGTTAATGTGTCCCTTTCAGATATGAATATATGTCAGATTACTCTGTGCTAACTGTTTCGGGGTGATTTCTGTGGGGCTGAAGGTAATCTTTCACTCTTTATCAGCTGTGATGAGACACATAATTACATGTCTGTGATCCGTAAAGCAAATTCTCTCCCCTTATCAGTGTTTGACAGTGGATGATTAACAACCTGGCTAATCAAAACCAGATTATACTGTTAGAATTAATGAGGCAGTGAAGGGGTTTAATGACTAATGGAAGCTTTTTAAAGCTTGTTCCAAAGGGATTACTTAGTTTAATATTTTCTTCCAAGTAGTAGAGAAATATTTGGCATGGAAGTTGTACTTATTCTGTCAAATTATTTTCCCTGGGTCAACTAAACTCTGATATCTCATCATTGAAATCTTAGATCTACTTCACATTCTTTTGATAGATGAAAATACCCTTTCTTCTTACCCATTGTGTCAGTTCAGGATTCAAATTCAGGTGGCAAAAATGATCGTTTAAATCAGGGACGTTACTGTTAAGAATAAGCTGGCTATAATATCTGAATTTTAATATTAAAGGAAATTACTACATACCATTAGAGACCAAGAAGTCTGCCTTTTATGCGAGGCACTGAATTAGTTTCTGCACCTGTTATCTCCTGAATTATCAGACCTTAAATTTGTCACTTGTCCCTTGAATCAAGGAAGAAGCACGTGCTTTGACCAGATAGACTGAGATTCCTGGTTTTCCTCCTTGGCTGTAAAGACTTTGTGTAGTGTTCTTTGACCTGGAGCTTTTCTCAGAATGGAGGAGAGGACCCAAAACTTTGTTTAGTCTGTTCAGATGGTTCTAGGAATTCATTGCATTCAAATACGGAAAAAACAAAAAAAAAACAAACAAAAAAAAACCTTGCTTGTATTTTGATTTTAAAGAGAAAGCGACAAAAATTCCCAACGATGCCTCTAATTTCACTTCAAAGCAGGTGGTTCCTGCTGAGCTAAATACAGCTTTAGCTTTGAGCATATTCAAAATATGAATACAAACAAAACACAAAACAAACACCAAAAAACAAACTAGATCACCCAGGAAAACTGCTAGCAGACTACTGCTCTACCTTGCTTTTTTAGAGATGAACGCCTGTAGCTGTTTTCACCATGTTCCTTGAGACTGATGTGGGCTCAGCTAGACCTGCAGTTGCTCCCAGTTGCTTCATCACCATTTGATTTCTGTCTCATACAGAGCCATTAATGACCTGCATCCCATCTCATCCTGTACACGGCATTTGGTGATGTTATAGCCAGGTTCACTGATTCAAACCCTTGTTTCACCAGTAGCAGTAAATGGCATAGATCCACTCCACAGTCCTCCAGCAAATCTACCAGCTTGTTTTCATCCCAAAGGAGTCACTTTGCACATCCCAAGGTTGCTGGCAATGCAAGAAAGGGCACAGCAAATGGAAAACAACAGGAGACCCTCTTCAAAAGTACCATCCAGTTCTGGACTAAAACTCTGATGTAAGCAGATTTGACCAGTCCATTTCCAGTCATCTGCTGCTTGTATGTGGTGACATTTTATAACTTTCATGCTGATTTTGGAGTTCTTGTTTTATGCTCACAGGAGCTTGCCATTTGCTTTTGCAAAAGGAATTTGAATAAACAGCCTGACGTGTAAAGTAGCTCTAAAATTCTGCGGATAGTATGACATAAAGTCAAGGTCAGACTCCCTTAAGGTAAAATGCCTTTGCAATAAGAAATCCTCAGCACTCAGATGCACAGGTCTTTTGCTCCCATATGTCAAATCTGAGAGATTCCCAGAAAGATCTGAGCTTTACTGTTTTATCTAGCCTCTGCTAGCTTCCTGAGGAGTCCTAGGAGGTTCCCACACGTAGCTGAGCTTCACTGACATTGAAATTAATGGTGAACCAAGAGTCAAAGCTGGGAAAAGATCTTTATCCTCATCTCACAGGTGAACACGTAAAGGATCTGATATAAAGTAATGTTAGCCACTCAATTCAGCAGTGGCAGAGCTGAGGATATAGCTCAGAAGCCTATTATTTGAGCACAAGAGGAACACACTGATAAATTTCTTAGCCCAAGATGTCGCTTGATACCAAAGAGGATGTGTTGAAGGCCAGCAAAATGTAGGGAACGGCACCATACCCACAGATCTGTGGGGTTGTGTGACTGCCCCTCCACACCTCGTAGCCCTCCAGGGTTGGCAGGACTGACACAGAGGCTATTTTGGACACTCTAGCCCAGCCTAGTCCCTTCTCACACCTTCTGCGGGAGGCAAAATTCAATTTTACAAAGCCTGCTGGGAAGCACTGAATATTGAGAACAGCGATCCTTGCCTGATAAAATCCCAGACAGTCAGCAATTGTAGGATATCCTGACCTAAGGGCTAACAGGCAATTATCTTCAATGGCACACTGCTCCATGCATCTGTGTAGTCATTTTTTTCATACTAGCTATTCTTATAACCCTCCATTCTGTATCCCATGGCTACAAGTTTTGTGCTTTAATTATGTGTTTTGCAAATATTGGGCTTTGTTTATTTTAAGCCTATCAACATATCTCTGGGGATTTCTAGTTCCTCTGATCTTTCCTGCCGTCTTTCTCCGAACTTTTTCTACTTTACATCCAGGAATGACTAGGACAATATATAAGAAACAAGTGCTCTGTGGTTTTCCAAAGGGATAAGTTATGTCTTGCTTTTCTACAGATTCTTTACAGTATTTTATCTTTTGAACACTGTCAAACACTGATCCCACATATTTGTAAAACTCTCTACAGGGATCTCAAATTTTGTTTCCTGAGTTTCAATAGCTAGACAAGCACCTGCCACTATGTACTGATAGATCAAGCTGTTTTAGGTAGAGTTATTTTTCCTTTTGCATTTAGAGACATCAAAATATTGTTTCATTCAATCACCTATCCACTTAGGATTTTCACACTTTTTTGTACTTTTCTCAGTCAGTTTGAGATGTGACTACTCCAAGTCATTTTATAACCTCAAAATTTATCTCAGCAAATGCTATCATCTCACTATTCATCTCTTTTTCTTTACTGTTTTGGAAGATGTTGAGCAGCTCAGCTTTGAGCACAGGTCTCTCTGGAGATCTACAGATAATCCCCTTACACTGTGAAAACTGACCATTTATCCCACTCTATTTCCTGTCATTAAGCAATTCTTAAACCTTGAGATGATCTTCCTTCTTATCCTATGACAGCTGAGTTCCCTTCATAATCTTTCAAACTTCTCAAAAGCTTTTTGAAAAACAAACAAAAAAAAAAAACAACAAAAAAAATTTTGAGTGCATTATATCAACTAGAACATCCTCTTCCACATGGTCACTAAAATATTTCTATTTAAATTGAAATATTCACACTAAAGCTTGCAAGTGACTAGTGATTTCGGTTGTTAACATCTTTTTAACATCTAACATTTTTAACATCTAATCTGAGATGCCGTAAGAGGGCAGTAATTTTCCTCTTTTTTTGAAAAGCACTGAGTTTAAACTTTAACATATGGGATGATCAGTTCCTGCTTAAAAAACTTTGTTTGGCTATGTGGAAATACATGAACAAATAGAATATAACAGCATTTCGGATTATGCTCAGGACAGAAGCTGGTCATGAGACAAAAGAGCAAGGAATTTTAAAAAAAAGTGTCATCCAAAAATTGACACTTTCTTCCCATCTGATTTTATTGGTTTAGCAAAAAATAAATGAACAAGAGTTTTTTTTTTTTTGTGTGTGTGTGTGTGTGTTTTTTTTTTTCTTCCTCATGCTGGCAGGTAGGATGCGGAAAGGTGCTACCAGTTCCAGAGAGAACAGGTACAAGAGTTAGGGTGTTTTTGTTTTCTGGAGTGGAGATGAGGGGGAGGCAGAACATACTGAGATACCCTGAAGCGACAAAGTGCAAAAAACCTTCTAGCACTTTTGTCCATGTCACTGCCTGACAGTAAATTCCTGGGACCTTTGCCAGTAGGTGCCATGCAACTGCCATCTTTGTTTTCAATAAGAACTGGCAGTAATATGTTTTTCAAAAATGTCATTTTCAACTGGAAAGTCATTCCAGAAAAAAAGTTCTCCAACAGATGGTAGTGCAAATTTTTAATTTTACTTTTAGGAACCCATTTTCAAGTTGTTCCCCCCCCCCCCACCCTTTTTTCCCCCAAACTTAATGAACTCTTATTCTGCACTAGAGCTGGAAATAACTGAATGTTCTCTTGATCCTTTTCGACTTGAAAGAACATATGATTTGCATGTCAATAGTCTTTAGTTGATCCACTTTGTACATCATTTGCATGCATTTGACTGTATGACAATTAACAAATGAATATCTGCATATGACGTATCTCTCTTGGAAATGGTAAGACGTTGGTGAGAAGTTTTATTCATCATATTCATTGCCATTTCAGAGAGAAGCAATTACAGTAGCTCCACTAAATTTATTGCCGCATTCTGTTGGGTGTGCAGAATTTGACAATTTACCCTTGGATACTCTGATAGTTTAATACAGAGATATGGTAGACTATAAAAATGCAAAAGTTTTTTAAATGTTAGTTGAGAAACTCACTGTGAATTTCATTTTAAATAATTTTGGAGTGAAGTCTGTCTCTGGAGTCTAAGCATAATCTTTCAAGTGGCGGTAGTGAATACATCAATGAGAACATCAGTCAGGAGAAAGAGTTGTGGTCTGAATACAGGATCTGAAAACAGTTGCTAACCCTTCTTTCACCATGAGCTTGGGCAGTTTTCATTTGTCTCCTCCTCCATCCTGTCATTTCAAATGAAGAAAGGCTGTGCAGTCAAGAATCCAACTGTATCACCATGCATAGGTTTTGCATCCTTGGAAATAAGATTTAATACGAATTCTTGCAGTGCTTATGCATGTAAATCCACTGATGCACCACAAACTAGTGCTAAGTGTGCATGTGTCTAACCCATCATAAATAGGACATTGGGCCTTAATCCTGACCCATAACATTAAGCAGAATTTCTCAATTGGTGATTCAGAATTCTGCAAAAAGTATTGAGAAGACTAAAACTTGTAGCCCTGGGAAAACAAAATCTCTGTCTGTCCTCTCTGCTTGCCTATGGACCATTAAGGTAGGAAATTCTCCTGTCTATGTTTCAAGGCATACCCCATCCACACTGTTGCAGTCAGACTTGGGCTCTTGATGGTGCCTTGACTGAGAGCTCACCTATTCAAACCAATCTGAGGAAAACAAGAGGCCCAGATGGAATGGGAGGTGAAGCTATAGCAGGAGCAGATGAGGAAAAACAAAACAGCCTTCCTCATCTGAAAAGAAGAGCACTTTCATTCCTTCTCATAGATTCATTTAGAGTTTAACTGAGGACAGCAGCTTTACCCTGTGCCAGATTAAAGAAATAAAATCCAGCCTGCAGAAGTGAATTCAATCTTTCTGTGATAGATGGGGCCCTGCCATCTTGGCCTGCTTTTGCTCTCATATCTCAAAAGTTGAGCAAGCCAAGAGAAGCAACGCCAGCTAGCTTCCTCCTCCAGTCTGCAGCTGCAGTCCTTCCTAGCCATGACTTGGTGACAAATGCTTTTTTTTTTTTTCCATCATGCTTGAGACAAACAACATCCTAATAACAAGTATTGCTGTTGCTATTTGCTGTCTCAGATTTATTGCCTTATTCCTCACATTGCCCATCAAGTGATTAATTTGACCTTTAATGTGGCTCGGAAAGGAGAGGACTGCTGACTTTTCTTTCTCCAACAGGACACTCTCCCCTTCTCCTGACTTGTCTACCCAACCAGCAGAGCTGCCTGAGGCCCTGTTTCTGTCACCAGCATCTCAAATCTCATCAGCATCCCTCAGGCCTGTGCAGGACGGTGCTGCTTGCAGAGCCCTAGGCATTGCAGAGGAAGGCACCCATGCAGAGCTGACTGATTCTGTAACATCTTCAATCTGCTCTTTGTTCCTGTATCATAGCGTTTGCCTTGTCCACGAGTCAAAGTAGAACTCTAATTATATGGTTTTATCTCAAACTTTTCTGGTCTTGTGAGATTTCACTTGCTGAAAATTATGGATTTAACTTCAAAACTGAGGAGGGTGTGCGCAACATCACCAAAATGCATTGCTGGAAGGCTGGTGATGTTTTGGAACTGTGCACCAAAGGCAGTAGTGGGGACACAGTGGCTCAGGAGTTACCACCCTGCTGCCAGGAAACCTGAATTCCTGCAGCCTGGCTCCCGTTCACAGGCCTTAGCCACGGCAAAGCTGGCAAAGCTTCGTTGTGCAAAGCACCAAATTTGGAGCTTTCTGCATCATTTCAGAATTGACTTATTGCCCAAACCACTCTCCCTGTGCAAGACAGTAAGTGCTTTCTGTTTCAGAGAATTAGACAGGTGAAAATGTGAAGTGTCACCATGTATTTAAGCAGCTTCATGTGAAAATGCATGCCTTTTAAATCATTGTCAGAGCTTTCTCTTCTCCATCGCAAGCTTTGCTACTCCTGTGATTCTATGACTGCATGATGGGGTCTCAGCCCTCTGCCTTACCCTTGCACCAGTCTGATTTCTGGCATTGTTTTCAGACTCTGACATTGTGACCTTGTTGACAGGGTTGTCCTCACTACCACTGTTTCATTTTTCCTTATTTTATTTTATTTAGCTTGACATGTACACTGCTGCTTCCAGAGTTCACTTATACCTGCCTGTTTCTCCTCAAGGACTTACATAATCCTCATAGGATCGATGGGGTTACCTGGTCACAGTCCTCACTCTCTCCGATTCCCATTTCAAAACAGGGACGTGTGGGTTGTGAGGCAGCAAAATCACCTGCATGGTTGATAGTAGGGAGCACTGTAGTGCTCATGCTATCTGACAAATTCACCATTTCCACTGGAAAGCTTCCCCAAGTTTGCTTTTAAATGAAATTTAGTCCCTGAAACAGAATTTGCAAAATTCCTACAAAGGAAAAAGGTTTGCATGGAATGAAAACTGTCTCAACAGTTTAATAGGCTGCTTTTGAAAATGTGGCTCATTTATTTGCTAATTCTGTGTTTCTTGTATAAACACAGCTCTCTTGTGGCTATGCTCTTGCTCTGCTTTTTCCTACTCATAGGATTTTAAGTTTCATTGGCAGAAGGACCTGTTTTGTACATTTGTTTTCTCTTTTTCTCTCTCTCTCTTTTTTTTTTTTTTTCTCTTTCTGGGATGAAGCTCATGTTCTCTACAGATAGTGGTCATTTTGGGATCAAGACAGGGTGTTTTATGTGCTAAGAGAATAAGAGAAAATTTGACACAAAATGTGTCAGTAGTGTGCCAAAGGAAATAAAAGTAATGGTCCAGGAAGCTCTGGCTCCTGCCCTGAAGATCTTGCAATCTGAAGACTTGGTTAGGTGGGAAAAATGACTGCATGTAATCTGTGAATTGATGTTTTCCTGGTTACTCAAGCTAAATGTCATCTAGAGAGGTGAACGCATGCTATGTCTGAGATGCACTGTGCAATAGCCAGCACAGAGTAGCTGCAGAAACAGCTGCATAAATTACTGGGAAGTTAATTTTCTGTGAAAATTTTTTTTTTTTTTCCTAATAAGCAAGGCAGGGAAATGTAGATACAAAAAATAAATATGGTCAGAATGGCACTTTCTAAAGAGGGTCACCTTCAATTCCTGCACCATGTCTGGCTTTGGAACAAATAAAGGCTTTTTTTCAGAAAACAAATGAGTGTGGCTTATCTCACCTCAATTTAAGTGAAAAATCTAGGGTCCTTCTATCAATGGAAAAAGAAAGGAACTTCCGGAAAGTTTTTCTGTGGGCTGAACATGCTCCTAACCTAGACACTCTCAAGTGATTATATGCCTAAAGACTTATGCCCACAAACTCTAATATCGTTTAATGATTTATTTTTTTTTTCCAGTATCTTTACATCAGTTTTCCCATCATATAAAGTTTGCTATGAAAACGTCTGGAGATGTCCATGCTGCACCCTGTGGCCAAGGATGAAAGAATTAAAAATTAAAGATTAAAAAAAAAATAAAAATTGAAGATGTTGTTACAACTCCAAAACGAGCTGAAACTCATTAACGTTCTGCATCACCTTTTGACATTTCCATGTTAGCAAGCTGAGTTCTAATATGGAAAAATGCTGATTGTTATTCTTTCCCATCCCCAGTCTTACAACCTTGTACCAGGAGAAAAAAGATGAGGCAATAGTGGAACATGACCTAGAAAACATTTATTTTGTGTTTATTGATCCAGAAAAGGAAAGTTTTATAATCAATACAATGGTATTTCTCCTCTTTCAGCTATTTTTCAGCCATTAAATCAAATCCTTTACCATGAAATCTTTGTTGTTTGAGACATAGCAAAGTGGTTTATGGAACTAAAAGATAAAAAAAAAGACCTCAATTGTTCTGATATTACCTTGTTTTGATGTTAGCTTGTGAGTCTGAAGAACAGGTGCACCTCAGTGGAAGGACTGGATTTGGTCATCATTGGAGGGAAAAATTGACATTGTCTGCAACAGCGGAGAGCACATGATTGAGGAAAAATGGAGGATCTTGCTAACAGTGATCCTGGCAGACTGAAGGACAACTGAACAGCCATAGGGACACCTTTTTAGAGATGGAAAGGATGAGGATGTACGGCAAGGTTGAAGAAAAGGAGGTTGAAGGGACCTGTGGGCAGTTGGGTGTGCGAACATTCTCCACGCAGTGCATGCTGGCACTTATAAGCAGCTTTGATCAAACATTCATGGCTGGTCGCAAGCCTCCTACTGCAACGTCCACAGCATTGCACTCCAATGATGACACCCAGCCCTCTGGTTTGGGCCTGGAATGAGACTTTCTATAGGAAAGGTGAGGAAAGTCTGCAACATCCCAGGCACTTGTTCGAAGCCTGCTGGCAGGTAGTGATGGGGGGAGTCCTGGCCATCAGGTGGCTTGTCCTGAGCTCCTCAGGCAGGGGGAATCGGCTGGTGAGTGATGCTGGAAGGCTGAATGGAGGCCATGCACAGCATGCAGTATGCAGCTGTTCTTCGTATTCATTGCTCTTTGATAAAAAGGGAGGTTCTGCAGGACTTCTTGGTGAAATTAACTCATAGAAAACAAGCCTGTGATTATTAAACGCATGCCACATCTCTGCTTGCACATGCATTCAGTTAGCGTGGGATTTGAGGATACATCCGGGGGAGCCAGTGGGTAGGGGAAACATCACATTTTGTTTGTTTGACATTTTTTCTTTGTCAAAACTATGTCATCTATGTTAAACACCTTATTAGCCAGAGCCTGGCTTTCTGACGTATGAAAATACATCCCTTTGAAACTGAGCTCTCTGGATTATGTAAGACCCAAGAGACATTTCTTCCAGCCTTACGAAGGATTAGTCTCTGTTACCAGCTCAGTGAACAATGACATCCTTTTTTGTTTGATAGCTCTGCGTATTTAGTTGCTGAGTAAACTGAGGTCCCAATTTCTTTTGCCCTGTGAGTGCAGAGCCAAGGTGAGGTCCAGGTTTTGCTTCCTTTCGATCAGGCTCACAAGACTGCAGGAAGAAAAAGAGCAGAAAAAAAAAGAAAAAAAAGAAAGTAAGAAAAGGAAAAAAAAAAAGGCAAACCTGAAGGAGCTCAGGAGCAGTGTGGTTACGGCTGATACCATGTAGAGCAGACACAGAGTTTGAGTAGTATAACAGTGACATCCCAGCTACTGAAATCAGTAAAAATTTTCAATGACTCCAGTGCAGTTTCATTGACTCCAGCTCACTACAAATATTATGGTACCTCCAGATGTCTGATTAGCTCCAAATGGCTGAGCAAGTAAAAAGCTATGAAATATAAAGAGAAATGAATGGAACATTAAGCTTGAAATATCAAGCACTCCAGAGACAAAGAGTGACGGAAGACATGGTTCTTCTCAGAAAATCAGCTCTCCTCTAGTGCACTCACCTGGCTATATTTATTCAATCTTTCTTGTCTCCATACATAAAGAGATAGACAGAATGAATATATGTATAATTAAAAGGCAGGGCTGAATTTGTGCTGAAATGAACCATCTCAACTGTAGGAATTCCTGATTTTTATGTGCCTAAAATATCTTCTTTGAACTAAGACTTGTGTTAATCTTATTTTTATTTTTGATTTTTTTTTAATTCTGAAAAATTATTTAAACTCCAGACATGTCTGAAAAAAAAAAAAAAGTAGCAGAGAATTATATACCCCTCCTTAATATTCAGAAGAAAGAGAAAAGAAGCTGTTAAAACTATCCATGGTCTATGCCAGAGCTCCAAATGTCTTCTCTGAAAACTAATTACATCTTGGCATATGGAGTCCTGGCAAAACTGTTACAATAAAAATAGAGGACAAGAAAAGAACTAATTCTCTCAATTTTAAAAAAATAATTCATAGAGCAAATATCCTTGGTCTCCTGCTGCTTGCAAGCTGTTAATACAGAGCAGTGAGGAACGTTTCCTAATTTAGTCTGGACTTTCTTCTAAGAATTGCCAAGTCTTCAGATGCTGGAGGAGAGCTACACAAGCAGAGCTGTCCAGAATATCAGAATTATAATTGTTTTTGTCAGTCTCCACTGCCCATCACCAGAACCACCAGCAAGTAATCCAACTAAAACAGGCATCTCTTATTTGGAGATTTGAACCCTGACAATGGAGTCCAAGCTCCAATGAAGGAGGTGGGATTTTGCCATCAGCTTCAGCGAAAATAGGAGTAGAAGAGTTGGCCTTGATTTTAGAAATCACCCATAAGTAAGAAGGACATTTGAAGTATATACTTAGAACTAAGCTGTTAATTAAGTTCTGTTGACTCTAATTTGGGACATCATATTGCAAATGTAACTGTCAGACACTTCAGGGAGATTCATTTCATCTACCCTTAGATGTCTACCACGTAGATGTTTCTCTCCTAGTCACTTTTCACACTTTTTTAGTCATGGAGAGAAATAAGCACTTTGAAGATGTGAGTTATCTATTTTTAGTGTTTATGACAAGGTGCCTAATCCTCCAGACTAACTGAAAGAGTATTTTCAGGCTACATCTGATGCATCTGTGCATCAGTGGTATTGATTTTCCATAGTCAGGTTGTGGAAACTGTTTCTGGTGCACTTTTTCCTGGGGCCAACTAACTTTCCCAACTAGTTCCAAATGCGACCCAGGGACACTCCCCATGGGCAGTATGGATGCAGCTATTTTATTTCACAGGGGAAATAATTTGTTCATATAGGCCTGGGCAGTTTTGCTTTGTGGCAGATAGAAGGCATCTAGACATAACCTAAGAAACTTGCTCCAGTGTACTGAGTCTGGCTGGGATGGAGTAAATGTTCCCTGCAGCAGCCCATACAGTGCTGTGCTCTGCACGTGTAGCTAGAACAGCACTGGCATCACACCAGTGTTGTGTCTGCTGCTGAGCAGTGCTGGCACAGCATCAGGACTCCCTCCAAACCCCCCAGAGCCAGCAGGCTGGGGGTGGGCAAGAGGTGGGGAGGGGACGTCACCAGGGCAGCTGACCTAAACCGACCAAAGGGATATTCCATGCCATGTGGTGTCACACTCAGCAATAAAAGGTGGGAAAGGGGAAGGAGAGGGGGACTCTTGTTATGAAGACATCTGTCCTCTCAAACAACCGCTATGCTTATTGAAGCCTTGCTTCTTAGAACGTGGCCGAACATCACTTGTTGACGGGAAGTAGAGAATTTCTTTCTCTCTGTGCTTCCATGGGCCTTTGCTTATTTTTTCCCTCTTCCTTTTCCCTTCAATTAAATTATTCTTATATCAGCCCATGAGCCTTTTTTTTTTCTTTCCACCATACTTTCTTTTCCCCTCTTCTTCTGAGGATGGGGAAGCTGACAGCTGAACATTTCTCAAATCTCATACACTTTGTGTCTTTTATTTTAAATGTATTTTTCTTCCAAATTCCACATAGAAGAAAGCTAATCTTTAGGCATGTGTTTGTGAAGTTCACTTTGAGGTACAATAGACATATATTAGTTTACTTAAGGCCATTGAAAAAAGTCAGCTTCAGTCATTCTTGTCCCAGATCAGTTTAAAAGAGTGTGATTTTTCTAGAATCTGAGTAGATGCGCTATATAAAAGATAAGGAGAATATCTTGACATCCAAGCAGCAGCTTTATGGAAGGTATTTTCAGAATCAGCCAAGAAATTGTAAACTCAATGTCACTGAAATGAAAAATAACAGGACTTCAAATTACTGGGACCATTTAAGAACTTTAATCATGTTGAGATTTTCTACCTATGTCAGTTTTCACCAGGAGAAAACTGGGAAAGATATTCTGGCATCTTTAAACTAGTTTCATGAAATATAATGAAAGTTTATAATACCAGTATGTTGCTTTTCATTTTGAAGCAAAACAAAATGTACATTCAAGAAACTATTATTGACTGTGCTCTTGGAAATTAAATGAGGCTCTGTTAATCCTTGCTACCTTTGCTGGTTCATGTTTTCTATTATGCAAAATTATAGCATAAGGTACTGGATTCATTTAGCCTAAAATGAAGAGATAGAGTCATACCTGTTAAGCTTAAAATTAAGGAGGTGTGTATCTTATTTAGCTTAACAGTTCTTGCATTAATGAGCATGGCATGTCAAGGAACAATGCCCCAGGGAAAACAACAAGAAACTATCCCCTTGAACTGACTACACAGACACAGACACACACACACAGGTTATTCAAATTTACTAGAATTTTATCAAGATCTTAGTATTTCTACAACTTCACCTTGTATTTCATTGCCAAGGACACTTGTAACAAATAGTCTCACTTGTGCAAATGTTTTCTTTTAATTTTGCTTTTCATTCAGCAAGCACGGTTATACTAATCTACCTCAGCAACAGGAACATTTTGGTCTGTTAGTAGATCTACAAAGCAATCGAGGGCTGTTAAAAATTTTTCTTATTCCAGTATTAAGCAGTAATAAAAGAGAATAGAAGGTAAAACTTAATAAAAAGTTTTGCAATAACACAATGAAGGAAAATGGTGAGTGTTGTGAACATTTCGTACATACCTAATGCTTTCTCCTTTATTTTCAAGTAGCAGATAAAAAGGCACCCATCAAAGACAGAGAATGAAAAGTGTAAGTTAGATTCACAAATAAGTGAATGAATTGGTTTTTAGTGAGATCTGCACATGGCCATTCAGGGATGAGAAGGGCCACCAGCAATGTTCCGGTGAGAGCTGGCAGCACTCACTGAGTGCTGAGGGTGGCTTAAGGGCTGAAAATCGCACACTGCAGCGAGGGCTCCAGCCCCAGCCTCCACAAAGGGAGCCCACCGGCATTGCTGGACCACTGCCGACAGTCTGTGAGCACCTCCTTGTAGAGCTGACACATAGCCATGGGCCCTCTAATCCAGCAGGTAAAAATACATTGAGACCCAGTGACTACAAACTGAAATTACACTGCCAGGAATGCAAAAATTCAGCTGATGTTTAACCGAGAGGGTAATTTACTATCCTATCTTCATGACTGATCAGATAAATTCTTCATCATTTCAGGCCTTTAAACCATGGCTGAATGCCTTCCATTTTCGAAATTACAGGCCAACTCTAAGTTAAGTTATGATACATGTTGTGCCTCACGATATGACACTATCTGTGTACTGCAGAAATCCTTTCCTTGGTCAGAGCTGGGGATAAATCAATTCTGTTTTTAAACAGGGAGAATTGGGTCTGTGAGTGGAGGTCAGGTCATTCACATTACGATTCTCTGAGAGGCAAATCTTCCTACCCGAGCCCTCTTGGATTATCTAATTTCAGGACAGAAGGGGATCTGGTGTGAAAAAGACACAGGACCAGAGCCCAGAGGCATGATCACAGGCCAGGGCTTTGTGTCACTTATGAGTTAAAGCTTAGACTGTCAGCGAAGCTCAAAGGCATCTCACCTCAAGAGCGAAATTAGGGTTGTTGTGCATAGCGTTCGGAAATAGCACAGTATGTAAATGCAATTAAACCAGCATCGTTGATGACTCTGAGAGACTATGCCAGCAGAATAAACCTCAGCAAAACTGCGCCTGGCTCTGAGGCCCCCTTTCCACTTCTCTTGTGGAGCACTGCTCTACTCCCTAGAGAACAAGAGGTCCACAGCCATCAAGTCTGTGGTTATAGTTGCTCAGGCAGCCGTTAGTCCTCTGCCCCTCATCGCTGATGTATCTCACAGGCTGCATCTCAGTGTGGCCCCACTGTCAAGCCCTTTCTGTGGCCACCCACTCACCATGGAGCCAGTTCCCAGTGCTGTTGCAAGGCCTGGGGAGTTAGAGCACAAAGAGCACACAGAGACCATCTTGGTTCCCCAAGGTCAGAACAGACAGACCAAAAGTTTCTCAGATCCTCGCCCAACCTGCCTTTAAACCCAGTATCTATTGCTGTCTGCTTTTCTTTACCGCAGGTTAAGGCATTTGTTCTGCCCTTAGTGTGCAGAAAGTGTTGCTTTTTCCTTCCACAGCAACCTCTCCTGTTTTCCACAACTAAAAGGCTGAACCACCCTCTCCCAATGCTTCTTAGCTGATGCTGAGAAGCATCTAAAACACTCTCCTTCTTTGGACATCTTCATGTATCTACCCTTTCTCTTTCCAAAACCTGGTGTCAGAATTAAATTAGAATTTAATTTGAGATATTATTTTCCCTAAGGCCTATGCAAATGTTTGCGGAAGGCAATCTCACCTCAGCAGCTGAATGTGAACCCACCTGTCATTTTCTCCTGCCTGGTACTAGGCCTTCATTTGAAGTGGTGCCAGGAAGATGAGTAAAGATTTGTCCTATTAAAGAAGATGAAACCAAAGTGTAGGGTGGTTTATTATCGTTGCTGGTAATCAGTAACTGTGTGGGAAACAGAGACTTCCAAAAGCACAGAATTCTGGACTCTGTAGACATCCTAACTGCTTGACAGCCAGTACAGAGAAAAGGGCAGCATGTGAGTAGGGCAGTGATATTTTAAAAGTCAACCTTACCAAGGATACAGGTCCAGACTGAAGAGAAGTGTCCTACTTCAGAAATGACTTTTTAGTACACAGAAGGAATGCAAGAAAGAGACTTTCAATTAGGATGCTCTACTTTCATTACTCTCAATTTGGAAAATGCAGTGATGGCAATTGCAAGTTCTGATGAGATTACAGAGAGCTGGAGAACTGGGAGGCACTTAGGGCCTTGTTGATCCCAGTAATGACAGCTGATAGGCATACAAAAGGACAAGACTTTTACTGGTTAAAGCCCTCTTAGAGGTTAAAAATAAGAGCAGAAAATAGCAAAATGAGACTCAGGGATTACATAAGTGCCTATATCTGGGGAGAGAGAAATCAGCTGAAACACTCAATAGGAGAAAGACACTGAGAAAGCAATAATGATGAAGGAGGCATAAGGGAACTGCAAGCAGTGAATTAGATATGAGCTTGCAAAGCTGTAGGGAAACTACACTTTTTAAAAGAAGCCAGTATAATTTTGGGCTGGATACTCAGGTTTGTCCCACTCCGGACTGCATGGGATGCAGTCGCTAAACAGCAGCTCCTGACTTTTAGTGTTTGCACAATTTGCTGTCTGTAATGTGGTCCTCCTGCTGCTCACCCTCTTCTGGGTTCATGACCCTATTTACACCATCAAATTTAAGTTTGCACTCCTCCATTTAAAGCTAGTGATACATTGATTGCACTTTAGTTTCTGGTTTCTTTGGGCATTCTTATTCAAACCATTCGTGTATAAATGCTTTTTTCAATGTTCTGTTTGCATGCAAACCATATTCTTATGAAGTTGATATAGTTCATATTTAGAAACTTTAGCTGAAATTTGAAAGACTTTCATCTTCACAAACTGTTTTGAGAAAGGCGATTTTCTTTGGTGCTAACCCTAATGTAGTTCTCACGGGTGTACCAACAGGAATATCTGCAATTGTGAACTGAGCTTTGTGTAGTCTGACTTCTGCAGCAGGCAATACGTAGAGTGATGGATAGTATTGCTTTGTCTGGCTTATTGGTTATGAACTTCTATTGCTTTAATTCACGAACTGAGCTGCATCCAGATAAACTTAAAAACTTGTAGGCATGTTGAAAACAAGTAATAATATAACTCTAGAAAGACTTTGGCAGAGAGAAGTGAGTTTTGGAGGAGAAAGCAATCAAAGTGTGAATAGATTGAAGCTGGTGACTGAAAGACAAAAACTGTGAAACAATGAGGCAAATGCTAAATGAGTCTAGCCAGTCCTTAGCATGGCAGAAAAAACTCCAGTGATTTCCTAGACAGCTGTTGTAACAGTGGGCATTAAAAGAATTTAGGAACCTAGTTTGTTTTGATTTTGGTAACATCAGACACCTAAACTGTTTTTAGAAAGTTGGGTTTAAGTAAATGTTTTGGTCCAAGGCTGAGTGGTAAAAACAAATAATAATTATAATAATAATAAAGTGCTATAAAAAAAATCAAAACTTAAGCCTGGAAGCAGAATTTATCCAGACTGACTTTTTCATACTACCTGTATGCTTGACAGTTATTCTGCACAGTATGAACAACCAAGTACATACTTATATAAGCATATAAATGTACTCTAAGCATATATATGCATTTTAAAACACCAACATGTCTGCCAACGTAGCTTCCCAAACCCAAACTTCATTGCAGCATTGTCTATTTCTTCTTCAGGCACCACAAAACACTTTCTCTAAATGGTGTCTCTACCTGCCACTCATTATTATCCTTGTTGATAGAAGCAGCAACATTTTTCTCCATTAGACCTGCTATGATATGACCTACTGCCATTCACTGTGCCTTGTACACGCACAGAAAAATGGTGATCCCTGCCCTAAAAAGCATCAAATGAGTAATCATAAATGATTCCCATGTGAGGCCTGTAGCTAACTAATATTTGTAAAGCCTAATTGTGTAGCTAGAAGATAATATTAATAAATGCTCTCCTATTTACTGCATTGACAGGTGAAGCAGGCAGGGAGACAGTCTGTGAAGTGGGGCAGAGGTGAGGAAGTCCAGGTCAGATTACAAAGGAGGAAAAATTCGGATGATGTATTGCAAGAAATATTCTCCTCTGCTGCAAGTGGAGCATGCTAGAAATCACAGAGACATTTCAAGAGTTTACTCACTACAGGAATGTTGTATTCTGTCCTCAATCTCTGTGCAAACTTTTGTTGACATCAGTGGGAGATCCCCTTGCTGTTTTTTTCGACTTGAGGGCCATCAGCAAAAAGGACTTTAACAATCAGCTCCTAACCTCAGTCACTAACCAAACCAGCATCACGCTGTTTAGAAAGTGAACTCAGCCTTCAGCTTTTTCCCCCTTTTTGATGCATCACTTACTGATAGCAAAAGTTGCCAGACGTACCTTGTAGGCTCCAACTCTTCTATTTTTACCCAGAAAGATCATTGGCAGCAGCTGTGCAGATTGTCTTTGCTCTAATGCTAATATTCCTTATTTCCTGATGCCATGGACCTGCAGGTAGCAGAAGGAACTGAATTTCTGCCTTCCCTATATTAGTGTTGCTATTGAAAGAGGCTTATGAACACATCATATCTGGGATACCAACACCTACCTCTGAGAAATGGGACTGTTGGCACAGCTCTTTTCATCTGGGTAGCTCATCAGTGAAGACAATGACACTTGTGATCAAACCTCCAGGTTGCTTGCAGCCTTCCTCTGGGAGATGTGTTGGGAGGGAGGGGAAAACCGTGACAACAGAAATGAATGCAGGAGCCTGAGCATAACTTCATGTCTGGGAAGGGGGTCAGGCATAACCAAAAGGTGTTGAGACAGATGAGCAAGCACTGCGGAGGTAACCACTGTACAGTGTATGTAGTACATAGCGTGCAGCCAGTGGTCTTTTATCTAGGTCTTTCAGTGACAAAATGGCCAGGTTAGATGGGTTCCCATTCCACACCAGTGTGTTCCATCAGCCATGCTAGTGGGAAGGCACAGGGGAGAAACCTAACCCCCCTGAATCCCAGTTCTCCCCCTTACGTGGTAAATCCTTACCTGGATCCCTTTTTTACCCCATGAACATTTCTTTCGCCATGTTTCATCACTGTGCTCCGGATGTGAGTCTCCATCTCTGCTGCATTCAGGGAAACCCAAAGCCTACAGTTCCTTCAAAGGTCTTTGGGTTTCTGCAGTGGAGGGTGTACACAAAGGCTCATCCTACCAGCATAGAGAAAGCTGTGACCATGAATTCAAAAAGGACTCAATTCTTTTTTCTACAAAGAATATAAAGAATAAAAATTCTACATCAAAAATGTGCATGAAAAATAAAACATTGGTTAGTATGAATGTGACGGGAGGGCAGGAGTGCTGTACTGTGGCTGGAAATGCGAAGATGATCTTGTACTCCAAATGGCAAAGCAGTTTGTTGTGAACAGCCTCCGACAACAGCATCTAAGAGCAGTCCCTTCAGAAAACTGCTGGAAACACATACCTGTGATAACTTAACCAGCCACTGAGTGTCATCTTTGCTCCACAAACCCAGCTGAAAAAGTACTTGTATGACAAAAAGGAAAAAGGATGCTTGACCTTTGAGGAGAGCTCAGATACAGCAACTGTTAGGAACAAGACACAGTCCTTGTTGTAAACCAGAGAGGTTTAATTAACTCACCTACTTTAATAACACAGTGGTCAGCCTCTGTGATCTGCAGTTTCTCTCTGGTATAAAGTAGTTGCTTGAACCTAGAGATCACTGCTTGCTTCTAGAGAAGGGGAAAACTAAATTTCTCTCTACTTTTGGCTATGCTGACATCAACTGTGCTAAACCAAAGATGGATTTGACCCAGTGAGTCATAGGGCTGAACTAGTGGGCAGAAGAGCAATGCTTTTATATCTTCCTCTTCATAATTAGTAGCTGGATCTCACAATGCAGCAATAGCTCTGTGTCCTTCCTCATTAATTAATTATAGTATATGGTTCTCCTCATTTGGCCTGTGTCTCTTTTGTATTGCAACAAATATCCTCTTAGATTTTCTGCTGAACTCTGGCCAAAGTTTTCTGTCCAGGGATCAACTCCTACATCATTTGAACCAAGTCTCCCTGCTCAATGACTGTAATTCTCCTAATGGACTCGGCTTCCTTCTCAGCTCCTGCTGGAAGGGCTTTTGTGTGGTCCCATGTCTGCTCTCTGCCAATGCAGAGAATGCTGCCAAGACTTCAGGGACCTGCTACATATTTCATGGCTTGCCAGGAGACATGTTGTCCCAGTTTAAGTTACAACAAAATGACTTGGGACTCTGGGCAACCAGCATCATGTCTCTCCCAGACTGTAGTTATGGTTCTCACATGGGCAAGGCCATACACAAAGCCAGTTCCAGCTTCTCTGAGATACTCAGTCATTTTCATCTACCATTAGTCGTGCTGACTGAAAAAAGATTTGCCTTTGCTAAGCCACAGGGCTCTCAGAACCTTGCTTCTTGCTTCCTAATCCCTCTCCTTTAGGAGATCAGCCCCCCTACTGGGGCTGATCAGGAAATCATTAGGCTGAAGTAGAATAAAATTAAATTCTAGAGGGTACTGTTCTCCTTAAACTGTACCATAAGCGTGCAGAAAAATATGGAGATTCATGCAAAAAGAGGGCCCTGGATACCAGAGGAAATTCTCCCCCAGGAGCTTTTGCTGGAAAAAGAAGCAGAAGCATGGCAATGTCTGAGGGTATATTTGCCATTTCAATTTGATCTGTGTTTCTTCCATGCTGACATATAAAGAGTTACTCTGTTGAGACGGCAAACGAATAGTGTCTGCTTTCCCCCAGCAATTTATCCTTGGCTAATTAAAACTGTAAACTCAGAACATCCAGTGGGACTACTGTTCTGCAAGAGAACAAATCTTGCTCAAATCCAAACAATGGCACCTGAAGATCTCTGAGCAACGGGGTTTTAATTTTTTTTTGATGGATAACAGACTAATTGCACAAACGTATTTCAGTGTCAGATACATTGGTCCCATCTCATAGCTGGGGTTCCGAACATAAACTTAAAGACTGGCTTTAATTTCTAGGTCAGCTGTTGGCACACTGTCTCTCCTGTCTTGCCCACTATCTAGGTAAAACAGATTAAAAGTTTTGCGTTAAAGAATTAGGTAACACTATTAGGTGTGCTAAAGATTTGAGCATGTCAGATCCGTAGTACAAGTCCTCAGATCTTAGCTGGGCTGGAGTCAGTGACCTTCAAGTTTGACTTAAGAGAATTTGTTCTATTAAACTCATTTCATTGAAACACCAAACAAAACCCTCCTGTCACACTTTCTTTTATGTATCTTCAGAATATAAGTTATACATTTATTGACTCTCAACCAAAGAATATGTTAATGCCTTTTTACATCCAGTCACCGGGTGGGTTGTCTGTCTGTATTTCACAGAATCACATAGTAGATGAGGTTGGGAGGCACCTTTTCAGCTCACTGAGTCCAAACCTCTACTCAAAACAGGGTCACCTAGAGCAGGTTGCCCAAGGCAATCTCCAGTTGGGTTTGAATATCTCCAAGGATGGAGACTCCACAGCTTGTCTGTGAAACATATTCTATGTTTAAGTGCCCAAAAGCTTTTAAAAAATCTTTTATTTCAGTTTGTGTCTATTGCCTTTGTCTTGTTACTGGGCACCACTGAGGAGAATCTGAATCTTTCCTCCATCAGGTATTTACACACATGGAGAAGATCCCCTTGAGCCTTTTCTGCTCCAGGCTGAACATTGCCAACTATCTCAATATCTCCTCATAAGACAGATGCTCAAGTCTCTTCATCATCTTTGTGGCCCTTCATTGGACTTGCTCCTGTATGTCCATGTTTCTCTTGTACAGGACCCCAGCACTGGACACAGATATCTCAGCAGTGCTGAATGGAGGGGAAGGATCACCTCCCTCGACCTACTGGCAATGTTCTGCCTAAGGAAACCCAGGAGGCTCTCGGTTTTCTTTGCTGCAAGAATACATTTCCGTTTTGTTGTCACTTTGGTGTCCACCAGGAGGACCCCCAGGTCTTTCTCTGCAAAGCTGCTTTTCATATGGTCAGGTTGGTGTTCCTCCCCAGATGCAGGACTTTTCATTTCCATTTGTTCAATTTCAGGAGGTTACTTTCTGTTGATGACCATCCCTGTGGTGTTTCTGCCACTCCTCCCCATTTTGTATCACTTGAGAATCTTCTGAGGCTGCCCTCTCCCATCACCTAGGTCAGCAGATGAAATGCTAAACAATATTTGCCCCTGTATCAACCCCAGGGATACACCAGTAGTGATTGGCCTCTAGCAAGACATTGTGCCACTGATAACAAACCTTTGAATCTGTCAGTGGATTGCTTCTGACCAGCTGCGTTGGCCCTCCAGACAATACCAGGGTGATTCAAATCCCCTATAAAGACCAGAGTCAGTGAATCCACATTTATCTGACCACTAATCCTGACCTGTAAGCTCATCATCCATTCCTAGGCAGAGCTCCATGCCTTTCTGCTGCTCCCATGTACAGGGCAACTTGCTTGCCTTTCCAGCCGGTCCTTCCTGAAGGGCTTCTGTCCACCCACTGCAGCACTTCAGTCACTTAAGCTATCCCATCAGAGCTCTGTGATCCCAATGATATAGTTTGACAAGTTTTCTACTAAAAATCAAGTATATTTGTTGCATTAAAGTAAAATTTTCAGGGTTAGCAGCCTTCAAATACGTATCTCCCTATTTGTATCAATGCTTAACGAATAAACCTAAATAAAAAAATCACCTGAAAAAAAAAAAAAAAAGAGCTATGAAATAGCACAATGTGGGAAAGACAGAAAGACAGCATCTTAGAAAACCAATATTCCTCAATAAAGCATTAACAGAGTGGGAAAGACTGCAGTCTAAAATTAGACCTCATTAAACCCAGTGGAATCTCAAAAGCCCTGTCAAATCAGAATAAAAAGTGTAGTAGAAAACAAAGGCAGAGGAAGGTTGTTAGCACTTCAGGAGAGAGCCCTCATGGTAGGGCTTGGGAACCAAAAGCATTCATCTGCTGTGGTGTTTACCAGCAGAAGTTGTAGGGTTTTTGTTTTGCTAGGACAGCTACTTCAGAACCAGGGACTGGCTTTTAAAAAATATGCCAAATAGAGCTATGTAGCTATTACTATATATTGTTTTCCTGTTCTTGGTCAGCATAGCCAACTGGTAAAACTTCTGCCTTGGTGAAGTTGTTGCCTTGCTATGGTGCTCATCTACAAGCCTTGCCACAACGATTTCTTCTGCCAATACTGAGACAATGGAAAGTAGCTCATATGCAATGATGTTTTGGAGTGGTTTCATGTTTGTCTTTCTGCTTTATAGCCATGCATCCGTTTTTGTACAAATTGTAACGCACCTCCTTTATCTTTCTGCCCATATTTTCACATTCTCCCTGTGCATCTTGATGAATGTTCTTTTTTGAAACAATAATAATTTTGGGAGGTTTCCATTAATTATGGTTGTGTCAGTTTGTACCCAGAAAACCAAAAAGAATGAGCCCTTTCAACATGCAGACAAAACAGTTCCTTTGCTAAAAATCTTCAGTAGAAGAGCGATCCCCCAGGTAGAGAGACTGTATGGCATATTGGACAATACCATCACCACACATGGTATGTTATCTGTACATGTAGCTTCCTCTCACATCAAGCAGTTCTTGGAAGTAGTCATTGTCTTCAGGAATCCTTCCTTCATGAATGTCGGGAGCTGATGAAGTATAATTAGATCATTTTTTTAAGGGAAGACACAGAGTAATGTCACTGATCAACAGCTACAAGACAGAACGACCCAGCGCAGAGTTAAACACTGCTTGCCTTTACACCCAAGCTGTTTTGCCTGGAGCATTTTTTCATTGTCTCTGATTACTTAGTCATAAAGATTTAAGGAATGAGGACAAAAATCCTGTCTTCGTGGTGTGCCTTAAAATTGGTACAGAGCTTGCAAAGTCGATATTAATAAAGGGTTACAACAGTTCAGCTATTAATACATTTTCTTTGGCAGAGCTTAGCAGAATATGATGAATTCTGGGTAGAGTATGTTATGCTAATTAGCATAAATATAGGAAAGACCTTTTCCCTTCTGAATATGAGATTATTCAAAATGAATACTGTAGTTAGCATATGCACACAGGAACATAAGATTATATGTATCACTGGCAACATCATCTTATTAGCTATGAACATATGGTTTGCATGAGGAAGGACTCTGTTAAAGGAAGGGCAGAATACTGGCATATGAGGTGAGGAGAAAAGCATAAGACAGAACTCTTTGGGTACTGTTCATGCAAGCAACCTGGGAGGCTTCTGAGATAGAAAACTGTCTGTTTCTATACAGTAAGGGGAACAATGTCTTCAGGATCTTTTGGAAAAAACAGACAAACCACCACCAACAACAACCAAAAAACAAAACAAACCCAAACCCTTCCCCCATACATCTATATCAGATAATTAATGCAGACTCCCCATCCCCATTTTAATGAGAGCTATCCTGCAAAGAAAAAGGGAAAAAACAAGCCACCAAAAGATATCTTTTCTGTGAATATTCCAAGTATTCATTTCTATGGATATGAACTGTCTTGTTTGAAATGCTTTCCTATATCATCCTCCAGAATATAATAAATCCATAGGAATAAATGGTTGTGTTTTTTCTTTTTTTCTGTCTTGAAATAAGAGATGGAGAAACTTCCAAGGCTTTTGTGATCAGCCAACAGAATTGGATACTGTGTATGCAACATTTCTTTCAGAAAGATAACCGGGACCATGTCACAGTGAGAGCTACAGTAGGATAATGAAACACAATCCTTCTAATTACAAGACTGAAACAAAACAAAATGCTAATGCTTCTCAAATCACATGTAGTGCACAGACATAGATGTTGTTAAAGTGGAGTTCCTTATATCTCCCCCCCTTGCTTTTAGTGTCCCTCTAAGCCAACAAGAATTTCTCTGCTATTGTTTGTTCATGTAGAGCAGAGTTTGGCTCATGCTTAATGACACTGACATAAAGTGACTTAACCCAAAGTAGGGATTTAATGAGCAGTGTGAGTTTCAGATTTGAAGGCATGAGGGACATAATGTTGGGGAAAGGGTGTCTGTCAAAAGTCCAGGGGTCTTGACTACACACTGATAAAATTTTCTGCTCTTGAAACTGCACTGAGCTTGCTGTGGGTTTCAGCAAAACTTATGGAAGTATCTGATAGAGAAGTCTATTAGGAATGGTGGAATTATTAGGTAGACTTTGGGTCAGACCTAAGGAAAAGATCTTTCTTGTTACTTGAGGTCAAATAGTAATTTCTCTGTGAATGCTTATGAGCAGTTTAATATATGAGTGTAACAAGAGAAAGTAGAAACAAATGGCCAGCAGATGTTCCTTTCATTTTTTCATTCAGAATCTGCCAGAAAAGTCTGCTTTCTTCATCTTAAAGTTTAAAAATGGCACCAGATGCCATTTTCAAAGGATTTTGAGCAAATATTGATGTTATAAACAACCTGATTTAGCAAAGTGCACAGAAGTCAAAGCAAAAATCCACACTCTGACTTCTTAGAGCTGTCCATGGTGTTTTAAGAGTGAATGTTTCTATCTGACCTGTATTGTGGTGCTGTATCATAAAAAATTAAGATGATACACAATATCTTCTATTATTCAGCATTACTCTGAAGATACATCAAATGGAGTGTTTTCCAAACACAGAATGGTCTGTCTGCTGTTATGTTGCAGTAAATTCTCTTGGGGATACATTATATGACTCAGAATCACTTTGAAATAGCACAGTCCCACTTGGTTCCTGGTAATCACATTGGAGATGCACTTTGAACCATGTTATGCACAGAACACGTCTCATTCAGATCCATCTTTTTAGACTCTGCTTTCTTTCAAATACGCAAAACACGGGGGCAGGTCAACAGAAGTTCAGGTTCTGGTGAGACAGCATTTGTGATTATGGGTCTAGCCTGTGTGTTTGTTTATAGTAAAAGAAATGGAAGCATATGTACCTACACTACAAGCTCAGAAACTTCTGAATTATCTTTCTCTTACAGGTTGTTGGAGGATGGAAAGGGCAGGCAAAACTTAATGCAGATATTCAGATACAGAATGCTAGATTTTTTTTTTTTATATTATTTTTTTTCAGGTGGCCCTAGATACCTTTACTTACAAAATGCCTCCATCATCTATTCTTAATTCCATCACTACAGACTTCTACTTTTGATACCATATAAATATGATAAAGGCCAAAATAATCTTGAAATTTTTGTGTGAATTAAAAATCTCTTATTAAGAGACATTCAATACTGTACCTTGCAAAAGGCTATTAAGACATACTTTAGAGAACATTTCTCCTTCTGTCCCAGAAATAAGTTATTGAAAGCCTCTATTTAGAAACAGATACTGAACGTCTTGAAGAGGTCCAGAGAAGTATGGCTGTTCCAGTCATATTCTGTAAATTTTTGATTGCCAGAATCCAAGCATAGGACCTGCAGTGCATGGATGCACTTCTCTGAGCTTCAAGGGGGACTCCTGCAGTCCTAAAATCAAGTGGTCTGAGCTGCCTAACAGCCCTTTTGAATGTAATTGCTCAGAAGCCCAAGGTTTTACACACATTATAGAGATGTTCTGAATATTGTACACATTTTTTCTTTACATTTGTTCTCTGTCAACCAGATAAAGTTAAGATTTCCTGTATCTCACTGGTGCACTGTAAACATTGGTTAAGTGAAGAGTTGGAAGTATTTAATTATTGTGATAGTATGAGGCCATTATATCCCATTGATTGTAGGTAGCTGGCTCTAGGGAATGCTCTGTACAAGCTTCTGAAGTGCTTTGCAGATAGTAATTATTGCCACAGGACTATTATTCCTATTAGAAAGTAGGGAAATGAAGGCATGGATCAGTAAGCATCAGGGCTTTCAAACACAGTAACTCCCAGCCTGGACACTAAAATCTGTGTGGAAAATGTCCAGCTGATTGCAGTGTTCTGGTCTTTCCAAGTTTGCTGGAAATCTGTCAGGGAAATATAGAGGTATTCAAAAGACCTGACTGAGGCCTTTTGGTTTGGCTAAGTCATCCTTGCCCTTAGCTTTCGATAACTTACATTAGTGCAGATCTTCTGGTGGTTAATGCACCTTATACCCAGGTGATTTATGGGCAAATGCTGGAAACCATCAGCCAAGTGGCTTCATCCTTGCTGTGCTCTGAGCTGGTGAGGTGAGACCTGGGAATTCCAGATTCAGCCTCCCAGGTCTCCTTCCCTTCCAGCTTTCATCCTTCGGTAGGAGAAAGTCACACTTCTGGTCCAGCAGAGCTATGCCGCAGACAGAAACACCAAAAAGCAGCTGAGGTCATTAGGAGGAAAGAAGGCTTCTCTCCGATGTGCACAAATGTGTAATGCCTTGCTAATGCATTTAAATTAATGCTCTTGTAGTTTCCTGGTAAGAACAAAAATATCTTATGGCGCGGGCACTTTCCCTTTTAGTGAACAACGATGCTTCTGAAGAATGGAGTCCTGACAGTCAGAAAGAATTAAGTCTCTTTTCAAGCAGAAAGGTCAGCTACAGGCGAAAGATCTGCACCGAAAATACCTTTAAACTGCCCTGTCACTTACCTCCATGATAAATTGCTGGGAGCTCTTCATCCAGGGTTAGATATATTTAGATTTTCTTTCACAGATCACTCTTCAATGGCAGAATGATTGGGCCAAGGTATGAGCAAAACAGCTCTAATATGGCCTGAAAGTAGGAGGTGATCTGGCAAAACAGCTCATCTACAGCTCTTCCCTTTAGCTTTTTTTCCTGTAGTAAATCTGTCCCCATTCACTAACTCGCACCTATGCTACATTCAGAAGTGCCAGCAGGACTCAAACGAACAAGATAATGCCTGAGAAGGCATTTTAACACATGCAGACCTCTTGGTGGGATTCAACCATGGGATGCAAGAGTCTGCTGAACCAGAGGCTGCAGAATGCTTTTCTGCAAGCACTAGCAAAGTCTGGGATGCGCTCTGGCCCTTGAACTGTCCAAGGCTTCAGCCCTGCGGGGGACTGCAATTTCCAAATCCTCACACTGTGGCATTAAGAGAAAGAGATCCTTTCTAAGCAACCTGAAAACATATCCCCCCACATAGACCAAACCCATTAATATTTTTATTATTTTTGAATCCACTTCCCCCCTACTAGCCCATGAAATTAGAAGAGTATTTAAGTGCTCATCTGAAGCTACAAAGAAGTGCTCAGCCCCTGCTCCAAGAAAATGTCCCCACATCATGGGGTTTACCCTTCTGGAATGGTAAATCCCCATGCCAGAAAAGAGAGGGCATCAAAACCCCCAGGCTCTTAACTTCTCTTGAACATTTTGCAACCAACGAAGGACATTTTTTTTTACTTAATAGAGGAATGATCAACTTAGGTAGCCAAAAACTATGGCTACAGCAGAGTCAAAAGTCATTTCACTGTGGGCAGAATTAAGTTTCCTTGTGCACTAGTGAAGAATTGACAGCATCCTGAACTCCAGCTGCTCCAGGAATGCCTTGCGGTTATCAGCTGTCTTGGTTGGGTGGTGTTTTGGGTATCTGAGCCTGTTACAGGATGTTACAGTCACACTGATGGATTATGTTACAAACCAGGAGAAAGGAAAGCCACACCAGAAAGGGAAAAAAAAAATGGCTTCTGGCTGCTGTTGGTTGCTGGATGCAGAACAGCACCATAAAGAACCTCATGCAACTTCAGCACAACAGCAAGCAACCTCAAGGCATGGAAGGAGATGTAGGAAAAGACAGTGGAAGCAAATTTTTCTGTCTGTTTGAAAATCTGCATTTTGGTTTGAATTTTATTACTTCTGGTTTGAAACTCTGACAGAGAATTTTGCAATGGTAAAACATACGAACATACTCCTCAAGTGAACCTTAAAATGAGAAAATTTGACCCTGTCTAAACTTCTGGAGAAATAGGTAAAATAAAAATTCCACACAATTCTATCCATGTCATAGTTTTCCCATCCATATGTTTCGAGTTTGACAAAAAAAATAATTAAAAAAGAAATGCCTCTGCTCTGCTTGAAGCCCTATCATGAACTCAAGAGACTCAATCTATTCATCTAATGATGATTTTGTTCTTTTAACCTTCTAGGAGCAACTATCAAAGTCTTCAGCAAGAGGATTTGTAATGAATCTGGATATCACAAATGATCTTCTGCATATCACAGAGGATCAAGCTGGAATTAAGTTTGAGTGCTCCTCAGTTTGTCTTCAAACTCCTTTTACAAACTAATTTCCAGACACATTCAAAGCTCGGGTATGCCGCTGTGAAAATGAAATGGGGCAGATAGATGAACAGATATACGTGCAAGGACGATTTTATTTTTTTTTTAAACAGAAAGCCGGAGAATACAACTGATGTTTAGCTTGGGGGTCCAGGAGTTTATAACATCATCTTTAAAAGGTGAAACTTTACAAGATGGAATGTGATTTCAGGCTGTCTAAAGATTCAAGCAGGCATATGGATATGTGGCTTTGCTACTGAACCTCAGCTAAAAATGCAGCAAGTCTTCCCAGTTCACAGGGTCCATAGATCAACAAACAGACATTTGACTGACTGAGAACATCCTATTCAGTCCCTGCTGCTCAGAGATGCCGCCATGGCCAGCCATGCATGTCCTCAGAGTCCTTCCCAAGGAAAAAACAGTACCCTGGTATAAACCTTCCCAAAACCCTGGGCATTGAGAACTGCTCAGACACTTAAACTTTGAATTAATGTTTGCTCAGCCTCAGTTTTAACAACTTACTATGAAATATACCTTAAAAGAAAAGAAAAGAAAAGAAAAGAAAAGAAAAGAAAAGAAAAGAAAAGAAAAGAAAAGAAAAGAAAAGAAAAGAAAAGAAAAGAAAAGAAAAGAAAAGAAAAGAAAAGAAAAGAAAAGAAAAGAAAAGAAAAGAAAAGAAAAGAAAAGAAGAGAAAAGAAAAGAAAAGAAAAGAAAAGAAAAGAAAAGAAAAGAAAAGAAAAGAAAAGAAAAGAAAAGAAAAGAAAAGAAAAGAAAAGAAAAGAAAAGAAAAGAAAAGAAAAGAAAAGAAAAGAAAAGAAAAGAAAAGAAAAGAAAAGAAAAGAAAAGAAAAGAAAAGAAAAGAAAAGAAAAGAAAAGAAAAGAAAAGAAAAGAAAAGAAAAGAAAAGAAAAGAAAAGAAAAGAAAAGAAAAGAAAAGAAAAGAAAAGAAAAGAAAAGAGAAGAAAAGAGAAGAAAAGAGAAGAAAAGAGAAGAAAAGAGAAGAGAAGAAAAGAGAAGAGAAGAAAAGAGAAGAGAAGAAAAGAGAAGAGAAGAAAAGAGAAGAGAAGAAAAGAGAAGAAAAGAAAAGAGAAGAAAAGAAAAGAAAAGAAAAGAAAAGAAAAGAAAAGAAAAGAAAAGAAAAGAAAAGAAAAGAAAAGAAAAGAAAAGAAAAGAAAAGAAAAGAAAAGAAAAGAAAAGAAAAGAAAAGAAAAGAAAAGAAAAGAAAAGAAAAGAAAAGAAAAGAAAAGAAAAGAAAAGAAAAGAAAAGAAAAGAAAGAAAAGAAAAGAAAAGAAAAGAAAAGAAAAGAAAAGAAAAGAAAAGAAAAGAAAAGAAAAGAAAAGAAAAGAAAAGAAAAGAAAAGAAAAGAAAAGAAAAGAAAAGAAAAGAAAAGAAAAGAAAAGAAAAGAAAAGAAAAGAAAAGAAAAGAAAAGAAAAGAAAAGAAAAGAAAAAGAATCAGCTTTACAAACTATTTTTGGTAAAAAAAGCGATTTACCTTCTTCTCCTATAACTTATTTCCAAGAAAGTAATAATAATAATAAAAAAGGGTTTAACTCAAAATTCACATATTGATCAAAAAGAGATATTTTTCTTCTTTAATCTGTTCTTACCATTCAAAAGGAAGAAAACCCTGAGAGAAGCTTAAACTTATTGCTGAAGAATTCCCACAGGTTTGTGCTCCTGGCAAAGTTTTCAGGTATCAGACCGCTGTCCACTCCTCAGCAGCTCCTGAACAAAATTAGTGATGAAATAAATGACAGCAACTTCGGGCGCTGAAAGGAACCATCTGGTGGAGATGAGACCAACAGATGTGCTTTCACTGCCAGAGCCTCAATGCACATACTTAAGAACTGCACAGCTATATGAGTTCTTGTTCACCTGCTTATTAATAATGTAGCACTTCTGTTCTTGCAGCACTGAGGGATCCCATTCCTCATGCTAGGCCCTGTGCAGTGCCAGACGTTGCAGTCTCAAAGCACTGAAGCCCCGGTGTTCCCAAGAACTTTGTGCACTGGCCTTGGAAGGAAGTCAAGCACGGGACTGAGTCCTAAGGAACTGAAACAAACAGCTGCTGCCTTGGTGGGGTGTGGGGTTGTATTGAGCACAGCCACACGGGGAAAAATAATAGAAGGAAGAAAAAACAAGATCTTTAAAGTGCTATATCCTCAAAATCCTGGCATTCTCCTCAAATGCCAAATCAACTCTCCTCCTAAACTGATGAGAGCAAATCTTATTCCTTCCCCCTGTATCCACTAGACACGCTGTCTTTAATCACTCTCTTTGGATTTTCCATCCTGCAATCAAACATAGCAATAATGTGATTTAAGGAGTATGCCCATATTGTCAGTGGAAAGCTGTGAACTCACCCAGACCCCTCTTTGCAGCATTCAGGGTGTAGATGTTTCCTCTCCAGAAAAGTGGGGTAGTCATTCAGCGTGGCAGACTCCCAGTGCAGCCATCCCTTCCTAGCCAAGCAACAAGCCTTGTGCTATGGCTGGGCCTGCAACAAGAATAAAGCCACACTGTGCTTCCTTGCCTGAAGCTGGCTTTAGTGATGTGCAGGCTGATCAATTTTTATCTCTGTGCAATAAAATACAGCTTTCTACAATCAATGACAATCTGTTTGTCCTACTGAAAACAAACAATCAGAAGATGCAAATTATGAAGTGGAAAGGAGACATTTTACAATAATGAAAACCATGCATTTGAGGCCATCTTTCAAAGAGGATATCTGTTCTGGGGAGGGTCTGTTCAGCTGCAAACCAAGTAGAAAAACAAACAAAAAACAAGTGAGCTCCTGGTATTGTGCATCTCTGTTGTTTTCAGCATGAAGAGACTGCATGGGCATAAGGGCTGTGCCTGCCCCGAGAGAAACCATCTGAAAATTGGGATGTGTGTGTGGTGGTGACTTCAAGGCTTTTGCTGGGCCTTCACAGCTGCAGTGTTTGGGAAGCCCTCAAGAAGCTGCTTGTCAGAGATGGCTGCTGAAGAGAGGAGGAAGTCGGCTGGTTTTTTTTGTGAGATGTTAGAGATAACTGGGCAGGGAAAGGGAGGCTGGAAATAGACTTTTACTTTTACACTTGTGAAACTAGGTGTCTTAACATGGGGCAACTTCTTCCTGTGCTTGGGGAAGGTGATAAGTGGCATCTTTGGAGGACTGAAATTTACCAAAAATGCTGAACATAAACTTTGCCCACAGGATCATTGCCAGCCCACAGCCTCTTTCAAAGGATGTTCTTCTCTCAAGGGCTGAATGTGAAGTAGGAGTGGGATAGCCTAGCAAATCAGAGTTGAGTTCCACATGTAAAAAAGGCTGACACCTGTGAGTAATAGCGCGCTTCTGGGTAAAGTTCCTTGAAGTTAAAATATATGCCAGATCCTTCCATCAGTCCTGTACAGCTGGGCGTTCAGAGGTCAGACACAGCACTGAGATAATGTCTGAAGACCCCTTCCTACTCATCAGAGCTCCCACTGAAGCTATTAGGAGTCTACTGGCATAAGACTATTGAGTATTGCAAAGCAGACTGTACCACGATGGCTTGACAGCCATCATCTCCATGTCAGTTTGTGTGATGCTTCATACAACCAAGTTAAGTTTATGATCCTGCCTAAAGCTGATGCTGATTTTGTACCAGTATTCAATCATCTTCACTTTTTACCAACGTTGATGAAGCCCATGTCACAGAGAAGCATCTTTCTGGCATTCAAGACACTCAAAGCACTCTACTAGAAGGAATTGCAATGGGTCAGTTTATATCAAATATAAACTGATTGTCAACGGTTCTTCCCATATGTGGCCACCCTTTCCCCCTCTTTCGTTCTTCCAGTTATGTAATGTGACTATTACTATTCTGTATAAGTTTAGAAGCATTGGATTTTTTTCCCCCCAGAAAATACCCAAAAGAGATACTTGTTGGCTAAGCCAGTCTACTTCCTTGTTTAAAAGTAGGAAGTGTAAAGGAAATCAGTGTGCAGGTTGCCTGCAAGACACATCTTTGAAAACACAATTTCTTCAGGTCTAAAGGCCTGAATCTAGGGTGTCCTCATCTGTTGTTGAATCCCCAGCATGATCAGACTTCCACTACTGGCATTTCAATTCATTATTTTGATGGTATGTGAAAGTGTCTGATTGATAGACTTGCTTTAACAGACACTACATTATATTAGGCACAATCTGCAAGCCTAACAATTATCTGAAAAGAAATAGAAAAATCATTTCAGCCAGTAATGAGTCCACTACATATTCCTCGGAGTTGCCAGCTGTAGCAATGGGAGTTCACACGTCAGGATTTCAGGTTGATCCTGTGATGTCCCCACATGTGGAAGTGAGACTCTCACCTTACTTTCCTTCACCTACAGTCAGCAGGGGGAGTGAGAAATTCCAAGCAGCTGACAGAAAGTCATAAAACACGAGACTAGACGACCCATGAAGAACCATCTTTATTTGCTTTCCCTGCCTGAAGAACTTTGTCTTTTTTTTCAGCCAGACTTTTGACTTTTAATGTCACAGTGCTGCCCTGCCTCCTGTGCTCAAGGGGCATGCCTGAAAGTGAACTGTGGTAAGGCAGATCCAACAGCCTGAAAAGTTTAAACGTGCTCTGCTCAGTGGGTTGAGAAATAAAAAAGTCTGAGACCTTTTTTTTTTTTCTCTTTTTTTTTTTTTTTTCAGGAAAGCCAAGGACTAAGGTAGTCCAAGCTAGAAGGACCCCAGTAGTCCAAGGTTTGGACAAGGTCTCTACAATGCATGAACATTGCTGGGTGAAATCCTTCCTCCTGTCTCACAGTCAAGGACTATGTGAAATGATGGGACAAGATTATGGGCGCACACGTGCTTTCTGCACTGTGCCATGGGCTCAGTAAGGTGCGCATGAGTGAATTATGAATGCGGTTTTGATTGGTTTGAGATGCTCTTTTAATGGCATTGAGACAATGTGAAGATATAGTTTATTGATTTTCTTTTGTCTGTGCCATAATTTATAGAGGTGAAGATTTATTTTTCTATTCTTTTCTTTTTTTTTTTTTTTTTCCCGTGAAGCTAGTAGGCAGTGTGGCCAATGACATGTAGCAGTTGTGGCCTCCCATTGTTAAGGGTGCCACAGGAGGGCAGCTCTTGTGCTTGGAGGAACACTGAGTGCTGGAGCTTAGAAAGAGGACAGGTGACACAGGTGATTTATGTGTTGTACTGCAGTTGAAATTCAGGAAACATTTGTCCTGCTTTCTCTTGGACCAGGGGATCTGGCCCCCAAGCAAGCATCTTTCCTATGGAGATGTTATATATATATATATTTATTTATTTATTTATTTATTTTTAAATGTGTTTTGCCTATTCCCTGCAGTTTCACCAAGGTGAATGTCATGTTGAAAGGCTGATCTCTTGCCAGCTATAGAGCCTCGGCAATTTCGAAGGCAGTGAAACCACCCCACAAAATTCACAAAGAAAGAGAAAAGGATAGGTCTACAGGCACTGATGTTTTGGGATGCCAGCCACAGTTCCTCAGCCCCTAAGGTGCTAATATAGGCTCTGGTTTTCAGCTGCACCTTGTTGCTGCAGAGGAAAGGAAAACAGCTTGAGGCAGCAGCCACTTTTCATCAGGCTTATCTGCAGTCTAGGGAAGGAAGAGCTGGCTGTCATAACTACCTTTTATTTTTCTGCACAGCTTTGAGATTTCCCAAGCTTCTCCCCCCTTTTCCACTGGCAGTTTCAAGGAACAGACGTTGATGTCACTCTCCCCAGTAACACTTTTTTTGTGCCCTTTTGCCTGGCCTGATTTCATGGAGGTCATGCAATGATCTGGAAGCCAGAAGGTGACATTTTGATCACTTGGACCATCTGCAGATCACAGACTGTAACTTTGGGTTGAACTAGGTCACAGCTTTTAAAAATAAAGATCAAACCTGCAACTCTGACTTAAGACCAAGTCTGAGAGTGTTTTGTGCATGACTGTGGGCTGTTCCACTGGTAGACTGCTAGGCTTCATTTTGTGTTAGTTTAGCAGGCAGTAGCAATAGCCATAGCTTAGATTATCCTAATGCTAAGCCTTAAAACATAAGCCCCAAAAATAAGTTTCACATGTAACTGTAGGGAAGGAGGAGGAGATGGATGTGTAGAGATGAGAGAGGAAATACCTGAGCATCTCTCTGCTGCTGAACGCTGAAATTGCAGTATGCAAGCTAGGTGGGTGTTTGAACAGCGCAGCTGCTGCAGCACAGTGCTGTGACTGGGACAGCAACCCTGGAAATCAGCCCCACGGAGCTTCAATCTCTTTTATGGGTAGACTGCTCCTACTGCTGGAATTAGCTGGGTTATCAGTGTTGAGCTCTGTGCTTTGTCTCATTCTTGAGGAGTGGGTGCTTCCAGACTGTGGGCGAGCGCTTTGGTTAATTTTGTGGACATCCCAGTACTGAGTTTTAACAAAATTCTTTAAAGGGATCATGAGGTAAGTTTGTATGTGGCTGGAGACCTCCTTGAAGCCGTTGGAACTGTGGAGATGGAGAACATGAGGGTACTTGATGTAGCTTCTATCAAAGGTTGAGTGGAGGTTGGTGCTGGAGACCAGACAGAAATGGGATTAGTTGGAAAATGAAAAGAGTCCCTGAAGCACTGCAAACATTTTGCTTGATAAGATAGAGGGGAGCCAGCAGAAAGACAGAAAGAGAAGGGCAAAAATATTCAACACCTTCTACACATCACTGACACAGAGATCCCACTTACCTCTATAGATAGCTTCATCCTCCGCACTGGGTCTTGCTGTATCTAGGACATCTAGGTCAAGAGGTCCTAGAGCTCCAGATCTTTCGTCCCAGGAGATGATCCCTATGGTTCTGCTCTCCAGCACCTTTCTTAGAGTATGTTCTACTAAAATGGGACATGGCATTTTAACGACCGTTTCACTTGTGATATAGACAGCGTTGCTTTCTCTTCCTGACTCCTAGATATTCCCCTGCACTTTTTCCAGGTACCAGATCTCTGCCCCCTGCCACTGAAGCTCATGAGCAGCTGGCTGTCCATTCCACTCCCAAATTTTTTTGCTGGTTGTCCATTCGACTCCCATTTATTTTTATTATTTTTTTTTTCAGTGTAACTGAATTTTCCTGAATTTCTATTTGCATCTTTCCATCTTGTTAGCATGATCCAGATGCTCCAGTTGAATCCACCAGATCTATGAATAAGTCAAGACAAACCATGTTATCTTGACCAGCAGATACAATCCCTTCCTGTTTTCCTATGATTTTAGAGTGTAACTTGTCTGACCAAACCAATGTTTCTTTTTGACAAAGGCCAACGTAACCCACTGGAGATATTTACCACCAGTCCCTCTGCACTCTCCCAGCAGAGCCTGTTGCAGCCTCCTGGCTGCAAACTCCAGCTCGGCAAGAAGCACTTGCTTTTGATTACCAAGACGTCGAGTGTCAGCCAAGGAGGTGGATATCAAACTTGTGCACGTTGGGTGCTGCCAGCAACACATCATAAATAATAGTAATGGAGCATAATTGCTCATCAAGCCAAATCATAGCCTGGAGTGCTCCATCTGTCCAAGCTCCCTTGGAAGTCGGTGGGAGCTGTTTGCCAGCAGGTGTGCGATAGGACTGGGGACCCAAGGAGCAGTGAGGTTATCTGGAGCAGCACTAGGGTCTAATTCAGAGCCCCTCAAAACTGCTGGTTGTCTTTGCACTGATTTAGAAGGTTTTATCTAATTCCTCCTGTGTTAAACTGCCTCCCAGCCAGTGCGGATACATCTGCGCAATAGTTATCCCAGATGGAGCATGGAGGAGGAGAATTCCTGACACTGAGTGATGGGATTTTAAATTTGGAGGGGAGATGGAAACTCATTTCCTCTTTGGTCCTAATGGCTAGTTTGTGGGGGGGTAATTTGGAACTTGAAAATGTCTGAGGGCCTGCCTTTTGGAGGACGCAATTGAAAAAAAAAAAAAAAAACAAAACAGCTTGTAATTGATACTGAAAAGTGTTGTGTCCCTGGTGTGAGGTCTGTAAAAGCCAAACAAGCCGGCGTGCCTGACTATCAATCACTGATTGCTATTTGACATTGGTACAACCCTTGGTTAATGGAAATAATTTACTGCCCCCCCCCCCCCCCATGAAAATAATTTAGCATCCCCATTTCACATTGAACGTTCACTGTTGTGGTTCAAAACTGTGATGAATTGGTTAGCTATAAATTTTCTTTCCTTCCCCCTTCTCCTCCCGCCTCTTCCCATGCAGTGCTGGATGAAGGTTAAGGCACAGGGGGTTATCTGGATAAGCGCTCTGTTCTCAACGCCCCATACATCCTCGCTAATGCTTACGGCTCCCCTGTGGTATTGGAAAGCATCATCGCTATTGTACTGAGGTAGAACAGGAGTTAGAGAGAGATAAATGGCCTAGTTATCCAAACTTCCTAGCCTCCCACAGCCCTCGTTGGGAATACAGCCTACAAATGCCATTCGGATGATGCTGATAGATGTCAGCAGAGCAGGGAGCAGAACGTGCGTGCTCCTGGTACCACGTCGGGGCCGGTGAGTTCTTGCTGGTGGGGCCATGGGGATTTCGGGAAGCCTGCCCCTGGCTGCCGATGCCACAGGCGTGCAGGTGAGACACCATGCTGCGTGCTCACATCTGCCCATGAACAAAACCCTCGGGAATGTGAAGGCTGGAAAAAAAGCTGGTGACCGAGGTGGTGTTAACACTGGAGCTTGCTGGCAGGGTGAATGGAGGGCGGAGGTGGTGGCCGCAGGCTGGGAGGGGAATGGTAGCAGAGGGCAGCTCCGGGCTGTCAGAGCCTTTTTTCTTTGACACAGAAGCTGCTCAATTTTTCAGAAGGTCCGAATACCCGAGGGGATAAAGTCCTTCCCCCCCCCCCCCCCCCCCCCCCCCAGCATCTTCTTGCAGTGACAGACGTGCCTGTGACATCTCCGACAGGCTGCTGTGAAGTGGCCTCTGCAAGCCTCCGGTGGGTCCACCTCCTGGAGCTCCCTTCCCATTTTTTTTTTTCCTTTCCTGGTATGCGAAAGAGAAGGGACCGCTCAGATCATAAATCCTTTGGGGGAGCAGGAGCTGCTCGAGTAGGTGGCAAATCTGCTTCCCTTATAAATCTGGAAGGGCTTTTGGGTGTCTTGGCATCTCTTCAGGAGACACCAGGAAAACTCCCCCATCTGGAGGAGGGGGACCTCTTGTGAAAACAACCAGCAATCTGTAGGGCTTTGTCTTGTTCTTTTTTTCTTTCTTCTTTTTTTTTTTTTCCCTCTCTCTCTCTCTCTTTTTTTTTTTTTTTTTTTTTGAGATATTATCTGACAAGAAAGATTCGATCAGACCCTTGGTATCCGCCCAAGCTATGTGAACGCAGAGAGGTTTTTCACGGAAAATCACCTCTAGGAGGAAAGGGGATCCTCCTGCTGCGGAAAGCCCGGGGCACGCAGGCTGCAGGGCACACAAAAGCGGTCTCCTCCCGGCTTCTCAGCCACGAAACTGAGCGGGGAAGGAGAGTGACCATCACAGCCCCTCTGGATTTAGGGCCGGGGCAGGACCCAGGGGCTGATACACATCTGGGGGAAGGTTGTGGGGTGTTGTGGGGTAGGTTGTGGGGGGTTGCGAGGCCGCTGGATCTCAGCCCCGGAGCCCCGGGGCAGGAGCAGCATCCCCTCCCCGAGAGAACCGTGCCCAAACCCGAGCCCTGTGGGGCTGGGGGCTGCCCGGGCGTGCTGCCCCCAACCCCAGCTCCATGCCTGGGGGCTCGGCTCGGCTCAGCTCGGCTCCGAGCGAGAACTGCTCGGCGGGCAGCGCCTCCAGCCGCCTCTCCCGGCATCCTTCATCCTCCTCCTCCTCCTCCTTCCTGCTCCGCGGGGGGCCGGGGATGCCCTCCCCCTCCCCTCCCCTCCCCTCCCCTCGGGGGGGTGGTGTGTGTGTGGATGGGGGGGGTGTGGGTGGGCTGTGATGCTGCGGGGGGATCCCCTGGTGTCGAGAGGGGTCTCCCCCTCCCGCCGCCTGCCGGGATCTCCCCGCTCGGCTCCTCCGGCGGCTGATGGGGGGATGCTGGAGGGGAGGGGGGGGCTGACAGCCGATGTTTTTTTTCATTTGGGGGGGTGATGGATGGGTTTGGGGGGGCAGGGGGCTGAGCAGCCCCCCCCCCCCCCCCCCCCGGGGCTGGGGGAGAGGGGGGCGGGCGGCTATTTGCTGGTGCATACAATGGGCCACTCCCTAACGTGAGGGCTGGGGGGGGGGGGGGGGGGGGGGGGAAGGCAGGAGCTGGGAGGAGGAGGAGGAAGAGGAGGAGGGGTAGAAGGGGGGAGGAAGGGGCTCGGGCATCGGGCTGGTAAATAAACTCCGCGATGCTTCCCCTCCCAGGTGCCCACCGCGCTGCTCCAGCCTCCCCTCCGCCCGCCAGCGGGGATGACCTGAGGGGGATGTGACCGCCTCCCCCCCCCCTCCATCCCCCCTTCCCCTTATTATATATATATACATATATATATATACCCCCCATCCACATATATATATATATATACACACATATATATATATATATATATACAAACACACCACCCAACCATCCGGGGGGGGAGCTGGGGGGGGTGGGGGGGAGGGCGGGGAGCTCGGATCATGGCCTTGGGGCTCCCGGGGCTGCCGCCGAGCCGCAGCTCGCCTCCGGGGCCCGGCCATGGGGCTGAAGGCTCGGCGCGGCGCTAGCGGGGCGGCGGCGACATCGGGCGGCCGGGCGGCGACGGGAGGTGGCGGCGGCGGCGGCGGAGGTGGCGGCGGCGGAGACCCCGAGCAGGGCTCGCTGGCCCTGGGGTCCGGAGCCGATCGCGACGGGACTCTGCTGCTGGAGGGCGGCGGGAAGGACGAGGGGGGCAAGCGGAGCCCGCCGGGCTTGGGGCTGCTGGCCAAGACCCCCCTGAGCCGCCCGGTGAAGAGGAACCACGCCAAGTACCGACGGGTCCAAACTTTGATCTACGACGCCCTGGAACGACCCCGAGGCTGGGCGCTGCTCTACCACGGCTTCGTGTGAGTACGGGCAGCGGGAGCGGGACCCCCGGCCCCCGGGGATCCCCGGCAGGATGCGCCTGGGGGCCCCTTTTTGCTTCATCATCCCCGGCCGGGGGACTCGCTCCCAGCACCGGGGGAACGGCGGGGACCTCACTAAGGGATGTGCTGGCTGAGTGGTTTTCTTATTATTACTCTGACTCCTTATTCTTATTCTTTTTTTTTATTATTATTCTTTATTCTTCTTATTCTTATTCTATTCTTATTCTTATTCTTATTCTTATTCTTATTCTTATTCTTATTCTTATTCTTATTCTTATTCTTATTCTTATTCTTATTCTTATTCTTATTCTTATTCTTATTCTTATTCTTATTCTTATTCTTATTTTTTCTTATTCCTTTTTCTTATTCTTATTATTTTCTTCCTATTAATTTCTTCTTACTATTTTTTCTTACTATTTTCTTCTTTTTATTCTTTCCTTCTTATTATTCTTTTCTTCTTATTATTCTTTTCTTATTATTCTCTTCTTATTATTCTCTTCTTATTATTCTTTTCTTCTTCTCCTTCTTATTTTTTTTTTTTATATTATTATTATCTATCTTTTTCCCTCGGGTTTCCCCAAAACAAACGGTTTCTTTCGAGCCCGTGGCTCCCTCCGGGCCGTGCCCCTGCGTCGCCTCAGGGCGCTGTGCCCAAACCTGCGCGCCTCAACCCCTGGAAGCGGGATAGGGGAGCAGGAGCCAGCTCTGAGCGGGTTTAAGGCTCGAAGTGCTTAAGGGGACGCTGCCAGCTTCAGTTCAGCGCAGAGCATTACATGTGGCTAAACCAGCTTTTATAAACCTCGGGTGAACCGGCTCCCGCAGAAGCTGAACGTGGCAAACGAAAGCCATCAGGTTTCGGTCCTCTGAGTGTCACCCCGCAGGGCACGAAGCCCAGGCACTGCAGCCCTGTCCACCAGAAAGTTGAACTGGCCACAGGCAGAGATGAAACAAACTCGTTTTCTGGCCCAAAGGCGCCAAGGTATATTAATGACCACTGGCATTCCTAAAAATTCAGATCCCTTAAGCTTTCGTAAGAATATAGAAAAAAAATAAGGCTGCTTACAGCATGCAATGAAGTTGGCAGAGTCCTGTTAAAATAAATGTGGTTTTTTTTTTAGTGTTGTGAATGTGTTTGAAAACCCAAGGGATTATCAGTGGTCGTGGTGTACTATTTCTCTTGAATTCTGTAACGTATACAGAGCCCTGTGTGATAGAGGCTTTAAGCAGTGATTTCTGAAATTGCTTTATTTGCCAAAGACAAAGTGCTCTGGGCTGTATGGGCTGCGAGCCTGGAGCTGGATTTTGGGAAGCCCTGATCACCAGTGTAGTTCCTGCACTTGCAGATAAACACCTCGAGTGTAGGGCTGTGATTCTACCTTCCGGCAAATTTCTCGTGGATGTTTGCAGGGATTTCGCCCTGGGCGAGAAGTAGAAGGCAGCGTTCACTATTGAAGTGCTGCTATGTGCCACTCGCCTATTGCTGCCCCCCTCTTCTCAGTGTTTTCATAAAGTGTGACTTGGGACAAAGGCTCCTGCTTTCCAGTTTGATTTCTGTGACAATGTGGACACCGGCTACCATCACCTCTTTTTTTTTTTTCTTTTTTTGCCTTTGGAATAAATTGTGGTAGCAGGCAGGGAGAGACAGCATTTGGGGCCGGGGGAAGATGCTGTGCTGGGGGAGGCTTTTTGTACAGAGCTCGCTGTTGGGTTGTGCTTGGTATTGCATAACGCTGCTCCTGCCTGGGGAGAGCCGTGTCTGGACGGAGGCACACCTCCCGCTCCTCCTGCCTCGCTCAGCCCACACAGGCTGCATAAATGAAGCTTTGGCACACGCCAGAGCCTTACAAGTGCGTGGCATCTCTCTGTTTGTGGATAGCCGTGGCAGCTGGGTCAAATCCATGCCCAGGCTCATGCCTGGGAACAAGCAATAGGGTGGTGGATGGGGCTAGAGAGGCTAAGGTGGGCTAAGTCACATTTGTGCGCAATGGGTATAAAAATTTCCACGTTACAATATTCATATTAACTGGCTGTCTAGGTGTGTGGTTACCCTTAAAATCCTTATGCAACGTGGATTGCAGAATGGGCAAAATTGTAATTTTAAAGGGTTTGATCCTTCTTAGGAGTGGATCCAATGTTCTGTGTGGCCAACAGCTCCTTGGTGGCTGCACAGTCCTGCAAAATGCTGAGATGTGAGCCTGGCATGCTCCCACAGAGTTCAGTAAGGGTATTGGTCAGTCAATCAACGTTAATGAAAAAACACCTTTAGCACTCCTTATCCTAAAGGGAAGTAAAACACACAACTCCTCCCATGGTTCCACTTCTTTTGGTGAAGGTTCTGCTGTGCCCCTGTGAACATCAGCGGGGAAGGCACCATCCTCTAGGCAGGAACCCAAATGTGTTTTCTGGGCCAGATCCTCCCCAGACTTTTTTGGACTTGATGGGGAGATGAGGGAATGCTGCTCGGTTTTTATGGCATTAAGGTTGAGGAGAACGGGCTTCCAGATGAGCAATGCTGGGTCAGCAGAGAGCATGGCAATGTTTCCAGCAGGAATAGGTGTCCTGTGCCCCCCGCAGGAGGTGTGAGCACAGAGCACCTCGAGCAGCCACCCAGTGCTCTGCCTGGGCTCTGCCAGCCCACCCCCTCCGAAGCCACCCAGGGGTGTTCTGCAGTCCAAGTTTCTGCTCAGTCTCATCTCCTTTTTGAACTCGGCAGAAGCTGTGGGCTCCTACCTCACTACACGATCAGGCCCTGCAAAAGAAACCTGCCAAAAGTGATGGAGCAGCGTGCTGAGATCTTGCTTTCCGAGCTCGTTCGTGCGTCTGGAGAGCAATGACCTGCTCGAGAGCAGGAGCAGTGCAGCAGGGAAGCAGCACTCTGAGTTGATGTCTGAAGTCTTTGTTCTTGCTTTCAGATGAATTGTCTTTTAGCCTTTTTCCTTCTGAAAAGGAGTCCCTCTCAGGCTGGAGGTGCTGCTGTGACACCGTGCAGTGCTGTCCCGGCAGCTCCCCACTGCTGCTTTTCACACGAGAACACTTTACACTCTCTCTTGGGTTGCTGAGAGACTGATTGCCAACCTTTCCATAAAGTCTACAAATTTGCCATTTTACTTAGGAAGGAAAGTCCCATTTATCCTAATAAAACATCATACTTCATCTCATTCGGAGTCATCTTTCAGCAGATATCAATATTTTTGCAATACAATCAAATTAAGAGTAAGACAGTTGCTCTCATGCATGTAGGACCGAGGGAATAAACAGCTGAGGAACAAAAGGGGTTGCAGCATGGGCGGATGTGACGGATTCCTCATAAGGTGCTTAAGGAAGAGCTGATTCAAAGGACTTTGGTGCTGCCTATCCCAGGATTTCGGAAGTGGGAAGCTGCTGATGGAAGAGGCTTGCATTTTTCAGACACACTGAGGATGTTGTGTGAGGGCAGGAAGGGGCTTTGCAAAGGTTTTTGCAAAAGCTTTGGATGCCTGAAAAAAATAACCTACCTTTTAAAAGGGTAGTGCAGATGGGAACTCATTAAATTGTACAGTGATGCCCATATGGCTACGAAGGGGTCATGATCCTTCGTGCATCTCCCTGTTCTAATGTGCACATAAATAAAGGCTTGACACAGTCCCTGGTGTAAACAGTTCCCTTTGCTTTAGGTGCAGTTGGATCTACTGAAATGATTCAATCCCTTGAAATAACCGAATGAGAATGCAAAAACATGATCAGGCACAACCAGGCCATAGGGACAAGATGCAGGGGAATTTCTGGTGGCAGTTTTGGCGTTCAGCCTTCGGCAGCAGTGATTTGCAGAGAGCGATAGGAGAGAGATTTCTTGTGATTCTTCCTCCTCCCTTGTTCTGCACATCTGAATTTGCACCTTTGCTTATAGCAAAAAGAAAGGTGATTTGGTCCCAAAGAAGCTGACTCCGTTTCCTTCACCTTCTGAAAACATCTATTTCCTGTATGTACTACTGGGCAGAAGATTTACCTAACACCTTTAAAGTTCTCCCTGCCAGAACACCAGTGGTCTCAGACCTGGTGGCAATACTGCAGTATCTTGATGGAGTGGTTGGTAAGATAAAATATTGAATTTCCCATGAAAGAATTCACCTCCTCAAACCTGAGCTCCTGCACATTTGCAGGAAAATAATAATAATAATAATAATAATAATAATAATAATAATAATATATATAAACACACACATAGCTGTTTAAATCTTTGAGATTTTTGATTTGGAAATGGCTCCTGGGGGTGTAAGGTCAGGCTCCAAACTATCCCTGCTCTTTTCTGAGCTCCTCTTCCTGTAGGTGTAACTACAGCTCCCGTGATGCACTGAGCTTTCCTTTGTGTCGAGAATCACGCTGTATAGCCAGAATCCCCTGATGCTGAGCCTCGTGGGATGAGTGGTTTGGCCAGGACGACTGACTCGAGCCCTGCTCACCTCCATGAAACACCCAAATGCTTTATTTATGCACAGAAGCAAAAATGAATTGAATGAAAAAAAAAAAAAAAAGCAAGTAAGATTTTGATTTTTTAGTTTATTTTTAATTATAAGCACAAGGAATTTGGTGGATGATGGACAGACTCCAGGAAGGTAACAGAATTCAGATCAACTTTGCAATGGCAATTTGTGGAAAATTTTCAGCCTGACTTAATGAAAACAGAGGCTGAAGGAGAGGTAGCTAGGAGATATTCTTATTTTCATACCATCCCCCGAGACAACTGCAGCCGTTACTTTCACAGAAAAATAAGACTAGGAAAAGGCTCGGGACTGGATTTTCCTTTTTTATTTTGTTTTTGAAAAGTGTGCGATATTGGCTGCTCTCGACTGCTGTGGATCACCACAGCATACCTCCTGATGGGAAAGGGGAAACCATGGGGAACACGTGAACGTCCTTGCCTATTTCGCATCTAATCATCTCTCAATACCACTTAGCACCTGGAACAAACAGAGGAGGCAGAGGGGTACGATCATCAGTGCTTCTGGGAACCTCTTGTATGACTGATCCTGGGTGGGCTGTTTGTGGGAAAGGGTGTTGAGGGACTTGAGGAACAGGTGGGAACTTTCCATTATTTTCCTCTTGGCCCTTCGGGAGATGCTTTGTAAGGTGCACCGAGCCGTCACCCTGAGGTGAGCTGGGAACAGGCTGGGGGCAAGAAGGAGGATAAATAGGATCCCTTCCTTGGCCTGTCTGGCATGGACTTGTCTCTAAGTGAGTCCCCGGAGCAGGAGAGCAAGCCTGGTCCATTAGCAAGCTCCCTTTGTGAATGCATTTGCCAGTGCGAGCCCCATTTTAATTATTTATCCTAATCCATCGTAATGCACAGAATATATATTCCGCTCTGTATTTTGTAAAAAATAACAAAGCCTTACTCATTGGAGACCTTACTGCACACCTCTGTTGACACAGCTCTGCTGAGACTTGCAGGGGCTCCCCGGGGCTGGTGTGGGGATGCGACTGTTTCCTCCACCAGGATCAGCAATGCTGTGAGCTGGTGTTTGCTCGTGGTGGTGGGGAAGGGGAGGCAGAGCCTGGGGAAATCTTGGCTGGCTGTGGAGCACCAGCGGGTTACGGTCCTGCTTTGGAGTCACTTTGGCAGGTGCAACAAAACTCGTGGGTGCCCAGTGCTTCCCCAAGCAACCTCTGAACTCCCTCTGAAACTACAGGCCTGGCCCTCTGGTGGGCAGGGGTCTGGGCGGAAATGTGTGTTTTCAGCTCGCCATCACCTACAGCCCCGTAACTCCTCACCAGGGCTTTGGTGTCGACAGTGAGATCCACTCAGGGATCGGTGCCGGCTCGGTCAGCCTGCAGTGCTCGGTGTTTCCATGGCTACGCCGCTAACTTGCCGAATTTTGGTGCTGCGAACGCCTGCCTGGGAGAGCTGGTGGGAGCTGCGGGCACGCAGGTGTCTGTAGTGATGATGTTCTCCTCTGCAGGCCCTAAATCCCCAGGGGCGTGTGTCCCTGGGCACCCGTCTGCGGGTCGTGGCCAGGTGAAGCGGCGGCTGGGCTCGTTCAGGTGGGCAGAGAGCTCAGTGCTGGGGAGCATCAGCACCAGCAGTGACAGCAAACCCTCAGCAGCTCCTCACACCATCAACTCCACCAGCAACGAGCCCCTCGGAAAGGTGCCAGAGTCCCTGCTGTCATTTCTATAGAACTGAACTGTGCCAAATTTCATCATCCTGTCCGGAGGGGATGCAGCAGAGCCCCTCCAGCAGCCACCAACCTGGGTTTTTCTCCTCTTCTGAGAAACTCAGAAGCGAGGAGTAGCACTGTCGCAGTGCTGCCCTGCCGGTCCCGGAGGCACCATTTCCAGAAAAAAACCCTGTGCCAGGCGTGTTGCAGTGTCCCCAGCACAACAGCTGGGCTCAGGTCAGAGGCGGCGCTCGGTTCGGTCCCTTCCCGTGCCTCGCTTCGCTCCTTGCACCTCGCAGGTCTGGGCACCTGTGGGTCAGCTGCCTGGTGGAGAGGTCACACAGGTTTTATTTCTTAATTTCATCTGAGATGTTTTAAAACTGAGCAGGGAGAGCCTCCCCACACACTTTTTGCTTCATTTGGTACAGAACACGGGAACCTACAAGACAAATCCAATGGGAAAAATAGTAACTGAAGCTGATGTATATTAACAGCTGGATTAAAAAAAACCTCACATATCTACCTTGTTATATACCACTCTGTGCTTCAGTGTGTAAGTGAACATGAAGGTGCCCTGGCAGTGCCTGCCTCTCCCAAACATCCCACCAAAGGCTACTTACCTGGCATCTTCCTGTTCTTTTTTTTGGGCTCCCCATCCTCAAACATTACTTGACTAAATCCTCTTTAGTTGTAGCTTAGCCAGGGTACAAACCTGTGCATGAATGTACTAGGGCAGTAAGAAGTCCTTTCCAGCACCGATGTGTGTGCAAGGTCAGGAGATAACAATGTACATTCAAGGACAAGGTCTGGACTTGAGTAATTTGGTCGTAATTTTAGCAGCTCAAAGAAACTTCCCAATCAAAATCAGTCACGTGAGCATTAAGATCATTTATATGTTGTTTTGAAGCATGATATAGCAGTAACCTTAGATATAGCCAGGCAGCTGGGTGGTAGGACATTATTGTGATCAGCTTTGTATGGTATAAAAAATAATTATGTTTATTTTTGTATTTAATAATGCAAGATTCCCTTGTTGTGTGTGAAGCTTTACAGAAGAAGTGGAGCCATGGAGCCATTGCTTCCTCTACTGCTTCGGGCAGATCCTGTATTAAAAGGGTTAATTTAAATATTAATAGCATTACAAGGAATATGAGCCACGAGAGCTGTTATGTATATGCCTCCTCCTGTCTTAGGGTGATAGCTGGGAAATTTAACATTTTCCGTGGAGAGAGGGACATGCCCAGGGATATTTAGGTTCATGGCAACCTACTTAGAAATAGGCACTTTGGGAGAACTTTCAGGCTGGAAATAAGTAAATTGCCTTCTCCAGCCTCAAGCATGCAAACTACTTAAGAGCCTGTTTAACTTGGAGCCAGTGAAAGGTGCCAGTGAAGTCAGGAGAAACCTACCCAAGGTGACACTGAGGTCAGCCTCAGTGAAGGAGTACAACTGAGGTGTGGTGGAAGGCAGCGCTAGGTTTCATCATCTTCTTCTGCACAACCAACCCGTCGCTGACTTTTTCTGGTTCGTAGGTGGGTCTTAAAAACCATACTGAAGTGGAGACGCATTTCTCCAACCCTGCTGAGTCTCAGTTTGGGAGATGCTGAGACCCTGATTTCAGAAGCATTCCATGTCTCTTGAGGTGGTGTGTGCTCTCACCTCCTTCTGCATATATAAATCTCACCAAAATCTTTCCTAATTTCTTTTTCTAGGTTGCTGGTACATGGTGGTCCTTTTTATGGGAGCAACAGTGCAGGAACCCTAATCCTGTCCATGTTAGCTGTTCTCTTTTGCTTCCTTTGACTTTCTAGACTTTATGTCATTTTCTGGATATTTGCATTTCATTTGTCCTCGTTTTCAGAGTTGTTGCTGAGAGCTGTATGGAAGTGTTTTGCATTTCCTTGCCAAGCTGTATTTGGTTGTGTTGACTCTCCAGTGTTGTTTTCTAATCTCAGATGCTTTTCATATTTACTTTCTTCTGTCCTCACTGGTGTTTTGATCACCTTCCAGATTAGTATCTGGTAATTTTGTTAACGTTCAATTTAATTATTTTTATAGATCATTAAGGAAGCATTTAATAAAACCAGAACTAAGAAAATCCATTCAGCATTTCACTAAATAACAACTTCTCCCCCTCCTGGTTAATATGATATCATTTGTTATGGCTTTATTTATACCTCTGAAGCCAGTTTTTAATTGCATCTAGTTTCTGCTAGTCAACTGAATTAATACAAGAACTAGGACTTCATGAGACACTGCACCTATGTTTAAACAGCAATTATTTCCTCATTTCCTTTTGTTTAGACCTGATTGTTGGGTTACTTTTATCTGTTCAGTTCAACGGTATGAATTTGTTTACCTTCCCATCTCAGATTTCCAACCTTTTGATATATTAAGTTTGTAACTGATATAACAATTCAGTGTTCCTAGTGCTGTCCTCCACCAAAGCAGAGCTGAAGCAATGCTGAAAGCTTAAATGCCCCAATCCATCCAAGTCCTAGTTCTTATATATTTTGTAGGAACCATTTGGTTTAGGCTATACCTTACTTCAAATGAAGGACAGAGATGTTCATCTTAAAACACAAGACTCTTTACAGGGCATTTCCCACTGACTGTAAATGCAAAAAAAATCTAAAAATTTCTGTTTTCAATGGGGATGAAGGAGAAGTAGGTACAGCTGTTGAGGGTCTGATAGTGAAATCCCCAAAGCGCATGGTGGGGAGCTGCCCACCAGGCGCTCAGCAGTGCGGCATCAGCTCTGCTTATCTTTGTTCCCCTCATGCCTCTCCATGCAGTTCTCAGAGCATTTACAAGGAGGGATTACACCCTGAGGAGGGAATGTCAAGAGCAGCTGATTGAAATTACAGGGGAATTAATTTAGGAAGGTAATTACAAGAACTGGAATTTGCTTTTCTACCTTTGCTAATACTGCTGCTTGTGAGATGCTGCTGGGAGAATTTCAATGCACACAACTGGCAAGGCTCCCTGATCAGATATTGTCTGCACAGTGGCATCAGATGCGTAGGACCATGGCTCTGGACCAGATTTTCAGTGTGGCAGCATCTTCACCCATGCCTACAACAGTCGTTAAGTATGTCTAGACTAATTGGCAAAGCCATGCCGGGGATGTTCCCGAGCAGCGGCACACAGTGGCCAGTAACACAGCATGGCTAGATGACCTGTGCCGTGGTTGCAGTCCAAGACAACTAAATGGCATAACCATTTTATGTGGGATCTTACCACCTTGAGGATACCCTCCTGGGTCTATGCAAATGGCCACTTTTCTTTGGGATAAGACTCAGGAAATCCTACCCCAATGAAATAATTTGGGTTTCACCCTTTGTGCATGTCTATGACACCTTCTATTTTCTATATCTTATCTTTTTCTTGCTCATGGGACTTTGTGAAGGCTTTTGCCTGTTCTGTTTCAACACTCCTTGTTGTGATCAAACTCTCATAGAGGTTCAGATACTTCAGCTCCTTTTCTCGGCATGCTAACAAAGCCCAATAATTTTCTGTGGTATTAATCCATGAGAAAGAGACCACTGATCGTTCAGTACCAAACTTTTGTTTTCTGTACAACACAGAAGATATTGCTAGTTGCATTGTTGCTGCTATTTGGACATTTCTCCCAGTTTTGTCTAACTCATTGTAGGAGATGTTGCTCCATTATCTTGTCAGGTCCTGTGTGCAATGACACTGTGCAGAGGTCTGCCAGCTGACGTTCATGGCAGTTTCTGCTCCCAGAATATAGCATTATCACACCGCACCTTCTCAAACACGCTACTCTATTCAGTGCTAAATTACTTAAAACAACTTGTTTTCCCTGCTTTCCCTCAGGGCTTGAGAGGCTGTTTATCAACATTCACAATGGGATCCATCCATCTAGTGCCTTATCTGAGGTAGCTGTCTGGACTCTTTTTGTATTTGCAGAAGAAAAATAGGAAATAGAAGTTTCTGGAGTGCAGTTAATCTAATCCTGAAGATGGTTCTAAAATAAGTGAGATTAATCACTTCTTGCAGTGCCTGAAACTTCTCACTGACTACAGAAGATGCGTTGGGTGATGAACTTGAATTTAGGTGTCTACGCTGAAAACACTTGAGGGATGGGAAACTTTTCACCTGACCTGAGAGATGGGACTCAGAGCCACATTAAGATAACTAAATTTAGATATGTACATGTGATGTTCTGTGCCTGAAATAGGTATTTCAGTTCTCTTTATAGTCAGTGGAGATCTAGTCAATACAGTCAATACATTTTATGGTGCAATTCATCCAACCAGTTGTAGGGGTCTGCTTTACATGGGGATAAATCACAGCTTCAGGTCCATTCCGTTGTCTATAGTATGAGCCAAGGTGACTTGATATCCAGCAAAAGTCTGCAGTAAAAGCCACTTTCAGACAGATGAGTCTTGCCTATAAAGGCAGAAGAAATTTTAGTCTTACTTTTAGATAGCCTTTTATTAATATTAGGCTCTCTATAAAATTCTGATTCCCTTTCCTGAAGGGCTGTGTATATGTGGCTGGTTATTATTGCAGGCCATGACAAGCCCACAGTTATCCCTGACATTGTGTCAAAGAAAAGAATGATGGTGTAGCTATTCTCAGTTTTGGTATTCTATTTACGCTGCTGATTTCAGTAGCTTTAAGATCTTTCCCTAGTTGGGAATCTTGAGTTTACCCCTTCACCTTCCTTTGGTCTCTGCTTTGCCACGGGGTCTGTCTTCCTAAGCTCTCCCATACATCGCTCTTGATGCTGTTTGGAGTTTATTTTATAATCACAATTGCAGTTGAACTTGAGATCATGCTCAAACCCACATTTAACCACCTTTTGAACTAAGCTTCAAAACCAAGGGCTGTGATCAACTGGGTTTTCCTGGCACCTTCTTGTGGCCATTTGGGATTCACCTGGGCACAGGATTTACTGGGGTGGGAGTTTTCCAGCAGCAGTCCTAATTCTTCCTGTTCCTGAATTTTTGTCCACTGGCATTGCTCCTCCTGCTCTACCACTCAGCCCCCTGTATCAATGAACAGATAGCACTGCTTTCTAGAAGATGTCTTTTTAACAACACCAATTTTTATGTGCTATAGTTTCCTCTGTGAAGCTTGAAACTCTGTAGGTATGTAAGCAGCACTCAGTATTTTTAGAGGGCGTACTCACCTTCATACACCGCTGAATCAGTAGCAAGAATTGAACCTAACGCTGAAATCATCAGAGAGCTACTCCGTATTTGAATGCATGAAAATGCCTCTAACATAAGGAGCAGTTTTTAGGTGGTGGTGTATTCCTTTAACAGCTGCTAGTTTGTATTTTGCTTGTTTTCACAGAAATACTGAGCCAGCAACCCCTTTTAGTCATGTCAGTACAAATGTAGAGTAAATCTATTAAAGCTAGAAGAACAATTGGATTTGGCTGCTGCAATGTGAGCATGTTCTGGATCCACTACAATTTTTTTTTTTATTTTTTTTACTGATTTTCTTTTAGCGACAGAGGCCCAGGTTAAGGGCCTGCACCTCTGGTGAGGAGCTCCCCTGCCACAACGAACTCCCAGTGAGGTAAGAGGGCTTGAGGAATGGGGGAAACAGGAGAGGTGGAGACGCAGGGTAGTGAGGGAACACTGACTTGTCCCAGGGACTTGCCAGGGACTCAGCTGTACGCACACTGTGGTGTTCGTGGCTTCTCTCCTTTGCCTCAGGAGTTGGCTTATGCAGATGTGGAGTCTTCCTTCTCTCCCTACTCCCCAGTGTTGAGAGAAGATATTCCCCAGAGAGAGCCTGGGGAAGTTGAGCCCAGAGAGAGCCTGGGGAAGCAACGCACCATCTCTCTGCTCGTTTTTTGGTGTAGATCCTGATGTTGGGGCTGTAGAAAGGAGCAGCCATAAAACCATTTAGTATAGAAAAGATCTTCAGAGGTCTCCAGTCCAATCTAGTGAGCAGGGCTCACTTCAAAGTCAAACCAAATTGTTCCACAGAGTTGTGTCGTGTTTTGTGCATCTCTAAGGTTTGAAAGATTTTATATTGTGAGGGCTGATAGATTTTATTTATTTATTTAGTTAGTTAGTTAGTTTCCCCACAGTATGTCAGTTTATATATTTCTTATAACGGAAAGACTTCTGGGCCAGAATTACGGGATGTCTTCTTCCCTCCCCACTCCATTCAATCCTGAATATGCATAGACAGAAATGAACTGTAACATCTGGCCAGAGATGCTGGGCAGGTCAGCCCACCATGGAGGCAATGACCACATATTAACCACAAACAAAGCTGCTTACTGCTAGGCTAACCAGCACCAATGTCGTCTATATTTGGAGTGCTGACACTGGGAAATGCTAGGGATAATCTTTAGGGTAATCAACTAAGTTCATTGAAAAAAGTCCTTTCTCAAGGACTTCTCAATTTTATTTTTTTTACTGATGCTGTTGTAATTTGACATTTCCACCAGTTCTTCATCAAATTCTCCAAGTACAGAAGGCAGAATTGTCCAATCTTCAGTAATTTCTCCCTACTCTACAGCTCCTCCTGACTTTCTCATCTCTTTGTCTCTGTCCCTTCCTCACCTGCTCCCATTTTCTTCCTTTGGTGGCATTTAATGCCTGCTGAAGTGCAGCACCAGCAACTGTTTGCTGGATTATCACTCGAGGGAGCCATCCAGCTGTGCTTTTTGAGGGTACCCCTCAGCCTCTCATGCTACTAGAGTAGAGTCTACAAGACTACAAGTAGAGTCCAGTCATAACTGACTCAAAATGAGGTGGCCTAAGTTCTCTGATAGCAGGTTGATGGGGCTGACAAGACAGTTTTGTTTCCTACCTGGACTTGCATAAATAGTTGTATTTACTTTTTGGTCTTTTTAATACTGGACTTTGACTTTGAGTTCACTTTAGCTAGCAAACACTTGGTTCTGCAACTTGCTCTGGTAGTGCTAACACACCCAAGAGACCTATGTCAGCATTAAAAATGGGCCTCTCATTCCCTCAGAATAGGGACTAAATAGGAATTACTTTGTCCATATCATGCAATGCAGTCTAGGTGCTGGAATTCTCTCTGAGTCACCTTGTGTTTCATCATCATTAGTGTTTCTTTTTCGGTTGCACAGCTCCCTGATGCGGAATTCAGCATCCGGTGTTGAGGTGCTCCCGCTGGACCAGTGTGTGGCTGGGCACAGCCCTAAGTTAACGTCACCGTACAAGCAGCATCGCTGTAGGAGGAGCTCTTAGAGCTGTGATTCAGACCCACACACTTCTGAGTCACTGTTCACGATCACTCTTTGCTCTAGGGGTGATGGTGGTGTTAGGGAATGAGCGATTTATTGGTGTCTGAGCTAATATCTGTCCCTTGAGTGTATCCAGGCACAGGGGAAGGGTTTTAGGAGCACCACATACAGACTAACTCAAGATCTGCAGGATACTTCATACCCAACTTGAACCACACCTGCATCTATTGCTCCCAGAGTCCCAGTAAAAATGCAAGGTCCTGGTTTGCACCCCTATTTGCTGCCAGAGCTGATATCCCCAAAAAATGAAGGATGGGAGCTCCTGGTGCAACAATACCTGGACAACAGCTTTTCTCTAGTGAATGAGTATATACCCAGGACTGAAGGTCATGGCTTGCTGCCTGAATTATCACAATCCCCAGCAAGTGGGATGAGAACACATCATTGCTCCCAGGGACCAAAGCAGGGCATTATCACCTCGTAAGCAACATTTTGCTGGAGACCATAAAACAGTTTTTCTGTTATAGAGTTATGTCTTATAGTTTTCTGGAAACAGTAACTCTAAAGGAAACATTATTAGGATGAATGATGAAAAGAGATTTGGGGCAGATGGAAATGTGTCAGTGCTCATCTTCATTGGCAGAGCTTGTTTTCACATATTCTACCATGAGTTAATTTCCAAGCAACTTGAAATAGATAATGTGCTTATAAGCATTAATCTGAGTGCTGCATCAGTATTTGTTTGAGGCTATGAAGACTAATAGTTTTTGTTATTAGAAGACTTTTTAACTGCATAAACGATGACACAGTAATGTTTGGAAGATGGTGCAAGATAGATTCAGTCTAGAGATAAGATTTAACAGCAGGAAAGATTACTGCTGGAAGAATTTGCAAATTACTAATTTTCCACTTATCATTTTTAAACCAGCCTTGGCGAATTCCTCAAACAAAAGCTGTAGGCTGTAGCGTAGCTGCAAAAGACGGACTTAAGTCAGTAATTCTGAGTATCCTTGGCTGTGATTAAGCAGGACTTTGAGTTATAGCTAGGAATATGTGTGTGTGTGCATTTTAATTTAGCAACAGATAAACAAACAAATGAGTGATGAAGTAACTCAGGAAGAAGATTCACTTGTTTCCTAACTTAATATTAATATTAAAAAGTAACATAGCATAAGTAATAAGTAATAACTGTAATAGAAATAACAGCAGTAGAATAGGGCTGGGATTCCTAGAAGTGAATGTAGGCTTCTTCCCTGGAGGTGTCTACACCAAGTCATTTCAATCTCCTCAGCTGTTGGTATAGATCACGGATATGGGCATACTGGTGATTGCTCAACTCATTCTGAAGCAAATGATGACATCAATAAATCACACCCTGATAACTAAAGATGATACCAAATAAATAGATCTCCTTTGTCTATAATAGGAGCATTAATGCATGGCTTAGACATAGACGACTGCATTATAAATAGTAAATTTAAATGAATGAACTTCATCCTAATCACATTGCTGAAGGCCTTGTGGGGATAATAACTTCACAAAATTCTCTGGACAATAGGTGAAAAGAGATCCATCCTTTTTGCCCTTAAGATGACTGCCAAATAGTAAAATCTCTAACTGTCTTGAGTCTTGGGACACCTTTCTCCCTCTAGAGAAGGTAAATAGAGGAACCAGCATCACCAAATTTTTGCAGCTTTGGATCCTGATTCAGTCTTGTACCTAAATCTTGTAGGCTGAGGTAGGTTGAGCTTGTGTTCCTGTGGGACTCTGCTGATATCTCCCAAGCTCTGCGTGCATGCAGAAATCAAAGATCATGCAGTATAGCTTTGCAGGACGGGGGTTAGAAATTGTTGCTTTAGGCCCTACTGATAGTTAGATAATAATTGTCAAAATGTTGTGTGTTTTTTTTTCTTTTTTCTTTTTTCTTTTTTTTTTTTTTTTTTCTTCTGCCTGGAAAGGGTCCCAACTCAATGTTGTCCTCTCCAAAGCACAAATATCTAGCTATATCTCTGAGTTATGTAAAAAGTAATTACAATATGGTCAGTCTTTCAGAGCTGTCAGCTCTGTTGAAGAGTGGGATGTAATTTTTGGGTGTCCATGCAGTTCTTTGCCACTGATCCTGCAAGGAGAACAGATGGACCTGTCTGTTTTCTGCTTTGTCCGGAGGGAAAAAAGAATGGTTTTCAACCCACTTCATTTAAAAAAAAAAAACACACACACCTAAACAAAACCATAAAGTCAGAGCTTTATTAGAGTGAGCTAAGAGCAGCAATGTTACAGGGAAGAAGCTGGCAGCTGTGAAGGCAGCTCCAGTGATGATGATAAAACAGCAGCCGAGCTGGAGGAGGAGGCGAGGGGAGTGTTGGAAATAAAGCTGCAAAACGGAGGAGGATGAGGAGTAACCGGGCTACAAGAGGTGAAATGCAAAGAGGAGGGGAATTAAGGTTACTCGGGTAGGTGAACAAGTTAGGAGCTATGTAACGAAGGTGCTGCTTCATTGCTCTACAGGCACTTTTGGTGCCTGTTTCAGGTGAGTTGCACATCTTCTGTAAATGCGAAGCATCTTTAGTCTAAAACCTGTTGTTGCTGTTGACCTACATGGTAGACCTTGCGCACTCTGGGTGGACTGAGAACAACCCTAAGACCTGGTCAGCAGTGAGACATCTTGGCCAGAATTGAAATCAGAGGGCAGTGTGCTTTGACAATTTGTTTGTACAGTGAGCCTTCCTCTCTCCCCTAGACACTCATGGTTTAGCTACAGATTGTGAAGAAGGTCTAAAGAATAAAGAGGAAGACTAAAGGAACACCATATTCAAGGCATATTGAATGTAACTTCAGGGGGAAACGAGAGGAATAGCTTCATCTGCTCTTGAGCTATAAAAAGGGATATCAATGTATCAATGAGATAGAAGTCAGATTGCACTTGTTCTTAAACGCTCTCAGGAGTAGTCTGCCTGTTACCTCAAATAACAACCACACACGCTTATCTAGAAAGAGAAAACAAGGTTAGAGCTTTGACCCCTTGACCCAGAAATAAGCCAATGATGGCATCCCATTTAGCCCTTGCTGTGCAGCAGTGTGATGGCTCAGAAAAGGTTCACAAGTGATTCCTTGTTCTTCTTCCTTCTCCCTGGTGCTAGAGCTTCAGTGGCTTTGGCGGCATGGTCCTGGAGAAACATCTTCCATGGTCCGTGCACCTTTGCAAGGGGAAAGGACCCCATGCCGAATCAGGCCTAAAACCATATAAACCATATCTGTCTTAAACACTGCTTGTTGAAACAACTACCTTGGTGTGGATTTTCTCTAACGGTTGGGTTCTGGTTCTTCAGGCTGGTACCACCTGGTCAGGTTTTCCAGCTTTTCTTTGCAAGAGTGAAGCAAGAATTCTACTTTTTCCTTTCTTAAAGGAAAGCTGTGACTGCCATGGGTTATCCACAAGCTGGGTGAGTAAGGGAAACGATGGTAAGCCTGAGGGTTTGTAGTACTGCGAAAGGAACATAAGTGGAGTGATGATTTTAGTAAGAGCAGATCTCTCTGTTCACATGGCCTGATAGCACATTTTTCAATAAGTTTCTTTACTTCTGCAACTCATGTAATGCACTACCCTGAAACATGGTAGTGAGGTGCAAGACCAATTATAATTCCCTCTTTCTGGTGTGTATATCATGTACAGGACATTCCTTGCATATTTTTTTTTTTTTTTTAAGATTAGGTAGAGGAAAGTCACTGGTCTTGTTCTGATTCAGCAAATCTAGCATAAAATTAAGCTTTTAGCTGGAGATTAATCTTGAAGTCATGGCACCCTTTTCAGTCCCAGAATCATTTTTAGTGGAGATAAGGAAATTATTAGCAGTGTGCAGTCATGTGATAAGCCGAAATGAATGGGATGGCAAAGGTTATATCTGACATACCTGTGAACGTGTGTTTGAAATAGCAGAGGACCACACAGTCACTGCAGCTCATATTCTGTTTGGATTAAGGAAGTGCCTTTTTATGAATTCAGAAATTATTATTTATAAAGTATTTCTACACTCTATAGAAGTACTTTCAGGGACAAGCAGAGATGAAGGATTTGGGGGCGATGCAGAACAACCAGGAGACATCCTCGTACCGCCCAGAGAGCCCCAGGCTCCTGCCAACATTTTAGGTTCCTTTCTGTTGCTTCCATAAATCTTCCAACCTTCCTTCTGGTGAGACTCAGACATACCTGACCTCCTCAGAGACATTGCCAGCTGAGGCAGGCATAATTTAAAATGAAAATAGTTATCATTAGCGTAATAAACATTGGTCTCAGTAAGATTAGCAGTTTGCATGTGTGGCATAGAGACAAGCTTCTTGCAAGGGAAGACTGGAAGGAGCATGGTGCTGATTCTCACAGACTGCTCCTTCCTTGCTTGGGGGACAGACAGCTCTGGATAGAAAAGAAGAGTGTGAAAAATGTGTACTAGTAAGTAGGGGAAGTCGGCATCACTGGTGGAAAAGAGAGTGCTGTCACTCTAGGGACAGGAATGGTTTCAACATTAGTAAATGTTCTTTGAGCACTGGGGTTTCAGCCATTTGGGGGGTGATCTGGGAAGACACTGAGAATGAAAAGTCAGGTACTGATGGGAAGTCTGTTCCCTCTAACTGGCCTTGAAACATCACTCAAAAGCCATCCCTATAACAACCATGCTGGCAGCGTCTTCAGTTAGGCCACAGATTAGGAGACTTTCTTAGGGCACCTCTGCTTTGTCACTCCTCTTTAGAGAGTGGACTCCAAGCCTAGGTGGGACTCACGGCTAGCAAAAGGTGTTCCCTCATGTTTCTGTGGGCCTACAGACACTTGGGGACTGAAAAAGGTAGGAGATAAATGCTGTGTGCTTAGTCTGTTCCCCTGTCTGTGATCTGTCTCATCTCTGCCCTTCCTGGACTGCTGAGTTTCCATCTTTGATGGAAGTGCAGAGGATCTAGGGAGGTGGCTGGGAACACAGAACTGTGAAATATTGAGAGTTTCGCCCTCTTCTGGGCCACCACGAGCTGGTGAAAAATAGCAGCCGCTGCTGCATTTTGGGAGATGTATGGGCTGAATCCTATGCACAGATCTCAAGGTGGGTTTGTGATCCTCCAGCTGGCAAGTGCTCAGCTCATGTGTGTTGTTTATGTTGTTGATTTGCGCAGATAGGTTGCGGTTGGCTTTGTTTCTGGCAGCTCTGGAAAGCAAAGCCAGTTTTGCATATGTCTGGATCCCATATGTGGTGCTGCTGCATGCAGGCGACGTGGGCAGTGTTTGTGCAGGTGCTGGGTTACACCTGCCCGTCTAGCTCTCGCAAGCAGCAATCTGTCTTCTCAGCAAGGGGCTCGGGGTGCGAGGTGTCTGCTTCAACCGGGGAGGAAAGTTACGGTGAGGAGAGATGGGCCAGAAGGGCTGGCAAGGCAGCGCAGGGGGTTGATTTTGTAATTTCGATGACCGAAACTTGTTACAGTTGGATGACAGTGATAACTGTAAGACAAAGGGTCAATTTCTGAACTTTGCTAATTTTTTCAATAATTAGGGGAGGAAGGAGAAAGCAAAGAAAATGGAAGGCCAGTTCCTCAGAAGTAAGACTTTAATTAAAGATGTTTTTTGTGGCAGTAGCAGCAAGAACCCAGTTTCAGTCTATGATCTCAACAGGCTAAAATCTGTATGAACTCAGAATAACTGATCTTTGCCCCAAAAACCTTACAATTTCAGTGTGAGAGAGGAATTAAGAGGCAGATCCAGGGGAAGAGGGGTGAAACACAAAAATCATTGCCAGTGTTCCCAGTTTGCCGTCAGTATAGACTGTTATTAATGTTGTACATGCCACAGGAGAGGAAAATTTGAAGAAAGACTATTAGAATAGTCACTGAGGTAGCTTCATCCACCTTTGCATCTTCCAGCTTATGCCAGGGCCAATGATGCACAATAAAGATTTGACACATGATCAATAGGGGCTGACATAGATCTGGGACAAACTGATATTTCCAGCAAGAAGCAAGAGAAAGCGCAGGAGGAACCATGACTCAGAGGTACGTTTCTGAGTCAAGATGGTCTCCTAATGTTTGGGCTGTGCTCCGCTTTCAGAGCTGTGCTGCAGCCCAGCCCTCAATGGCAAAGCTTTCCTAACAACAGTATCATGCTGTGCTTTGCAAGAGGTAACGAAACGCTCCGAAAAGGGCACCTCTGCTCGGTGTCTGCTCCTCAGTCTCAGCTGGCAAATATTGGGAGATCCTAGGGGTACCTTGCAGGGCTCTGAAGAGCTCACTTCAGCAGTGTGCAGATTAGCACTTTCTGCTGTGAGATGCTTGTTGTGCCTCAGTGGAAAAAAAAAAGATGAGCCCCAGTACCTCTCTCGGTTCAGCTGCAGATGGTTTTTCTAGAAGGATCCTTGTCTAGCCTGTTAGCGCATTGGAGATTTCACTGACAACAAGAATGGAAGGAAAACTGAGTTAGCAGCTCCGAGCAGCATATTACTTGCTCTCAGAAGAAACAGTGGCATCTCCATGTATCACGAGCTGAGCTGGAAGCTGGCTGCATCTTCTGGTGAAGATCAAGTGGACTAAGAAATGAACTTGCTTCACAGAGGCCTATAATGCAAAAATACCCCCCCAAAATACTTCTGGCAAAGCCATGAAGCATTCTGCCTATCAGCAGCTTTCAGTGTCACGTCCTTTGGCTCTGTCGCAGTAAGGAGCAGAGGTTGGAAATCAGAATTATCAGTGTGCAGCTAATTTTAGAAATGCCGATATGGCACATCGCTGCTCACTGCTTTATTTAAATCTCTGGCTAGAAAAATAGTGGTTGTGCAGGAATGAATAAAGAGGGCTTGTTCTGGTGACAACAGTTGAAAACATCTAAAGGAAGCAGAATAAAACTTCTTTTAGATTTCCATGAGTTCTTCTAAAAATCATTTAAAAAATAGAATAAAATAAAATAAATCAACAAATGACCTCCTCCAAAAAAAACCAACATCTTCCAAGATACTGAAAGTTTTGATGCTACACTTCAGCCTTGGCAAATTGAGAAGGCAGCAGGAGAACCTGCTCAGTGGTATCTGTTTGTGGTTTAGCTTGAAGTATAACTATTTTAAATGCCACCATTGATTTCACAAATAACTCTATTGGTGTCAAACAGTGTGGCTACACATACTGTAGACGAGAAAAATCTCCAAGTCATCTTGCGCCCCCATTTTGGGTGTGTTAATGCCACTAAAACAGCTGCTAGCCTCCACTACTAAATGTGATGCAAAGAAATGTTTCCAAGACTAGCCCAATGCTACTATCTCACCATGGATATTATCTATCAGCCCTATTCCCTGGTGTGTACGGTACTTGTGCAAGCACTGTCACTGCCAGGAACACTCGGGTAAGCTTGCAGCCCTGCACGGCACAGGCTCAGCCCCTTACGTCTCAGACTGAGGAGGTATTTCCAGGTTGCCATCTCCTTTTACACCTCTCAGGGCCCTTTATGGCTGTTGGGTGCAGGGGCACGGTCCCCCCGAGCAGGACACGTCCTCGCTGCAGCTCCCCGTGCCATGCCACCCTACCTGCCTGCCGTGGGCTTCTGACGCAACCCGGGGCAGTGCTTCCTCACCAGCCTCTTTTGTTTGACAGGATGCTTAATTTAATGACATTGTTGCCATGGCATGAAGAGCTGAATGGGTGATTATGTGAATGGTGAGGATTTGCTAGCTTTTTTCAACTGTAGGAGATTTAAAGCTTCCAGTGCAAAGAATATTTTACCCAGAATTTCTGTTGTCTGCTTAAAGTTGTCATTGGTGTTTCAAAGATAATATTTTCTATAAATTGTCTTTTTTTCTGGGTATAGTGTTTAAGCTGTTTTGTTTCAAAATGATCTTTCCTTGTTTTTAGATCCCCTAAATCCTTTGATATCTGAGCACCTAAATTCAATGTAAAGTAGGCTATTGTTAGCAAAAGAGGTTGATGATCCAAATTTGCTAAACTACCTGGGGAACAGCAGTCAATAAAAAAAAAAATGCGGTTACCAGAGAGAGGGAGAGAAGAGCACGTAATGGAACACATATCTTTCACTATTGTGAACTGAGTGATTACTAGGTAGGTAGAGGCTGGAAACAATTGACTATAATGGGTCTGCTGGGATTTTAATAAAACCTTTAAAGCAATTAAAATGCTTTTATTGAAAACAGGTTTGGGCATCTTTTACAAGCAGGGACTTAACTGTAGCTGCTCTTTAAAATGTTAATTATGGTTTTGCAGCACGTGATACTGTCGTGGCATGCTCTGCAGTCAGGACCAGATCCTACAGCAGAGGAGGTCGTGCTTGTAGGATAACTGCCCTTTGGAGCACACGGCTCCTCTGTGGCTTCTCCTGGTTCATGCCCATTCCCATGTCCATGTCCTTCTTGATATATGGCCAGCTCAGGAAGGATCTAAAAGAGTGATCAGGGTCCCTTGCATACTTGGGGTGTCTACGCGAGTGGAGGCACAAGGGATCTGTGGGTGTGCTGGGTCATGTGAGGGAGGATTATTTATAGCTAGGAAAACTGAAAAGGTAGGTACTGAAAATGAGCAGATTATAAAGATCAGTCTAATATTCCTATTTTCCTCTAGGTTATAAAGCAGCATTTATTTTTTATTTTTTAAGCAGAAATGCACAATGTTTAGCATATATCTATTATTTGCTGGCATTGTCTGTACCTAGGTGTTTGTAGGAAGCACATTCATTGTTCTACAAAAACTAGTTTTATTGCTAACACCTGTTTAGGAGTTAAAAGTTGCAAAGCCATTTCCAAATAAATGCCTCTTTTGTATGTGCTCATAAACAGAAAAAAATAAATAAATCCCTTTAAACCTACAGTGTCTTTATTGTATCACTGTTAGGGAAACACCATTTAAAAGAAATTTGAACACATTCCTTTCTTGGATTTTCAATCAGCGATGACCTGTCTATCTTTTCAAAAAGTGGTCCTGAATCTCAGTTTCAGTACAGATCCCAAGATACTCGCAGTGTTTCTTGCAGTTCTAACCACAAGACTCTTTTTGTGCTAATTATAGCAGCTTTTTACATATATGTTAATCTTCTTTATTTATTCTTTTTGCCTTTGGAAGGTTTACGTTTCCAAGCAGTCACAGAGATATGTGCATAAACCCTCCAAGATACAAAACTGGAAAGTGAATACTTCCAGCTCTCTCAAATATGCATTTTTATTATTATTGTTATTATTATTAATTTTATTACTTTGATAAAAAAGGAATCATAATCTTCTCATTTCTCCCAGGGACTTGGTTCAGATTTTGCCTGCAAAGGGCTGCTGCTATTGTGTCTTTCCAGAAAAGCAAAAATGCAGTTTTTTGAAACATAACAGGTTCATCGTCTAAAAAAAATGGTGTGGGTGAGATTTTGAGGACAGAAGGAGAAATAGCTGATGTAGTTAAGAGGAAAAAATGACAAGTCTGTTCAGTAGATATTGTGTGAGACAATATCCCATTTACTTCTGTGATATTGCAAGAGCACCTGGCGAGTGTCCTGGTGACTGAGGACTGCATTGGTCTGCATGATGTACAGCCACAGGGTAAAATTGGATCCTTCCTTGATGTGCTCAGAAAGCTCTGCTTTCATTTGGACATTGGGAGAACTTTGTAACTTTCAGACTCCCTTGGCAAGCTCATGACTGAAATATTGAGATGAGGATATTTTAATTTTTTTCTCTGAAAAGAAGCAGCCAGCAAAGTGAGAATCCAGGACAGGAAGGAAATTTTGCAGCGACTGAGTTCTGTCCTCTTCCATCCAAGGCAAGCACATAATGCGATCTTTTCCTCAAATGAATAAAGTCTTTGTGAAAGCTAATTAGAGGCTGTCCATACTGGACTCGGAACAGGACTGCAGTGCAGTACTGGACTGGCACTGGCTTTGAATGATTAGCTCAGGTGTCTGTAGCAGCTACAGAATGGAGCTCTACAGGGGTCATGAAGGAGGCTGAGAAGGAGGCAAAAAGGCTGCAATACTCTGCAAATTAACCTGAACTGAGGTCCACACTTCTGTAGCCAGGCAGTTCCCAAGAGCAAAGAGTGTGCCGAGTGCCTGGGCACATCCGCACATCTCTGCCGGGTACGTGGATCCTGTTGGTTTGCTCCCACAGCTGCTATTTGAAGGCTCTTCAAGGCTTTCGCTATTTTAGTGGCTCAGAACCTTTCAATTCCATATCTATATTTATGCACAGCCTGTGTATATTCATTTCTGTCTTTTGCCAATACTGGTTTTCAGTTCAAACAGCTCTTCTGCTTCCCCCATTCCTCACTTTCCCAGCATAATTAAAGGGAGCAGTCATATTCTATTTTAACAGCTTACTGAACAGATAACATTGGTGGATCTAAGAGGAAAAGACCAAAAGCCAACCTTGTGACTTTTTGGGGGACCTCTTCACAATTTTTACTGTCTTCTACAATATATGAACGAGAAGTTAACTAAGACAAACCCTTGCTGTCTTGTGATTTATTAGCATTAATGTGTTTAAGTCCCCAGTCAAGATCAAGCTTCCAATTTTCCCAGGCACTGCATAAGCACACGGGATAAGAACACTCCTCCCACCTGCCCGGTTTATGATTATAACAAATGAGAGGGATTCCAGAAATATGGGGGGTGAGAGACCTTCTTAATGGATGTACTTTATCCTCCTAAAGGTTTCTTGAAAATAGCTAGTTAAAATTGAACTTGGCTTCTTTTTATTCCCTCATGATTTATTATAGGAAGAGTAATATAGGCAGGAAGAGTGCCTAAAAATATACAAATTGCCTTTTTTTTTTTTCTCCTTACTTTATACTGTAGAATACTGGAAATGTCAGAACTTGGAGACTCTGGCATGAGTTGGATCCCGACCACTGGAAACTCGTGAGGTCTCCATCCAGTTCTGTGGTTTGAGTGCTGGGAAGCAGAGACAGTGGCACCAAGGGGGTGCCCAGAAGCCTGTGTTTCACTGACACCTCACCTGTGCCTCCAATGAAGCCTACAAGTCTTGGCTCACCTGCTTTACAAAAGCAGGCTACAACATTTGTTACAGCCCAGCTCCTTGAGATGGTGCCAAGGAGATTTTGCCTCTCTGATTAGCAGTTCCCGTATGATCTCCTTATGAATTCCCATAATTTCCCTTATGAACTCTTCCAAACTGCTTGAAGATGTTCTGGGCATAATTCTATTGCTGTTTTGCTCTTCACTTAATACATTTCTTCTTAGATCTCCTCTTTGGACACCCCTAACTCTAATTTCCACTCCTATGTATTATTGAGAACAGATCAGTATTTCCTCTAAGTGAAAACCTTAATAACCTTAATGGAACAAATTAACTTCTTTTTGTTGTTGTTGTTGTTGTTCTGTTGTTTTGTTTTGTTGGGGGTGGAAGGGTTTGCTCTGATATTTAATATCACATCTTGAGGATTAAATGTGTGGAGTTGTTCAGTGACGTTAAGCTCCAGCTCTGGGAAGGGATCAGTCAAACAGATTATCTTTGCACGGATATCAGATTTATAGTCTTCCTTTACGATAAACTGCAGAATTAATCCCAGACATGGACTAAGGTGTGACTGGGATTCACTGATGAGTCACGGTCAGAGCAATCCATGTTTGTAGCTGCACTGCTCTGTCAGTAGAGACAAAGTCGCTGTATGTTTGTGACAAGGCTGGGCACTGATTTTGTGGCATTAATTTCAGACGGTGGAAATGCATTAATTACAGCCTCCTCCTTGATTTCTTCTTGTTCTTGTCACAAGGTAGTTGCAGAGGTGGGAAGAATGCATAAATTATTTTGCAGGAGTGCTGAAGACTCCCATCAAAGAGATTTAACAAGAAAAGTGGGACAGGTGATGAGAGCATGCACAAAGGGGAAGCATCTGACGCTGCCACGTACAGCTTTTGTTTTTAAAGCTGTGCAGATAAATGATGACAAAGAGATCAGATAAAAATGACTGTGATTGACTAGACCCTTTGTGTTAAGTTTGGGGCCAATGATTTGATGGAGAAGGAGGAGGAAGAAACTCCAAGTAACTAATAGACATCCAGGATATTTTAATCTATTTTTTTTTTAATAGCTTCTAAAATTTCATTAGAATCCAGTGGATGATTATCCTGTGTTATTAACAAGCTTCACTAGACGTCATGTGGAGTTTAGGAACATTAAAGAATCACTATAGTGGTGTAGGGCTGAGAAAAAAAAACATATGAAAAGTAACCTTTTCTTGCCTCTGGAGTCCACTTTCATTAAATGAGCTTGGAGGATATTTTTCCACTTTGGAAGGAAATGGATTTTGAGAGTAAGACCGTGTGAAACCCCTGAGTACATTATCTTTCTATAGCACTTCCTTGAACTCCCCTCAATCTTTATGTGTGCTTCCAAACACCCAGACTAGTGGTATTCTAGAGAATACAAAGTCTTACATTTTGAGGTTATACTGAGTGTAGGTAAGATTGGACGGGCCTTGAGCTGGTCATCTAGTCCACCCTTATATCAAAAGTGAAAGCAGGTCATGTTAGCTGTGTCGTTTCTGAAAGGCGTTTGCCTGACCTGTTCTTAAAAAATCTTAAATGATGGTGAGCCAATATTATCTTAGACCCTCTATCTCCATTTCCTTACCTCTCCTGTGGAACAGTTTCCATCTATGTCTATTTGAATTTGCTGTGAATTAAACCCATTTCTTCTTTTGTTTGTCTCTATATACAGTCACTTTTGTTTGATATTCCTTTCATAAATAAGATTCCCCTGCTCCTTTTTATTATTGTAGCAAGCGTTCTTAGTGTGACCATAATCTATGAAGAATTTCCATCTGAATCACCTTATTTGGGATCATGGTTGGCTTTCTAGACCGGGCAGTTGATATGTTTTGTAATAGTGACATGTTCTTGCTTACTGCCTACTGACTGCAAACGTTACTGGTAAAGGCATTCTGTCAGTGGCCGTTGGGATAAAAATGAAAACAGTGCTAGATCACAGACCAGTTCTTGAGATCTTATACTAAAAACTATCTACCATTAGTATCTGTCTTTTGAGATCTATCAGTAAGCCAAGTGTAATCCATTTATTGTATGTTACTGCAACTCTAAAGTCAGAATGCTATGTGGTACTACTAAGTCACAGGCTTTTAAATCCAAGCACTGTAATTAATTGATCAATTATTGTTTAATCCCAAAAAGGGATGGTTTGGCAAAACCCACTTGCCGTGAGAAGATGCTAAAGGGTTTAATTACAATTTTGCTCCATAATTTTTGTTGATATTGTCTAGAATTCAGCATCATATTCTTTATTCAGGATCAGCATCAGCTTGGTTGGTTTATAATTACCTAGGTTCACATCTGTTGCACTTTTAAAATATTCAAATGATGTTGGCAGTCCTGCAGCCATTTGAAATTTTCCTTGTTTCTCAAGATTTGTTGAAACTAACATTAGCTTTACTGAGACTTTTCTATCCCTTAAAGTCTCTTGGTGCAAGATATGTCTGTTGTTTTTTAAAAAATGTTTAATTTTAGCAAATGCTACCTCACATCCTCTTTTCATCACAGATGGCAAACTTTCTGTTCCACCCTCGGTATAAAATTCCTGCTCAGTTTGAAATACAGACAGAAATATCTATCCTTTTCAAAAATCTGCTTTTTCTACTTGCCTAAGAACAGTTTTGCTGTATGCATCTAGCAATATCCACACTGGAAAATGTGCTGTAATTATTTCCAGCTGTATTGGTCATTTCTTTGCTCCCTTCACTTCTCCATTATCAATTATGTGTTTTAAAATTTATATTAATTGCTACTTCCTTTCTGCTTTCTGGCTGATTCTATAAATGTATTTTATTTAAAAAAAATGCCTTGCTGTCACTTCCATATCCCCTTTTAATATTTACTATATATATATTTTTCCAGCAGAGCACAAGGATCCTGGCTTTTGGAGCCTTAAGCAGGAAATTTGAGGACAAATTCCACTACAGTCTTCTATTAGAATTTCTCACTTTAAATTTGAGTTTCTGCCAGTCATGTTGACAATCTCAGTAGATTGGCAAAAATTAGCCCTTTTAGAAATTCTTATATGGTTGGTCACTGGCATGTTGTATTTGCACACAACAAAAGTAATCAGGTCATTCTAATAACCATCAGTATCTAAGCAACCACTCATTTTTAGGTTATCAGTTGACTTTTCTTTGCCAACAAAGTGAGGTCCACTATTAAGTTACACTGTGCTGGGTGGAAGATTCCATTTTTCAATAAATTAACTATTATTTTTAGAATATCTGGGGAAGTTTTATTACTGATTGCACTCATCAAAGCGTGCTCTCAAGTGAGGTACCTATAATGAGTTTTTCTGTACTTTACAGGCTAATGCCTATGGATAAAGTCACTAACTTCTCCAGTGAGATTTAAGAATTGATAACAGATATCCAGTCTTCCTTCTTCATGTGGAAGTACGAACCAAAGAAATGAAGTGTCTTGTTTGCTGACATTCAGTCAGCTGATAGCAGGTGCAGAAGGAGAGCTTATTCCTATCCTTTAACCATGCTACAGCTAAGAAATACCAAAGCAGTGAAGCCTGAGGATGTGGAAAGTGCAAGATTTCTTTTTTTTCAGAGAGGTAACCTTCATCTGTGTCCCTGAGGAGGGCTTACCAGGCTGACAGATTTCATAAGATTTTAAGGGCCCATTCCTCATTGCAGCACAAAGCCCTTTAGAACTTTCTTGGCACCTGAAGGCATGGAAAATCCTAAGAAGGTGAACCCCATAAATTTCCATGCTGGAAGTCCTCTTTTCAGCCTTCTGAATATCCAATACCTCTTTCAGGGAGCACAGAGGCATTGTGGTGGTGATTGTTTTCCTTTCAGAGAGTGCTCCTGCAGCAGCAAATTAGAGCCACCTGCAAGCTCTTGAGGGCCTGCTGCGATATTTCATTCTTGTTAGCCTGGTTTCCTCTTCACATTTTATGCAATTTTTCAGGTGTTCGATAAATATTCACCTAGGATATGAGTTAGGAGAACACACTCTTCCTTGTGAGGTAACAGGAAACCACCAAAGTACTGTACACCGTGAGCTTCTGAGGCTTGAAGTCCAGAGACAAGGGACAGTATAGCCATGATAAAAGCTGGTACATGACTTGTGAAAAAGCTCCAGAACTGTTTTCTGATACATCCTGAGACTGTCTGAGGAGGGGGCTGCAATTTGGTGAGATGACTGATGCATCCCAACATGAAGGTCATGAGACAATTTGAAGGTGCTACAGAAAGTAACCTTGGAGCTGCTATTTAAACCCTAGTCTCTTGGTCCAGACTAGGATAAGTCTGGAGTCCCTCTTCTCTCCTGGATCTTTTTCTTCACCCTGTCTGTGGTAGCTGGCTCATACAACTGTATTTGTACATGTACTTGAATATGCTACTCTTTCTTATCCTTGGTACACTCTGGGGATGGAAAACTAGTTCTGCTCCTGAAACTCCAAATGAATATTTAAACACATATCGTTTTATTAGATGCTAATTAATATTATGGATAAGAGATTCTAGGGGATTTTGGGAAGGGAAATGATTTTAAATAGCCAAATTATTTCATTTAGAAGTACATTTACTGTACATAATAATGGATAGCTTTCTTATGGTGCTTTGCAACTTCAAAGTGCTTTGCAACTATTAATTAATTAACATGTGTGCTCTTTTGGAGGTAGGAAACTAATTATTAACAGCCCTGTCTTGCACACAGGGAACTGAATGATAAACATTCATGTTATTTAAACAATTTAGCCATTGTATTGCATGCCTAATTTGTCTCTGCGAGTACCACTTGTTCATACATAATGTGGATTAATACATATGCAAATGAATAATTAAAATAGCTGCAATCATACAATGCATAGTGAACAGCATGCATAATTATGTGCCCAGTGCCTTATACCTTAGGACTCCTTAAAATGACAGTCTATTGTCTTTCCCTGTGCTCCCTGAACGTCTTTTGAGATTATTTGTCCCCAAATGGGAGATGAGGAATGAAGCCATGAGCCTCCGGAGAGCTGGTCCCTGATGCAGTAGGTTCTGAGATGAATCCTAACTCTGTGGAGGAACAAGCTTGGACTGAATCTGGTGGTGCAAATAGTTATATACACTCTTATGCTGAAAATAAAAAAATAACAAAAAATAAAATAACAAACAAACAAACAATAACAACAACAACAACAAAAAACAACAGTCCCAACTAACACAAATGGAGAAGATCGGTAAAAAACACAGCCTTCTTTTAGTGGTGGCAGACCACAGATGCAGTAGCTCAGTCGATGTGCTGTACCTGAGATCCTACCACCCACGCCTTGTGCTCTTATTTCTATAGGCAGCCTGAGCTAACCCTTATATGAGTTTGTGTCCAAATCCTAGCAGCCTTGTGGCAGAAAATCTCAGAGTAATTTTAGGGAGCCCTTGTCTCTGCCAAACATCAGTTGGGGATATTACAATGAAGACATCTGGGACAGATGTTCTGCTGGAGCAAGAGGTGAGCACTAGTCTTATGCCCCCGCTAGGGAATTCTGCTCCCATGGATAGTTTGAAGAGGGTGCACTTCTATTTCATCCCCCAAGAACACCAGGTGATCACCCTGGAGCACGTGCAATGCGTGGACAGGCAGCAAATCCAGATTCAGGTTGCTCCTGCAGAGAGGTGTTTGCAAGCAAGAAAAATTAGGTGGCCTGCTCAGGGGCTGGCACCTACACACACAGGCTCGTTCAGGTGGGTTCCTAATTTTCACTCCGAACTGTTATCCATTTGGGGCTTCAGATGCTGACGATGGGGTGGGATTTGCATCACAGACACGAGCAGATACACGGCTCTACTTGTGTAGTTCAAGCATCATTCTGCTGCTGGGAGCAGAAGGCAACGTGTGTGACTTGTGGTGCACTTCCCACCTCTCAGTGATGAGAAGCTGCGCTGTGAGATTTAGGGCTTGCTGAACAGATCAGCAAGGACATAAGGAAAGCTGAGGAAAGCACCCTTGAGAGGGCATGAAAGGAGTGCCACAGCTGAGGGAGGAAAAGCGACTGCTAAGTAAGCAGAAGTGTTACCAGGCTCAGAGACTTGCAGATCTTAAAAAAGGCAATGGGAACAAAGCAGCTGGGAGCCTGTGAGAGCCTGTGGGATCCTAACAGAAGTGAATCCATGCTGGACCCCCCGCAGGCTCCCAGGACACCCAGTCTGTGGGCTGGTGAGAAGGTGCCAACATGTTCTTCTGCTCTCTGTGTGCTCCTGTGAGGTGGGCCATCCTTATCTTGGCAGCTGACTGTTCGACTGACCATTAATTTATCACCTCACCAGAAATCCCACTTCCTTCATCATGGCCTTTCCAGCATTGCCCCTCTACCCTTTGGTCTCCCCTTCACCTTCCCAGCAATGTCCACGCTACTCTCCTGATCTCTGCATTTTACCTACCCATAGAGAAAGCTGGGGTTAGGCAACTTGTGGCACTTGCATTACACTTTCAGCTCTCCTGCTGTCTTCATGCTGTCCCTCTCCGGCCTTTTTCTGCCTCTTCTGATCTTCTCAGCCCATCTGGGTGTACGTTGTCTTGCCCTTTTCTTATACAGTTCCTGGTGCACTTGTTTCTGATCCCAGCTGATGTCTCCAGGCATTGCCTTCGTGCTGGTACTATTAACTGTAACAACCACATAGCTTTTTTATTTCTCAATGCATTTTTAAGAAATCCTGTGTTTAGCTCTTAATCCTGGTGTAGATGGTGTGTTCTTATCAATAATTGGCCTATTAAGTTATGGGTACAGCTGAGTAAATTTCATGCTTATAAAAACGTTTGAGCAGGCAATGCATTTAGCTGGCTGCAGACTGGTATTTATGTAGTTCCAGGAGAGTAAATAAAGCCTGTTCGGCGTTTGTCATTATAGCATTATTTTCTCTCCCTCCTTCCTTTGCTCTCAATTTGATACAAAGACCCAACGTCATGCACAGAGTCGTGCCTCCCAGAGGGTATTAAATTTCTTCAGCTACTACTGAAATGAATGGCACTGGGGACTTTCTCTGCCCTCCAAGACTGGGCTCCAGTTCCCAGAGTATAGGACTGAGAGGCTGTGAGGCTGTTTCTGATATTCATTCCCATTGCAGCTGATGGTGTTCAGTGCAGAACTGATATTGCCTTTGCCTTTCCAGCCCCTTTTGTGGCCTGCATTGATGAGACTCATTATCTGATTAACAAATTAATGTACACACCACGTAGGGGAGCATTTTGGTATGCTGGGCAAAGTCAAGATTTCACATTTTTTTCTTCTAACCTTTATGCTTGGAATAAATTTTCTGATTTTTTTTTTTCCTTGTACTTCATTTACAAAATAGCCCTCTGCAAGGAACGCTTATTTGGAAGTCATTAAAAAAGGCAGCTACACACAGCTGTAACCCATAGAACAAGACTACATGTTTGCTGATATTAGTGTTTGCACATCCCCGCAATCAGTGTCTTCTAGGTTTTGATCTCTGAAAAGTGGTTCCAGGCAAAAAGTGTGCAAGTGGTGGTTCCTGAGAAAACACTGTCCTTGTATCAGTTTAGAAAGAAAGCTTTTATTATTTAGAATTTTTTTGTCTTGATGCTCAAAATAAAATGATATAGGCAGAGATGAAAGTATATGGATGTACTAAAATTAATTAAAATAAGATTAGTAACGACACACAATAAAGTAATTATAAGAGCCCGACCCTGAGATGTGGGGGTTTGCGGAGCTGATGGGACCCTGGCAGTTGCTTACACTTTGGAATAACCCTTTGCAATTTCCCAGTGGGGATCAATAACGCACTGGCTTATACCAAAGCAGTTGCTTGGTTTAGTCGCCGAGCACCAGACTGCAGACATGCCACACGTTGCTCAGAAAAATAAACTGAAATTAGGATGTTGTGTCACGTAAGGTGCTTGTGAAAGAGTAAGTGAAGCCTGAGGAAAATGAGAGAATCTATTAATCCCTCTGGAAAGAGGAAATCAGCTGGAAGGAGAGCGAGCCTACACAAATAGCCAACAAACCACGCAAATACATTACAGCATGAACAGCATCTCTGCTGCAGATTACATACAATTGATTTGATGGCCCCAGAGTTTCCCAGCCTAGCACATCCTGTGATGAGGATTCTCTCTGCCTTTTGCCATGTTGCACTGGTACTGACTTCAAACTTTTTGGCTTCCATCAGTGTTCAAATCTTGTTTTCCTGTTTTATTTGCTTTATTTTTTTTTCTCTCTGCCTTTCAACACCTGGCACGCCAATGAATACTGTGCTTCAGTCAAACTCAAATAACTGTGAGGAGTGAGGCCCCTGTACACAAAGAAGCGCAAAGTCAAGTCAATGACATTTGAATGGTGAAGAATTAAGGTCTGTGTATGAAGAAAGAAAGGTCTGTGTGTTGAAAGTGTGAGTGATTCACTGCAAACACTGTCTGCCAGCAGTTTTTTCACTGAGGACAGCTCTCTTTCTATTTCGTCTAACCAAAAATAACAGAATTGAATTCCAGAAAAATTGTGTGTTAATTCCTGGCCTGTATTACGCTACAAAACCAGATGATCCTAGTAGGCCCCCAGAGCTTTTCCTGCATTCCCCCCACCCCGGTCAATCAGCCTGACCTCTCGCCTCGCGCAGATCAGGGAGATTTCACTGCGGAGAGATTTTTCTAGCATCAACCCAGTCCCTTCTGCTCTCCGAATCGATGCCTCCGACTCTCCTGGGCTGACACACGGAGACAGTTGGCAGCGCTTGGAACAGAGTCATCCAGATCCCCCACTCCCACAGCCCTGCTGTGGTGCCGCGCTCGCTGTCCCTCCCGCAGAGCCGAGCGAGAGGCGGCAGAGCAGATGCACAGCTCAGCTCTTCTGGCTCCAGGGAGCTGGTGGTTCCTCTCTGGCTGCGCAGTCTTCGAAAAAGCCAGGGCACATTTTTCACGATGAATAATTTAAAGCGAGCCTTTTTTGACCTCATTTTCTATATGCGTCTCCTCGCAGAAAGTTGAAGCCCGAGTCATTTGTCATGGCTGAGTGTAAATCCAAGGGGAGCAGATGGGGGTTTCCCTGCCTCGTAGCCGTGCAGGCGCTGTGTGCCTGAAAATGGACTGTCTGGGATGAGGCAGGCAAAGCCTCCACAAAGGAAAAAGGACACGCAGCTAGGTTTTTTTCAAAATCAACCCCCTGATTTTACTGGTGGGGACTTGTTCAGAGTCTAGTCTCTATCTCAATTAGCCAGGAGGCAGTGTCTTCCTTGCTTTATCCAACTTGCTTGTTTATTTCATTCACTTTGAATGTTTATCTCCATTCAATAAACTGTATTTCCTTCTGGGATATGCTGTTAATGGGTTTGGGACACACCATCTGAGCTGAGGACACTGCCCAGGATTTTATTAACCAGCTGGTACTTACCATTCCCTCATCTGCATCACTAAAACACTGAAGAGGTCTGGATGGTTTTTAAGAGGGCTGAGGCTGGACTGTAACAGGCACAATCATGGGACACATTTGACTCAATCTTGGGTCTTGGTTAGAAACAGGACTGAGGTGGAGGGCATCTTCCTTCTTCCACTGTGTGCTCTGTGTGACCTTCAGAAGTCACTTCAGCATTGGCTCTGAACTTAGTCCTTTGTGAAATGGGTGCAATGCAGCTGCTCCGGCTGGAAGTGTCAGGGCTTTGTAACAGCACAGATTTTCAGTCATTTGAAACCTTTACATCCAGCCTAGCATCTTCTTGAAAGATGTGCCGTATCTCCATTTATGGACTGGATGAAGAAATTATTAGAATATTGTTAACAATCCTTTACCAGTGGGGTCCTAGTGGTGATAAAATAGCTTCCTGTTTACCTGGGAAGCCCCAATTATCTCTTTTTAGCTTTTATTGCCGCACGTAATTGCGTAGCCTGCCAAACAGCAATATTGATTCCAGCGTATCGAGCAGATCAGGGCCGTGTTTGTTGTGCAAATAGCAAAACAGCAGCAGTACTGCAGACAGTAGGAGCAAAATAAGGCAGCAGTCGGTCTCAGGCATGTGAATGTATTCATTATGCCTGGCTTTTGCAATGCAGTACGATGAGCTGCCTTTGTCTCATTGCATGTTTTCCATATGAGCCGGAGGCTGCTTTATGCACGGTGGGGACTTGGGGCTGTTAGCTGCAGGAAGCAGCTCCCGCTGGAGCGTGGCTTTGGAAAGGCTGACATCAGCTCTTAAAGATGAATTATTTAGACAACCTCACAAGCGTCTTCTAGCCAGAGCTAAAGATACATCTGCTTGTCATGGGCAGCCATAAATCTGTGACGAGAGCAGAGGGGTTTCCCTGTGACACAGCCCAGCCTGTTGCTGACTGCTGCAGTGCTGCACAGCATGAGTTAGGGGAGCCGCGAGAAAGGGAAGGCTCTCCCCACCCAAGTGATTTGCTTTGGATCCCTCTGCTGCAGGTAGAATGTATCATGCCACAAGCTTCAGCTGGATCAGAATCTCACGCCATTGGACCAGGATTTTGCTCAAGTTCTGCTGATCGAGTGCAGGACTGAGGTTTAGTGTGGGTCTGAGCTAGAGGGGCAGGTGCTGGGAGATGTCATTAAGGGCAGTTTGTACATGCAGGTGGCATATTTTAATCTGAAAACAGAGTTTGGTGGGGCTTGCAGCACTCTAAGCCCTGAGCCAGTGCAGACGACTGCATTACAGAATTTCCACTGATGCGGTCGCATTGTAGGGAGCTTCCTCAATAAAAGCACGGCCCAAATGCCTTCAGCAAATTATTTAGCATCCCTGTCTCCTTTAGCTGTCAGACTGACAAGGTGCTACCTGCCTGCCTTGCACGAGGAATAATGCCTTATCCGTTCAGCTGTAACTTCCAAATAACATGAAGTTACAAAGAGAATTGCCTTGGGGTTAGATTCCTCTGTTCTGGGTGGCTGTGTGGCTTCTTACGCTGTCCTCTCAACATCTTTGTTGAGGGAGGTGAGGTGTTGTAACTGGGGAGACCTAATGGCTGATCTGAACTGACATTTCTTCCCCTCCTGCTGGTGTGAGGACTAATTCATATATATATATATTTTTTTTGTGCTGCATAGAATGGTACAGCAAAATGTGACACTTCGGTGTTTCATCACTAAGCTTGTCTAAAAGATATTTCTTGGGGTAAAACCTCTTTTTTGACTGCTCAGTGTTGCATTGTGCTGTGCTATCAAGCCTGTCTGGAGAATTTCTAGCAACAGCAAAACCAATAACAACAATAATAATAACAACAACAATAATAGTAACAGTAATAATAATAATTTATAACTGTTATATAACCCTTCTTTGCAAGGCTTGCCAAAGTGCTTTCCAAAGGAGGTTGATGTGTAAGAGAAAGAGAAAATGATTTTCCCTGTCTCCCTCTAAACTCATGCGATGCAGGTAGGTGTAGAAGCAAATTTTTTTTTTTTTAATTAAATTTATTTATTTATTTTTAATTCTGGCAGGCAGCAGCTCTCAGGACAACAGCTAATGCAGGTCAGCTGCAGAAATTGAGACTAGGTGTCTGGACTGCTTGTACAGATGGTTTGGCAGTTTGTGTAGGCTACACTTTTGACAGGGGAAAATGGTTATAGATGTCTCACCTGCACCAAATGTGACTTTTGGGAACAGGGCAACAGACTTCGTTAGGTCTCTTTGTACATCTCAGCCTCTCCATTTTAGGTTGAATATTAGGAGAAATTGCTTCACTGAAAGGGTTGTGCAGCACTGGAACAGGCTGCCCAGGAAAGTGGTTGAGTCACCATCCCTGGAGGTCAAGAAATGTGTAGATGTAGACCTAAGTAGCATGGTATGGTGGTGGACTTGTCAGTAGTAGGTTAAAGATTGGACTAGGTGATCTTAGAGGTCTTTTCCAACCTGAATGATTCTGTGCTTCTATTCCGTACCTCAGTGCCCTTCCTTCTTGCATGGGTACTTCCATAGCTTGACTCATTAGCACCCTGGGTGGGAGGCATGAAGTAGGGCAATGACTCTGGTGCCTGACTCAGTTTGATGCCAGTGTCAGGAAATGATATATTTACATTAGGAGATGATATATTCTCAGGCAAAGTTAGTCTTCAGTAGGATTAAGCATGGGACCATGCCCCACCAGTACAACAACAGTGAAAAAACAGGAAGAGGGCTCATCCTGCCAGTATTCCAGGACTGAACAGGCCATCATGTTTCAGAAATAGTCACAGAATAAATGAATATCAGAGACAGGATCAGACCTAATCCTCATCAAAGGGATACAAGGATTATCCCAGAAGCAATGTACCATCAAAGCAGAGACCATCAGTGGAAGGACTCCATTCCTTGAGGTCCAAAAAGGGACTTCGCAAAAAAACATTGGGAGCCTTGAAGTGAGGTGGCAAAATTCTCTGCACCAGGCCCCCTCTCAAGGGCTTGGATGCTCAGCTGTGAGCTGCCAAAATTCCCCCTTCCGTAAATTTTAAAAAGTGAGAAATTGTCAATCTTATTGGTGGAGGCGATGTCTTTTCATTCATTATTGGCCAACAGGGATAGGTGTGGGTTACAGTAAAAGAAGGATCCTGGTGGGTGAGAAGAGTGGCAGGAGGCATGGGAAGAGGTGGGACATAAGGGCAAGCTCAAGACTTGGATCCACGCCTGACATGAACTGTTAGGATGCCCTGGTGTTTGTCCCAAAGGAGGGATACCTGAGCTGATGGCTCTCTGGAGAGCAATTGGGAACTTCTGGGCACGAGTAGAAATAAAGCAGTTTAGTCTCAGAGAAATGTATTGCTGAAAAGAAACGAGACTAAATTCCCGATGCTTGAGCTGAGGTACAGATTTATTTATTTTTTTTCTTTTCAGGGAATTTTGAATTGGGTACATTTTGAAAAGAACATCTGAATTCAGCTCTCTCTCAGACCTTCTATTTTTCCCTTTTATTCAATCCACATATTGGTACTTTAAATGTTGCATATTAAATGCTGTGAATGTGGCTTGTAAATACATCATGAGTCAGCATTACCAGCAGATATATGTTACAGAATTCATATGGCGTGAGTCTCTGGTTTTGTAAGAGCTGTTGCTTCTTCCTCAAGAAGCACATTGTGGTGAAATGCATTTCCTGACTGTTCACAGAGGAAAGGAAGAGGAATAAATTTGAGAATTTTAATTTATTGGGAAGATAAACCATTTATGGCTAGTATCTTAGATTTTCTGTCCCTGTTCAATAGCATAATACATATGCGAGCTCTTGCCGTTTAGAACAAAAGATGAAATACTTTCTGGAAAGATTTTACATATTATTTTAAAAAACATCTGGTTTTGATCTTTTGAGGAACAGGGAATGTATATCTGAGAAGGTTTTAATTTTGTTAAAGAATATTTTTGTTTGTTTGGTCTTGCTTTTTGTCTTAGGATATTGCCAATCCCTTGTTATGCATTATTAAAATAGATAATGAGATACAATTCTTGCTCTAGGGAATTTTCAACCCTTGCAACCAAAGACTTTGCAGCCAAAGAAACTGCAATTAAAAAGATAGACAAATGATGGAAGGAAGGAAAACATTATTGTCTCCAGTCTTGAGATGGGGTGTGATTTACAAGGAGATTAAAGCTTTATATTAGCAAAACTCTTAAATGCTTACAACATGTGCATAGATCCATCACACAAAGAAAATGAGGATATCTTTAAGTCGTGCTGACCTTGGGTGGCTTCCCTAAAATTGCCTAAAAGGGACACGATACCCAAATAGCACAAACAGTCAGAAATGCTCTTATTAGTTAGAGATGATTTTAGACATCTGATATTTAATGCTCTAATTTTAAGCCTGTATTTAAACACCTGCTTGAGCTGGGATTGGGTCAAACACATTTGGACAGGCATCAGAAGGAGGTCCATGGGAGTTTTCAAGTTCTGATGTTGTTTCAAATTGCGACCTTTTGTATGGTACAGCTCTTATTAGTGCTTCTGTTGGTACCTCTTATTTTCCAGTCTCATTTGCCAATAAAACTAAGAAGTGTCCATCTCATTAATGTTTTATCCTGTCCTAACATTTCCTGATAGTCCTTTGTCCATGGAAGGACATACTTTCATAATTCAGAGATTTCCATCATGACTTTATAATGCAGATGGTCTGAGCTGCCTGTCTCAGGCGTGCAAGAAGCATGACTGTCTGCATCAGAAAGTCCCCTTCTCAGAACAAAGTAATCAGTGTCAGTCTCTTTTCAAAACTGTAGGTCCAGCTTACTCATCTTTTCAGTTTGTCAGTCCTGGATAAGCATTTTGGCTACTCCCCTTTTCCAAAGCCTTTAAATCTCTCTGGAAATGGCACTAGAATGGGTGAATCTTTATTATTTTTTTTTTAATTTTCTTTTTTCCCCCTTCCATCAAGTTACAAAATTTTATCTGGATGTTTTCTGCTCTTGCAGTCAGTGCCTACATCAGATTTTGCCTTTTTTATTGGGTCTGTAGGCTTTTTCGTTATACTTTTATCTTCTATGTAAAAGATATATCAGCTGCATGGTCTCTGCAGCAGGACTGGCTGAGTCATTCCTGCATTCACGAATAGTCTCAGACCTGCTGTGCATTGATAATATCTGTGCTCATTGATGATCGTAGCTGGAGCCCCTTTATCTCACTCCTTCTGGTTCTAACTCTTCCCTTTCAGATGATGCACAATATGTCCAAATTTTCCTCTTCCTCTGCATTTAGGGGTCTGACCTCTGAAGGATTTTCTTCTTCAGGGGATGGGACTGCAGTGATCCATGTGTGGGACCCATGTCTAGCCAGATGATGGGAGAGTGGCCGCAGTACTAAGCTGTCACTGGGAGGTGAGGTTGAAGAGGGGGAAATGATCCACCTATGAGGGATCTTCTGAGCATGCCATGCTCCTCTCCTGCCACAACCACGTCTTGAGGTCTTTTCCCTTATATGTTGGGACAGACGTCATGCGAATTGACAAAGCGGTTTGGTTTATTCTGTGGTATCTGGGGACAAAAGACTGGTCATAACTGCACTTCCATGTGTGTAAGACACAGGCATTGGCTGGAAAGTAGCCTCGTGTAGATGCTGTGGGTCACCACCATTTTCTTTTTCTCCTTGGCCCCAGAGGCATAAAACAAATGATGCAATGAGACCTGCTGCAGCATGGCAATGACCTGCTGGTGCACATACCAGAATTTCCAGCTCAGTTTGAGCGCCTGGGCCTTATAAATGCAAATCTTAGATGAGATTTCTGCTGGAGTCCCATTGCTGCTGCTAGATTTGCTGCTCTGGGTTAAGCTCCCACTGCCAGTGACGGTTCCCAAATACCCTTGTTAGCCTGGACGATTCTACTCCTCAGCATATCCCCCAAGACATTGGCTCAGGAGCAATGGTACAGCAATCTTTCTGGCTTTGCCATTTCTATAGCTAATCTTTCACCTTGTTTTTTCACCCTATCATGCAACTTGACAGTTTCTATCAGAGTACATGGCTTCAGCTTGTGGCCACTTTGTTAATAACTTCTGTAGTTTTAACAGGCTTTTATGTCTTGCTTTCTAGACCCATAATTAATTCCTAAAAATGGAGTAAGTAAATGAAGAAAGTTGATTTCAGTGTGTCCTTCACAATAACCTCATTTGCAAGAAAATAGCTCAAATATTGTCATTAATCATTCTTTTATGCAATCAGTTAGCCAGCTGACTTTTTTCTATTTTCCCGGTCAATAATTTTATAACAGTTCACCGAAAGCTGTTTTACTGCAGACTGCAGTCCGGATGGTGAGAGTTGTCTTGTCATTGTATCACAAGCAGGAATAAAAAGTCCTGATGACCAAATCAGAGGATGGTGGAGGGGACGGTAAAGGACCAGAGGGCAACTCCATCCTGTAATACCCCAGGGAACACTGCTCACTTAGTAATGAGCATTTCCTACGTGTGGATCAGGGACCTGAGGAAATATGTGGTAATCAGGAATGGAGAATTTGCCTCTCCACTTGGAGTGACACCATTACTATCAATGATATTAAGCTTGGTTAAACTGGGTGTAAAGTTTGAAGTGGTCTGGGCCTGCAGCAATATTTGCATGGAGCATCTAGGGCCAAGGGAGCTGACAATGAATATGCATCTTTTTTTTTTCTTTTTTTTTTTTTTTCTTTTTTCCCCCTAATTATTTATATAACTCAGTATTGGGCTTATGTGGCACAGTTTTTGTAGTGGGTGGCTGCAGGGATGGCCTCTGTGAGAGCAGTCCAGGAACTGCCTCATGTTAGCTAAGGACCAGTTTCAGCTGGCTCCAAAGGGACGCACTGCTGGCCAGAGCCAAGACAATAAGTGATGCTGTTTGTGCCTCTGTGAGGGAAGATTTAAGAAAGAGGGAAGATAAAAACTGCTGTGCAACAGCAGCTGGGAGAGCAAGGAGTGAGAACCATCCCTGCAGCTCCCGAGGCCAGTGCTGCAGGAAGGCAGGAGGTGCTCCAGGCACGCAGCAGCAGTTCCCCTGCGGCCTGTGGAGAGGCCCCTGGTGGAGCAGGCTGTCCCCCTGCAGCCCACGGGTCCCACACGGAGCAGATCTCCACGCTGCAGCCCGTGGAGGAGCCCCCGCTGGAGCAGGTGGATGTGGCCTGGAGGAGGCTGCGGCCCATGGAGAGCCCCCGCAGGAGCAGGCCCCGGGCCAGAGCTGCAGCCCGTGGAGGTGTTTTTAGTTTGTTTTTTAAGTATGTCACTACTCTAGCTTGTTAGTGATAGGTAATAAATTACATTAATCTCCCTATGCTGAGTCTGTTTTGCCTATGATGATAATTGTAGGGTGAACTCCTTGTTCTTATCTCAACCCTTGAGCCCTTTCCATTGTATTTTCTCCCCCTTTCCCTTTGAGGAGGGGGAGTGAGCAAGTGGTGTGGTGGAGCTCAGCTGCCCAGCTGGGTAAAACCACCACAAACTCCACCACCTTATTCTGAGAAATGTCCTCTATTCTAATTAGTTTGTTGGTTTGTTGGTGGGTACTGCAGAAGGCTTCCCAGTCTGTTGTCACTTGACGTATGAAAAGAATAACCTCTGTATCTCTGTTTTTCTGTTTGCACTAGAAGCTGCTTGCAGGTTTCCATTCAGCCACGGATGCAATTAATTCTTAGCATCTGGCTGTAAACAGAGCTATGTTTTGCTGTGGCAAAGAGGCAGGGAGCCCAATAATGCAGCCCTGAAAGTCTGCTGGTTTGCTTTCAGACCCATTTCTGTTTTGTGGCAAAAGGCTTAAAGCATAGAGAAAAAAAAAAAAAAGAAAGAAAGAAAAAAAAAAAAAAGAGGAGCAAAGAAAGTTTTAGCTGTAATATTGTCTCATTTACTTTTAATTTGGTAAATATGGATGATAAATGCTGCTGAAGTCATGAAACAACTCTTTCCCTTCTTGGTAATATGAAGATGGTAGTTACATATAAAGAATGTTATAAAATACTTATAGAACGTCCTCTAGTGAATTATTTTCAAAATAATCTGCTGGAGAACCTTAGTCAGTCAGTGGGTAACATGGAGAATGGGACCCTGACTGTGGGAGTAGAAGAATATCAAGGAGCCTGATTAATTTGGTATATAGAGTTAACTGTCATTAAGCAGTCCAAGCTTAATAGAGGTTGTTGAAAAAAAAAGTCAAAAGGTTTCCAAGAAATGTAGCAAGAGTTATCAAATAGAATTGTGTGCTTGAGGGAAGGTCTGTGGAGAGGAACTGCGGCCTGTGTGATGGAGGAGGTGAATTCCCTACATGAACTCAAAGCTTAAAAGTTCCACATATCTAAAATAAGATGTTTCTTCCAAAACATACGGTGTAACAGACTAAGGAAGGCTACCAGGACTTTTCATTTATGCCCTCAGGAGAACATCTGTGGAAACAGAAACTACCCTCTTTTCCCCTTTCTGTTTTTATGAACGAATAACACATTTTTGACTACAGTATATCTACTTCAACCACTTAAAAAATGCTATATGAGAAAAAGAACAACCTGCATGGTACACTTGTTTTTGACTATTTAAGTTGCTTTTTCTCCCATTTTCAAGACAGATGGACAAATATTAAGAGTCAAAATTATGAAGGCATTCAGTTTGAATTTAAAACACCTACAGGGAGATGCTTTGTAGTCTCAGCTTGCATTTTAGTCAGTGTTGACCTGGGGCTTGGTTCAGATGCCTGTATGTAGGCATCTGAGCATATGAGACATCACCATGGAGTGGGCAGATTCAGGCTTTGAGACTGATATGGGACCTTCAGAAAACTCAGAGCCTTCTGAACTGGTCAGCTGGAGGCCAGGTGGGATGCCAGGGGGACAGCTCAAAGGGCAGTGAACAATTTACTTGTGAACACAATATAATCAATGAATTCCAGAGAGTGACTCAGCTGACCCCACAGCAGAAACCTACTGACCTTGAAAAAGGACAGAGGGTGGGTTTGCTCAGCCTGAGGCTGTGCTTCTGTATGTGACTATATGCTATGTGATTCATGGATCTGCATCATTCATATTGATGTAGGTGGACGAGCATATGGGGTTGATGGGTCCAGTGAGGAGGGGGTGGTGGAGCCAGGAAGCTTGTGGGATCCCTTTCAGCAAGGGGTCATCAAGATAAAAGCCTGTAGTTGGAAAAGACATTGATTACATTTGATTACTGTCTTTTGTTTTCAACAAAAACGGCTTCAGGTAGGTTTCTGCCACTCAAAACAAAGTCCCAGCACAGTGAGATGTGTCAGGGCCATCGTAAGGCCTCAGAAGGAAACTCTCAGGCTTTGAAAAGTCAAGACTCAAATGAACAAACATCACAAGACTTCTTCTAAAAGTCAGGAACCTACCAGTCTTTGAGCTGTTAGGCTGCATTGGCTTTGTGTTTTCCAGCAGCTGTGACATAAGCAGCACAGTGCAAATCTGAGGACAAAGTTTATCCCCATGTTTTCCTTGCAATCAGAAATGTAATGAAAGGTCCCCATGTCATCTCTTTGGCACAAGTAAGAAAATGCCTGTGCTGCAGGATCAGGCACTTCAATTACAATTCTAAGTCACAGAGATGTTTTTCAATTTTGGATGTGTATTGCATTTGTAGGTTGACCCTGACTATTCTCTGTTGAAGTTTTCTGACACTGATAGACCTAGTGGGGATATTTCTGAAATGGACAATTTCATGCAGCAAAAGGAATGTTTCACAGAGCGTTTCATCTCAGAGAGGCCAGAACTCAATATTCAAGCCTGACATCATTCTAGGAATCAAATCTATTTTGAACCTTTCCCAGCTGTAGGTGAAAACAGCAGCTTCTGCAGTTGGTTGCACAAAAGTGTTCCATGTAGGAATAAAACAGACTTACTGTATTATCTGTCCCATTTCCATTTCCATTTCCATTGCTTCTCATCAGAGACTGGGAGATGAATCTTTTCTTGGTGACACTTGCTGGGAAAGGGGGTAAATTTATCCTTAATCACAAATGAGTGTCAGTAGTAATGTTAAGAGAAAAAAATTGAAAGTACAAGTGGTTTTGTATGTTCTGAGGTTTTCCATCATCCTTTTCTTTGCTAATTGCTATTTTTTTTCCTAGGCTTGTTGAAGTGGTCCTCAATCAATAAATAAAGCTCATTTACCTGAGCAAGAAAACTGCATAGTCCTCGCTGGTCTTACACCAGCAGCTGAGCTGAAAGAAAAATGAAGCTTCTTCACTATGACAAATTTCAATGTTTTAATGTACTTGTCTGTAACTGGAAGTTAAAGTTAAAATTACTATTTTTTCATTTTAGAAAGTGTTCAGGAACATTTTCTATTGGAAATAGCAAAACAAGAAGTATCAAGTTCTATGACCAAACTGAAAGAGATTGTTGACTCATCATTGAGAATTTCAGATACTGCTTTGAAAATGATTTTTAATCGAAACTGTCATTCCTGAATTAAAATTTCTTTGGATAACTTGAGGGAAGGAGCATTTGAGGGAAGAAAAAACTACTGCCATATCAATCTTATTTCACTTGTGTCAGTGTTCCCAAAGGTTGTGTCTTAAATTTCCACTTAAGATGTTCAAAACAGGTCATTCAGAGTCCCACCAGTACCCAGCTGAGATGTTCCAAAGTTAACCAAACCACAGCTGAAGCTAAAGATGCCATCTGATACATCACCAAGGTTATTGGATTTCAAGCTACAGTCAAGAGCTGTAAAATCTGATCTTGGGCTGAAAAAGCAAATCACAGAAAATAGCTGAAACGCATCAGCATTTCAGCTATTTTCTGTGATTTGCTGACAAGAGGGAAACCTTCCCAATGTGAACCAGTAGCCTGATGTACTATTTCCATGTGGCTTAAGAGAGACTGATGGAAATGTGTAAGGTGGAATCACTGTACTTATGTTCGTGGGTTTTTACTCACATACACTCGTATCGATTGCTGATGTCAACAAACATAATATACAGCATTTAATATCTCATTTTGGCATCCTCAACTGACTGCAGCTGAGAAAGCAGTACTGAATGTTTTTTTTTTTTTTTTTTTTTTTTTTTTCTGAGTGCTGAAGGAGCCCACAGACAGGATGTTGAAGTCCTGCTCTGGAGAAGCAGTGCCCAAAGAGCTCATCAGAGACCACAGCTGAGCCAACCTTTAGGGCTACATCTACACTGCTGTTCCAGGCAATGGTCACCTGGGCATGAGCTGTGATTCTAAGCTGTCTGACAGTGTAAATGTGCCAAAAGGGGCCAGATGTACAAGAACACAGAATTTTTCTGCAAGTAAAAGATGTTTTTTTGCATATCAGTTGGGTGAAAACAATCCCCACGTCCCCCTGCCAGTGCTGAACTTCCTTATCCTTCCAGCCATGAATAGGACATTGTGCAGATGCAAACAACTGCCTACACACATCCTGTTCAAGGCTTACAGTATAAAGTGATAACATATTTTAACAGATCAACAGATTAAACTTCCTTTCCCACCTCTTCCCAATGACTGATTCTTAGATCTAACAGCTCAAAGGTGATGGAGTTTATAAGATGGAGGACGAAATCTGGGATGTTACACAGGCACCTCATTTCCCTTTCCGTGTGGGTATCCTACGCCCTTCACTGCCTGTGAAAAAGCCCAACTCAATACAAATAGAGAAAAGTAAACAGAAGCTTCTTGTTATCAGCCAGAGTATATTGGAAGCACAGTGTAATCAGAGAAACAAACCATCCCCTTTTAAATGAGCCTCTTTCCATCACATTGTTTATTGTATATTTAATCTAGGTAGTGACATTTCTCTGAATATTTATCCCATCCTTCCCAAGAGCTGGTCTTTGGGCACGTAAACAAAACAAAACAAAACACAACAAAGCCACAGTTAAAAGCATTGCGAGCCGAGTGCGGTGGCTTTACAGCACACTTCAGTACTCTTGATTTCAGCCTGGACGAGCAGCTTTCGATGCTCAGCTTTGACAGTGCCCTGCTGGCTAGCCCAGAGCATGGCATGACGTCCCCAGCGTAGGTGGGATATTGAGCCTTCCTTTCCTGAATGCTTCAGATGTGCTGATGAAAAGTGCAGTGCGAGAGCCCGTTTAGGAAGGCTGGGCCTGCTGCAGGAAGGTGGGAGTTGTTTGCTCAGCCTCTGCTGATGCACCCATCTCAGCAGGCTCCTTAGCTCAGGCTTGGTGCCATCCTAGCTGGCTTCTGCTTGCCTCAGGGTGAGCAAAACATTATTATACCTGTCTGGAGAATACTATAAACCATCCCATACCTGCTTTGGTTTGCAGACCTCACCGTAGTATGTCTGGATAGCATATTATGAATACACAGCATCCTGCAAAACACCAAATGCACGCACAGAACAGACAACTTCCATGCAGAGAAACTCAAACCCATAACCAGATATATTGGCGTGATAATATTTTTTGTGTCTGTTACTGTCAGCACTTTGCAGTCCCCTTTCCTGCTGTTTTTAATGTGGTTCTGGGCGTGCCCTTCCTGACCCCGGCCCTGATTTCTTGCAAAAGTGAGGAGAGAATTGCCTTTGACTGAAGTGGCAGCTGGAAGCGGTGCCTTAACTGTTAATTAATGAGCTGATTCTTGACTGCCTGAAGAAAAAGTCACACATTATATTTTGGGGCGATTGCATCAGCACGAGCAGTAGAAGCTGGCAGAGGCAGGAGCAGGCAATGGGAGCGTGGAGCTCACCCAGCTGTTCCAGTCAGGATGCAAAATCCCCCTTAGTCCCATCTTTCTCCTGCCTTTTAAAATTTAGGTACAAGCTAAAACAAGAGACTTGATGGCTAGAGCAGAAATCTGATTTATTTATTTATTTGTTTTCCCCAAAACTGCTGCATTTCTGTGTCCTCTATTGGCATTAAGTAGACAGGCCCAGGTGTTTTGAGCTCATTTTGTGTCAAATATAGGCAGGACTGCTACTGATGTCTGTCACTAATGCTAGTTAGACAGCATTGCCAAAATGTTGATAATTGGGTCATACTTCCCCAGGTGGAAGTCTGCTACCAGAACTTCTTACATTTTCAGAAAACAAACAAACAAACAAAAAACAACAACAAAAAAAACTATTGCAGGAAATTCAGTTAGAGTCCCCCCCTCTTCTTCCCCTGTTCCTCCCGCTGTTAAAGGAGGATGCTACATGGGAATTTATAGCATCTTTATTAATGTGGGTTCAGTATTGGTAAGAAACATTGCCTTTATCTGGTATGTTCTGTTTGCTGCCCCTGGAGGAGAGTCCATAAATGGAGAAATTGTGAGTTTTGGAAATCCTGGTCACAGAAAAAAAACTCATTGAAATTGGGCAGCTAACTTGTTCCCAGATTCTGACAGCTCTGTTTTTTTCCGGAGCTGCAGGGTCTCAGCTGGACTCCCTGGGAGACAATTTCTTCCAGAGAGTGGCAGGAGGCTTGAAGAGGAGAGCAGGATGATTTTCCTCCTTGATGCCCTGGAGAGGAGGAGAGCTGGGTGTGCGCGTGGGAGGACGCGGGACAGCACATCTAACTTGCAGAAGTGCTCATCACTTCTGTCTGCAGCCAAAGTCAATGAGAGCTGTGCTGTGGACTGATGAAAAATCTGAGAAAAATGAAATTCCATCTCCGTATTCTGAGATGTCAAAAATGAAATTGTTCTTTTGATCCAGTCCTCTGGGTCTCAGCTCCCCCCTCAATAAAATAAATCCAGGACCACTCATGTGGCAGCAGAGTTATGAAGAGACATTTTTGTGTGTATCTGAAGCTTGCAGAGGTATGTAGCACTGGATGTGAGGAAACTAATAATCTTGCGTTCCTAGCAGGGTTTTGAAGTGTGCAGCAAGGTTATGCATGGTGCAGATGTAAGGAAATGTTATATAGAGTTTTGTCTACTGTGCCCCATTCTCTCTGTGCATTGAGTTGTGAACACTGTGAAAATAATAATATATGTTCATTTGTAATTAAGGGCTTCATTGCAATGCATGAGCACAGGGGAGTCAAATGAAGGTTTATGTGTGTGCAATTATTGAATAACTTTCTAAATTATAGCATGTTGCTAACGCAGCTAGAGGATCAGGCTAATTTAGTGAGTGATGGAAAAGGTCTATAATACCGTTCTGTGCATAGGTATTCTTCCTCCCTACAACATGATTTTATTTTGTTTACCAAATCTCAGGATTTTTACTTCATTTTATCTGTTCTGGATTCAAGAAGAGAAGTGTGAAAATAATCCTTAGTCCTTTCTGCTGGGTAGATACCAGTTGCTGCTTTGCATTTTTATATTACTGGACACCAGGGCACTGTTCTTGGTGGCCATTTGGCCTTACCCTATCAAATATAATAGGTAATATTCTGAGCTTCAAATTGCAGTGTAATTGTATGTTTATGCATATGTATGAACACCTCTGTTTTAAAGAGGCCTGTATTACAGTTTATTACGTTAGGCTTGGTCATAGTTAAAGGAAAAATATCCTTATTTTTTTTCTATGGAAATTTTCAACATCTCTTTTCTCAGGATGTGTGTACACAATTTAACACTGAGTCCTTTTGAAAGTCTCAGAAGACGAAAATATGTCTATACATCAAATACGGACCGTTTGGATTTAATTTCTAGTTCTCCATGAAGACATAGTACGGGAGGAAGGAAACTGGGGTGAAATCTTGGCTCCATGTAAATTTAAGTTCTTCATAGCTTTAAACAAAACTGGGATTTTGCCTTAAGTGTGGGAAAGAGCATTTAGCTGTAAACATGATACCTTTGTCTGCTACATTTCATTCTCTTGTGAATGTTCATACAGATATTTTTAGCCTCACCTGTATATTCTTATCTTTGGTTTCTGAAATTGGTGCTATTATGCAAAAGCAGTACCTGCCTTCCGTTTCTATAGGGAATATACCAGAAAGCATAAGTTAGAAAGTTTGTCTAAATACAGTGGATGGATCTGGGCACTTAATTCCCTCTGACTCTGTATAAACCCCATCCATACAGAGCACACCATAAAATGGGTTACGCCTACCTGGGCAACCTGCTCTAGGGAACCTGCTTTGGCAGGGGGTTGGAGCCGATGATCTCTTGAGGTCCCTTCCAACCCCTACAATTCTGCAATTCTGTGATTCTGTTACTGCATTCCCCTTCTCTCAGAGATTGGAGAAGTCAGTCTTTACCCTGAATATCAGCATGAAACTACATTTATTCTGACCCATTTAAGAGCCCTAGGCAGGGTTATGTCAGCATGGATAGTCCTTGTGTGCTCGTCTGCAGTGATCTTTGCTGGGCTCGGAGACGAGATCACTGTGCTGAAGTCTCCGGTTCAGGCGAATTGGGTCTGAGTGCCCTAGCCACATACAGTTTCTCTTCTCTGCTGTAGCAACCCAAGTCCAACATGGACAAACTTGCTACAGTGCTTTTAGCCTCTGGCATCTACCTGTCAAGTTCTTTTCCAAAACATTTAGAAAGAAACCTGAGAAAACCCTACTAGGAAAGGATAGGCATATGGACAAGTTCTGGTGCACCATGCAGATAGTTAGCAATTCCCAGTATGGCCACCAGGTCCACGTGTTCTCTGCACAAGAATATGGGCATTTGGGATCATCTTTCCTCAGTCGTTGTCGAACACGTAGGATCCTTCATACACAAAACTGTATTACATTACCCTCTGTTCCTATTGTAAAATGAGAGGAAGAAGGAGCAGGATATGGTGAAGAGGAAAATAAGATTTATATGCCTGGCAAGGCTGCTTAGATTCATTGCCATAGTGCCTAATAACATCTCTCAAGTATAAAGACCTTACCTAATGGGTACTCTGCAAGCAATGCAAAATATACAACACAGTCCCTTCCCCAGGGATCTTAACAGTTAAACACAACTGATAAGCAAAGCTGGTGCCTGGAAGGTGAAGAGGATGTGAGAAGTTAAGTTAAGCAGAGCTTTTTGACTGCCATCCTAGCCTAAGGAGGCAGGCAGTAGTGTTAAGAGTCTTTATGTTATATTGTTGGATGCTGAGTCTTCTCTTAGGTGCAGTGCACGTCAAAACATTGACTTAAGTTTGTTCCGAAGTATTGCTTCGCTTGTCTTAATAAACCATTAGAAAGACATGAAATGTAATAGTGGCATAATTCTATTTTTTGAGTTCCAGGGGTCCAAAATCTAATAAGGGAGGAATACTGCATTGCATGTTATTTATCTATGTTGGGTGTTTAATCCCAAGTAGCTCCAACAAATAAGACCAATTCATAATAATATAAACAGAACAGCGTAAAAGAAGAAGAAACACTTCACAGGAAAACAATTTCCTGATCTGGGTGCAAATTGTACTTATTAGAATTATTAGGGTTATGGGCTTTGAGGAAATACAATATCAAAAGCAAGCTTTCAGTCTGTACAACTGTGGATGGTGGACTAATTAGAGAGAATCTGCTCTTAAATCGTGCAAATGGGCTTGCTGCTGATAAGACTAATTTTTTAAAAGCTGGTTAAAAGTATTCATGTTCCAACTGTGAATGACAATTTAGACAGCAGGAGCTTCAGCTGTCCACAGATTCACAGCACTGCTGTGTGTATTAGGGGATTGTCCGGCAGGTTATTAGGATGTAAGTAACTGCGTATTCTCACTCTAATAAAGAATTCACTGAACTGGAATCAGAAGTCTGGTTTCTGGCGTTGAGTCTTTCATTGATTTATTGAGTATTAGAACTTACTCATTATCTCTCTGGGCCCCAGTCAGTGTACAGGGACTCATGGCTGAAGTGTGGTCCAGACAAGATGACACTGTCCCCAAAAGCTCCTGAGTGGAGTGGCGCAGAGCACCCTGCATTGTGTGGGCACAGGTAGGATGCTTTCTTCTACCAACCAAAAGGAGCATTTTCCTCCAAACCTGAAAATTATTCAGCTCCAAAGTGCTGGAATTTTATGGGTCAGAGCTCTTTGGAAAATGTGAATTTACGGATGAAAAATCAGATTTTTCTTAATCTCTTTTGCTTGGTAGAAAACTCAGAGTGACATCAAAAGGAGTTGTTGAGAGAGAACTTTTTACCATCTGTACCTCAGCCTTATTGGAAAGGACAGGTAGTTCCTGTGAACAGATGTAGAGGCAGAAGACAGCAGCTAGGAGATAATCATCTGTGGACTTCGTGGGCTGTGCTGCCTTCAGGAATTCCAGCTAACTGTGTGTTCCCCTCCTTCTCCTGGAGTACTCTGCGGCATGTGTATGCATGCCAAGACTGGAAAGATGAATGACTTCTGAGGTATCAAACTTTGGCAAATTCCTTTGAGCTCTCTTTCTCTTTGGTTTTGAAAAAATAAAATAAAATAAAATAAATCTGATGAAAGTGAAGCATGATTTGTATTATGATGATATTATACTTCCTTAATGTATTTCATTAATACATTCACAGACTTCTCAGGTTGTGTTCATGGCTGAGAATGTTTTATTGGTTATTTCTATGAATAAGATCCATTTTAATGGGAGCAGAATATTTATTTTCTCACAGAGAGATTAATATGGCATAATATAGTACAGGTTTTGTCACATAACTATATTCAATGCCACTATAATCTGATTCAGGATAAAATATAGAAGTACATCAGGGAACATCTGGGTTTATAGCTTTTAAATTTAGTGTAATATAAACTTAGCTCTCGCACTGAGAATTAAAGTTATTGCAGGACAGAAAATTTTTGAACAAAGAACAAATCCATTATTCAAAATGCAGAGCTCCAGTCACAGTTTTTTTTTTCTCAGATTCGTTGCCTTTTCATGATGTTGCCTTTGTTTGAGAAAGACTTTTTTTCTTTTTATTTTTTTTTCTTCCATTTCTTTTTTTCCCAATAATATGCAAATAACTTCTCTGCAATGGTGTTCGTCATCCTGTTTTTTTAACTTCAGGACCATCTAAATGTTTTAAAGGCATTTAATGTGTATGTAATGTGATAGTGAGAAGTCCAAAGAAGGAACAACAGATCTGAGTCATAAAATCTTTGTATATTTGAGACAAATGACATGTTATGGGTGGCACTGTAACCTACACAGTAAATATGAAAAACCTGTTAATTAACCCATTCCCAAAAGAACTGAATGTCAAACACATTTTAGGCCTGGTTAAAGAACGATTTTTAAAAACATATCAGAAGAACTAAGGATTCAGGAGTCACTCCAAAATGCATTAAAACTTGCAACAACGCTCATTGTCTGTGAGAACAAGGCTATAGGGCTCACTGACAGAAGTGAGCTTCAGCTTCTGGAAACTTCAGCATATATTCAGTAAAAATTGCTTCTGCAAATCAAGTGTGTGGTTTTCTGTGAGTGTGAATGAACAGTTCTAGTAACTGTGGCCCCAGTTTTGGTTTCCTCTCTGGACCAAGACTGTGCCAGACCCCATGGAGAAGCCACAGGCCTTGTTTCCCACCCCTTAGACTAGTGACAGCCCTATCAGTCTAAAGAAGTTGATTTCTCCTCCATTTCACCTAACCTAAACTGAAATCCCAACTGCTTGCCTTTTAATTGAACACAATGGTTTTCAGTCTGCCTCATCACCCCTTGTGTTACGAAGGGAGAAAGAAGTTTTCTGAGGCAAAATCTCTGCAAAAGAGTGGTACAAGTAGGTTTTTGTTGTTGTTATTGTTTTTGTTTGTTTGTTTTGGTTGGTTGTTTTAACTAACAAATGGCCATCAACTTCCTTTTTGTTTTACCAGGACACTTTTACATTACCCTTCCAGTTTGGAACAAGAATGCCCTACTAGGGCAAATATCCCAATCACCTCCATTTACTGTTTTCTGTTCGCATAGGGGAGCAGTCATGCATAAACTGGATTTCTTTAAAAAAATGCATCCCCTGAGCACACGTAACACACTCCACACGCTAACCAGCATTTAGTCCCATGGATTAGACTGGAGACAATCTAATGTAAAACCTCTTGATGCACAATGCAGCAACATCAGGTTCTTGGCACCAGCCTGCGGATCTGATCTTCCTGGGCTTGCTCTAGCTGTTAACGTGGACATAGCCCTAGAGTTTGTTTTGCAGTTTTCTAGTAGATAGCCTCCCACATTCATTTTGTATTAGGGCCCTTGTGCATATTGGACCTTTTTTTTTCAGTATATGTTCAGATATTTTTCCCATTTAAGTGAATAATGGAGAGCATAATGGCCTCTGAACTCCCGCATTTGTAGAGGGGCTGAAGCAGAGATCAGAGCTCGAGACTCCAGGTTCTGTTATCAGAGGTCACTGAGAAACCGCAGGACATGTCACTGGGGTCCGTAACCTCTGTCACAGCCATGTTCATTCAGGTCATGGAGCAGTTTGCAATATGCAATGCAATATGCATGTGCAATATCAAGACATCGGAATGTGGAAGTTTACATGAACTAGACTAGAAGAAAACAGAGTTTGTAATAAAGACGGGAATATACTGTATTTGGTTATCTGCACAGTAGACTTGTCGCTATTTTGGGACTTCATACTTTGTAGAAAGCTTGAACAATGGTTTGAAAGTATATTTTTTCAGTCACTAGTATGTATTTTAGACAAAAGTGCAGCTTACTGCTAGATATGTGGTGTATCCAAGGACATGTTTTGCCCTCCGTATACCAAAAGGAGGGAGAAAAATCATGATACTAGGATGGACAGGGCAACCTGAAACAGCTCAGTGGACTGCAAAGTCAGGTGTGCTTTGTGGACCAGCAGTGGAAAATGGCATCTGAGCTGCATGAATATGAAGCTTCTTGTTTGGGAACTACCTGTGTAGTGGCCAGTCTCTGTCTGGTTTGTTGTAATGTCCATAAATATTTGTAGTAACATGAAGGGCTTCTAAAGCAAATGGAGGAACTGCCTTTCACATGGGAAATCACATTTGGGTGGCCATTTGCTGTTTTAGTTCAGTCTGAAAGTAGCTGAAAATTCATTTAAAAGTTCTTTTCAGAAAACAAGCAGACAGCTGAAATCACTGCTGTTCAGTGGGCTCCAGAAAGAAACTTTTGTTGTTGTGATTGATCTGAAGAGCTCAGAAAAGCATTTGCTTTCCGCTGTTTTCTCCCTCATTTTGTTGGGGGCTCTGTGTTTTCTCCTGTGATCCCAGCTTCTGTTTTCTCTTCTTTTTGGTTCTATTTCATCACTGAAAAAGAAAGTGTGAGACAAAGAGAAAAGACATGAAGAGGGAAAAAGAGATGTCATTAATTTAACATTTTGTTGGAAACCTTTTCATTTTTAATGCAGGGATTTTTTTTTTTTTTTGACAACCAAAGGAAATATTTCATTTTTAACAATCTGTACTGCACAGACTGCTGCTTTCAACTTTTCCTATGGAAAATAAATGAAGTGAGGCTAAAGTCCTTCCTCAATATGCAAATATGCATAACTAAACTAATAGTGCTTAAGATTAAAAGATGGAAAGGACACAAGTCTCCCAAACAAAAAACTTAGGGATTGTTCTGCAACTGGCCTCAGTGCTGACTCACTGACCAAAGATGCTAAAGACACTCACTCTTCAGCCCTCTGAAACATCTGAGCTGTCCTGGAGTATCCAGACCAGCCTCCAGCAGCCTGTCCAGAAGGATTTAGCTCTCTCAGAGTTCCTCAGATGCTCCCGAGCTGAGCTCCAGGGGTATGATTCACCTTCAGATTCAGACATTTGAATGTCTACAACGTGCTCTAGGTGTTTACACTCTCATAGCGAATGGAGGCCTAGATCTGAATTTATCTACACACTTAATAAATGTTATCTCCTGTTACCTGAAATGCCCAAGGATATTTGAGGCATCTCTGTGGGGCTGGCAGATACCGGCGTGGTGGTGTTGCAGGATTGCTCTGTGAACTCCCTTGGCTGTGTTGGGTTTCCACAGGCTGCTCCCAGATGGACACCTCCACTGAAGGCATTTAAATGGCTCTCATTCCCCACATGCTCAGCCAGGGCCAGATGGGGAAAACACTCACAGTGCACTTACAGCAAACCAGACCCTGACCGTTGTCAGTCTTGTCCTCTCATTTAACAACCGTTCTTGATACATGATGAAGGAGGAGAGCCGGGGCAGCGCAATGATGGTCTCACTGTGCAGGAAGAAAGGGATATCACTATTCCCTTGAACCTGAAGGCTGCTGATAATCGTGGCTGGGTGACTCCCACTAGCTCTGCTTTTTAGCCCCGCTGCTGCTCTGAGTTTGGCAGGCAATAGTTCATAAAATTGATCTATAAGGGAAGAAGTCACAAGAAATCCATCTTATACAAAACACTTCACCTTGCATCTAACCGGGAGGCCAGGGCAACTTTTTGGCACCCGTTCACAGCCTGCTTTTTGGAATGGTGAGTCTGTAAATCTGCATCATTCTCTGAATTGCACTGAAGGAAGATTACACTGAGCAATCGTCTACTTATAGAGATACTTGCCTGACTCCCTGAGCTGCATCAAAGCTGGTAGTTCGGAGTTTCACCCTCTAGGCGAAGAGTGGATAAAAGTTGATCTTTAAGTATCTCAGAAGAATTTGTCCTAGAAAGAAAAATTATTCCTTGATTTGCCAGGAGAAGAGGTGATCATGTGGACATCCAGGGCAGAAAAACCTCGAGAATTTGTGGAATCCAACCCTTATCCAAGTAACCCTCCTTAGTAAGAATGCAGGAACACTCCAGATTAGGAACCCTAATGAAAATGCATATATTTCCTTTACTCAGTGAATGAAATAGGGTGGAAATCAGTTCTTGTTCTCCACAAAAATCATGATTAGGAATAATAACATGCAACCTCAAGACTAATTTTCTAAATTTGAAACCGTTAAATATTGCACAATTAATATTTTTGTAACATTGTAACTCTCCCACGCAGAGGAGAAAAATATTCTGAGCCTTCCACGCTATTCCTGATTTATACCAGTGTGAGATTGGAAGCTTTAGAGGTTCACCATAAAAGTGCTGACCCAGCCACTTGTGGGGTTGTGATAAATATTGCAGGAGATATCCATACATGCAGAAATCTTTTATGGAACATTAATCTCAGCTAATTTAATGATGTGGGATGTTTTACTATTTTGTAAGTACTAAATGATTCATTAAAAAAGCTGATTTACTCTGAACTTCAAACTAAACTTGGTAGGGTGAGAATACAGAGATGCAAGAGCAGCAGAACTTCACTTACAGCATGAGTTTCCTAAGAAGAGGCAGTGGGCACAGATTAGGTCCCTCTCTTTTGTTCTGTCCCTTTTTCTTTTACATAATCTTTCTCTGGAGTTCATAACCTAAATAAGGGCTTATGGACCACTTAGAGCTACAGGGGTTGAATGTTTACCCCTTTAATTTATAACATTGGACCTCAGACGGTGGTAGCACGTCTTATTTTCCCTTAGTTGTATATCTTTACTCTTCTCAGCACTCTTTTCCAGCTTAGACCAACCCTCAGGCGATGTTCATCTGGGTGAATGCATAAATCATCTCAGCAAAGGCAAGCACCTACTTTGGGATGAATGGTTCTAACCTTGCTGCCTATACACAAGCCTTTCGTCAACAAGTAGGGGGATGTAGGCATGAGCTTTCAGCTTTTGTAGCCATCAGTAGCAAGTGATGCTCAGACGTTACATGCCTGCAGGTTAGATATCCCACTTTCAGTTAGACCACCCCACATCTGAGCTCCCGGTCTAATCAGTGAGGAGAGGCAGGTCTTTGGGGAAAGATTTCTCTTACCCTAAAACAGGGCAGAGAAGCTGTGAAAACTCTGATCTAACTGCACCTCCTTCTCTTCATTGAATATAAAAACAAGACAAGGCCAATTGCTCAGCTACAGCAGTCTATAGACAGAAGAAGTGATCTCATCCTTTAGCATCAGGTTCAGCCACATGGACCATGTGAGATGCCCTAGGGCATCTTAGCTGCCCCCAGTTTCCCCACCTAGAAGGCTCTGATCCTGTGCCAAATAAGCCAGCCCTGCAGATGTGTCAGGGGCCCTGGCCAGCTCCAGTGGCACCAATGGCACCCATACGTGCGTATGGGTAAATTAATTGAGTCCTTGGTGCCATTCATTTGTACTGCTCTGCACACCTTGCAGGGTTTCTATTAAAAATAGGAAAATAATCTCTCTTCTTGACATTTTAAGAGAGAAAGGAGCCTATTTTTACAAAAGTCTATTGCAAACACAGGAAATTAGAGTCAAAGCTGATCTTCTGAACTGTGGTCTCCAACAACAACAACAACAACAAAAACAAACAAAAAAGACAACAACAACAAAAACAAACAAACAAAAAACAAACAATCAAACAAATGAACAAAACCAAACAAACAAAACCCAAACAACCAGTGTCATTAAAGCGATAAGAACTTCGGCTGTTTTTGGTTTTCTGGCATTCTGATTGCACAGAATCACATTTTCAGCATCCTGTGGACCATGGCTGACCTTCACATGATTGTTTCGTTCATTGGCTGATTCTGCTTACTTGCCTCCAACAGTTTCCTTGGGAATTGCAGGAACTTTCTCCTTCCTTTTACTACTGCCCCAGCAAGCAACATCCGATGAGCTGCATGCATCTGCCAGCCAGAGCTGCTGGCACAGATCTCTACTGAGCAGGTGTCTTCATTACAGTTCCATGTAACAGCTGAACACCTGTGTGGCATAAGTCATTCAAGGATGAATGGAAAGCAGGACTATTATTATATAGAAAAATGCCTCTGGTTTCAGGCTCTTTCTTCCCTAAAGATAGTTTAATTTTTGATGGAAAAAGGAGAAACAGAGAATTTGGGTGTCACATGTAGAGTTCTTCATTTCTCAGGGGGGCTTTTCTTTGGTTCCATAAAGCCCTTACTAATGAACTATTTGCATATCTAAAACAACAGGAGTTTGTGACTGCACCAGATCAGGAAACATACAGACCAGCAGGATGATCAGAGCTGATGGAATTTCTTATTTCATTTTGCAAAATGTTCAGTATATATCATGATTTAGACTTGATTCTCTGTATTGGGGTAACTTGACCATAGAAAATCTGTAACCGAAAATAACACATGCATGTCTTCTTATTTATCCTAATGTTCTCCAATGCCCTAAACAAGAGTTTAGAGATAGCAATGAAATGAGCTAATTGAGAGATAAAATAGAGAAAACCTAGGCTACATTTTAGAAATGTTGGAAACTGTTTCTGTTCCTTTTGTTATGTCTTCCATTTTCCTGTCAATTCCTGTATTTTTGAATTCCCTTAATGTGTAACTGCATAGAAAAACTCATACATTAGGTTAGCTTATAAGAAAAGTAACCTTGTAGACATTTAGCTGCAGGTTTTAAATGTTAATGAGCCAAAGTTATTGCTGCGGGCAACCCACGCATCTCTGAAAAGTGTAAACAGCAAGGAGGAAGGGGAATTACAGAGGATGGTACAAGGTGGTATAATTGTATATAACGGGTTGGAATTACTGAAATGAAGAGGTAGGCAGGTTGTAGGGGAATGATTGGGAGCACTGACATGGTGAAGCTGTGGAAGAGTCCCCTAGATTGCTTGGACTAGTGCTGTTGCAATGGTAGAAATTGTCCTTTAAGAAAAAGTTGTGAAGCAACAAGGTAGGGTATTATGTTTACAGAGTGGGTCTATACCTTCTCTCTTTGGTCCCTTTCCTGTCGTGTGATAGGTTTGTGTCTGGTAGCCCGCAAATAGGGAGTTAGGAGTTGGTTACCACCACTGGAGCAGTGATCATTTCACCTACTGTTCTCTGCCTCATTCCAAAATGCTCTAAAAAAGGCTGACTAAGGCTGACTGTTGGCTGTTGCTGTTGAGGTCAATGCAGAGCTACTGTTTTCATGTCCAATGCATATGGTGACCATTGAATGTCCAGTAAATTCATCTCCTCTAGGTAAACTTGGATTTACTTAACTGATTTTCTGTGCTGTCTGTACACCATAGATGTAAATAACCTGTTAGAGAAGAAGCTTAGAGTCCTTTCATGCCAAGGCAACTTTATGAGCAACCCAGACAAAAAAGTGAAGCATCATTGGTCAATGCTAACATTTTATTTTATTTTTTATTATTATTATTTTTTAAGACAGCCCTTATTCCCTTGGATATTTTTCTCTCATAAGGTGAAAACAAATCAAAAAAACACATGAATTTCATGTAAATTAGTTAAATAGAGAGAAATCAAAATGAGTATTATTAGAGTAAAACAAATTCTTTTGTTTGTATGTAGTTATAAATATTGGAAAGGACATCCTGAATCTGAAATCAGACCAGACTGAAATCTAGTCATTAATACATCTCTAGAAGAAACTAAAGCTGTTGAAGAAGTGATTTCCCGCTTGGTGAAGTCTGTGGGAAGCAACACAGTTTGACCACAGTTTGAACACAAACTTCCCTGTTTGCCATCAGACCTAGCACAAGTCTTTCAAAGAGGGATTCTTCTCAGATGATGGTGTAATGATAGGAGATGGGATCTGAGATTCTGCTTCCTGATCTGTGGGATTCAAATCATGGACCCTCTGGACCATATGTACAATATGTACCTCATCTCTGAGCTATAATTTCTTGGCTAAAGCTGAAGAACCACATAAGCAGGGTGAAAATAACCCTACATTAAACATGGGAACCATGTCATGCATGGCAGGTGTATGTAACAGTGCCTGAGATGTTGATGAGGAACAAAAGAGGCCATGGTAGTAACTGCACAACATCTCTTATATGTAAAGTGGAGCAACTCCCACAGGAAACTGGAGACACCACCGAGAGCCTGGCTGATGGAGGGGCTTATCAACCAATTTCTTTGTGCCATTTCTCTCTCTTTTCCTTTTTCATTATAATCAAATGTTTTGTTTCTGTTTAAATTGGTACAGGCATCCCTAAAAAAATATCTTTATTGTGAATGGTGAATCTCATTTTCCTGCCAAAAGTCATATTAGTGGGAAATGCTAGAAAATCCTATTTTTTTTTTTTTTTTCCTGGCAATCTCTGCTTGTGGAAGACCAGCTGCTCATTTCTGTTAACAGAGCAGGTCTTGATTCCTCAAGGGAAATACACTGTATGGGCAAAGCCTGCCAGAATGCAAGAACAAAACCATTAGGAAAGACGCTGGGGAGGAAGATGAAGATTCAAAGATGAAGATGCGTGTTGGCTGCAAGAATGTCTGACTTTGCCTGGGCAATGATTCACAGCCTCGTGACAGTGTGCACAACAATGCCTTTTCCTTCTGTTATGAGCATTTATGACCCTTCTGGGTCCCATCGCATTAACTGTGTGATTCTTTTGACTTTTGGTATTTCTTCTTTAAGTTCAGGAGCTTCTGACTGACACCCAGTGCACCCATTTCTTGGAAGGGGCTGTGAGAAGCACACCTGGACAGACTCACCTCATGGGGAGAGACAGACTTGATTGATGCCATCTGTATAGGAAATCAGTCAGTAATATACAAAACTGTGAGTGCTGTAAGCTTATCAGCAGAAGTTTTGAATGCAGGCATCATATGGTCACCGATAAACCTAAGACACCTAATGAAGAGATTTTCTCACCACGAGCTTCTTTATTCCTTTCATCTAGTGTCTGCATTTCTGTTCCTGCCTGCTCTTCACTTTCCTCTTCCCTCCCCTCTCTTTAGTCAAAACTAACCAGAACTGGTTTCTTTGCTTTAATGCAGATATTGCTTGTCTTGGGAAAAACCTTTTTATTCTAGGTAATGAACCCTCAGTTAAGATCTATGGTTTTCAGGAGTCACTTGTGTATATAATTGTGCTTTGCATTGCCAGGTATTTTATAGTACACCAGATCTTCCAACTTTGTCAGACTCTTCTTGTTTCTTTCCTGACAAATAGGCACATATCGCATCCTCAGCAATGATAAGCTTAGCTGCAGGAGCTAGGAGAGTGGAAATATGAGACCAAATGGTACCAGCAATCCCATTCTCCGTTTTCCCACTAAAGCTGGTAGAGAGGCTCTAGACTTACTTAGGGGAATTTGAAGAATTCATATTCCCAGGGGTCTGAAAGATGTCACTGGCAGTGGCAGCAGCTACCCTACACTTAACTCAGTGAATGCTGGACTGCTTTGTTTCTTAGAGGAAATAGCTGAATGAATAAATAGCTGTCTGCCCCTACAAAAATAAAGTCTAATTTGCAATTGAAAGATTTTCCTTCTGAGGGTGTGGGGAGCTGTTAGATAAAATTATAGGAGGACCAGATGTGAAGGTACTGTTGTTTCACATATTTAAAAATGAGGATAATTAAAAGAAGTGAAACATATAGAGTCTTTCTTTAAAGAGGAATGCATTTGTAAGCCCCCATGCTAGGATGCATGTCATTAGGGAGAATGAAAGGACTAGTTATGGTATGCGGCAGATAGAAGACTAATTACAGAACACACACTTGGATTTCCATAATACAATAATGAGAGTTCATTAACCAGTGGCAGGGAACAGCAAGATCAGTACTGCAATCTTATTATTATTTATTTCTATTACAGTGTTGCATGTACGAATCAAGTGAAATGGGAACCCCTATTGTGCTAGGTGCTGCATAAGCACAAATTAGGTGATTGACTCCCACAGTTTAAACATCACTCTCTTGTAGCCATTTCCTGTAAGGATTAAAGTCCAGTTCTGATGGTGCTGAAGCAGGTTTTTTTTTTTTTTTTTCCCACTTGAGTTTGTGGGAATTAATCTTCTGTTAAGAATGCCAAAGCCTTGCAGGGCTGAGCACTAGCAGTGGGACCATGCACAGCTGTGGAGTACATGAAAGAGCAGAAATGGAAGTTGCTTTGGGTAAATAAGATAATAGCACAGGCATATAAATAGAACTTTTCAGAATCAATGGATGAAAAGGTAAGATTATTGCAAGAACCACTTATTTCAGAAGAAAAAGGAAAACTGATAAGTTCAAATTTCATAAACCTTCTTATGCATCCCAGAGTCCATGACCCAGCATAATGTCTGCATGGTCTAACCAGTTCCAAAATCTCTTTCCCCAGCTTCTGGCACCGTACCTCTGTCTACTGCCTGGGATTAGCACCTATTAGCACCTACTGATTAGCACCCTGTGATGTGGATAAACTACAGCAATAAAGATGAAGGGAAATCAAGACTCATTTCAGTTATTTTTGTCAATATTGTTTCTTTCTTCCCTGTGTACACTTGCAGCATTTATTACACATGCACTTTGCTAATTTAAGAGTGTTCATTATCAGGAAAATTGACCAGCTCATCTTCCCAATACTCACCTGAACTGGATGCAGGGAAAGAGATCTAGCAACAATATCCTGATGTTTTCTGAGGATACTTTCCCGGTTTCCTGAGGCTTCTGGATCAGAAATTTCTGGAGGCAAAGGATACTTCTGGGTTCTTGTTTTTGCAGTGCCTATCTGGTTTCACTTCCATTAATGTCTAGATGAGTTTTGAAATTAAATGTTTTCTAGTATTGCAGTCTCTTGTAAAGATTGTATGTAAAAAAACTATTTTTTTCTTTGTTTTTCAACTGGCAGTTGAAGGTTTAATGCTATTCCTTGTATTTTGTTGGAAAAGACAGGTTGCAGTTGTCTGGCTTTTCACTGTCTCTGTGCTACTTATGAAATCAGAAACCTTTATCGTATAAATTGTTTCATCTCCAGGCAGAAAAATGAAATAATTCCTCAAATAGAAGCTGCTTCTCAGGCTATAACTGTACTTTGAGAGATATAGCCCTATGGTGGAATGGACCACGTTGGTGATGTTACAGCTTTCTCCTGGGAGTAGTTGGAGTATATAAAAATTTTAATTTGCTTTGTAAAGTTTGTCTGAAGTAATCAGTTTCTTCAGTCAGGAACCAATATTGGCTTTCCAAAAGTCTTGAATTACCAGCACTGCCTGATGGAAATGTTTGATGAAATGAGTCAGTTGCCTAAACATAAGTCTACAATGAGAAGTCCTAGGTTATCTGAAATAACTACATAGGGTAGTAGAAAGAGATGAGATATGAAGGGGACCAAGGCCTTCTTCAACAGTTCCTCAAGGACAGATAGGACACTAGAGGACATGCCACGTGATATTTACTGCCTTATTTTAGAAAAGAGATTCTTCTCATGTAACTTACAAAGTAAAGTGAATGCAAGCAAGTAGCTACTGACATACAGAGTCCAGCACTTCCAGGGAATGACATGGATTAACTTTGAGGTAGACTTCACCTCTTTATGCTTCTTAAGGAACATGAAACTGAATTTAACATCACATTCGTCCAATCTTACCAGTATTGCCCACTTCAAAATTAGGAGTATAGACTGATTTCCAGAAAGCTACTAGGAAGCCAACAATGGCTGGAGCAGTACCATGATATAATAAAAAACAACCTTGTCCTGCTTGCAAATCATTATCTTGAAACATTAAAGAAGCATTGCTCATCAAATCAGTGAAGGCAGTGATATAATATTTTTCTTCAGTTCTGTCCGAGACACATCATGTTTTAAAGTAATAATGAAACTATCATTACTAGGGTTTCGTATTTGTATATAACCTAAAGGTCAAAACCTATGATGTAAAAACCTAAATGTAATATAAAAACCTTAATATTTATGACTATCTAGAACTTGTTCCAAATCTTTTGAAGTCATTGATACCCCAAACACCTTACAGCACTGGAAGTTAGCATTTTTTTGTGAAGGTACCCAAATAAGGAATTAGGTTCTGGCTTTCAGGTATTTCAGTTTAAGAACTGAAGCACTTTGAGCAACCTGGTCTGAATTTGAGCAACCATGTCTAGTGGAAGGTGTCCCTGCCCATGCCAGGGGGGGTGGAACTAGATGATCTTTAAGGTTCCTTCAAACCCAACCTATTCTATGATTCTAAGAAAGTTGTAACCATGTTTTTCACTTACACACAATGATCTTTTTAATCCTAATCTATATGAATAAAAGGGAGCTCCAGCTGTGCTGTAGGCGACTGTTTAATGAATCCACATTTGGTTAGCATTACTGTTATTTCTCTGGATATTCTTATGTGAGTTTATTTGTATGTTTTCATTAAAAGAACCTACAAGCTCTTGGATGTCTTCTTTATTTATGCATTTTTAATTAGAAAATTCAGTGGTTAAGAACTGGGGCATGTGAAGACACAGCCATTTCATCTCCTGTTGTGATCTTGTTATATCTCCCAAATTAATTGATATAAAGCCAAGTTAGAACTTGGATAAAATGCCTTTAGAAATTAATCCTGGGAGTATTGGCAGGTCAGGTTGATGATTTAATATGTATCAGCTGTACAAGACAGCTGAGTGTTGCATTTGTTCTTCTCAGGCAATGCAGGACATTGTTGTCCTGGAAATATACAATCACTAAACAACCTGTGATGCATTTCCCAAAAGAGGAGGTTTCAATCCAAATGGACCAGTCCATTTCCAAAGGCCTTGTAACCTACAGAGTTAAAATCATACCTGCATCCATGGGGCATGCTCACATTCTTCACTTAAAAGTCCAAATCCCCTGGGCTAAAAGGGAACTTTTGCAGCCAAAGTGGCCACAGAACCAACCGTTCAGTCTAGTTGGGTGCTACAGGTAGCTTCATGGGGATCCTGTTCAACACCCTACCACAAACGAATTTTATTCTTTAAGAATCATGCTTTTAAAAAGCAAACATGTAATGATTTTCTCTTACAGAAGGTGCTGTTCCCCATCTTTGTGACTGTAGGTATCATAAGATGCTCACAGCAATGATTTGGAGACTTTTATTTTTGCATTGCCATAGAGGAGTGAACCTTATGAAGCTGCTACTATTTATTCAGAAAGAACAAAGTGTGGACAAAAGACTTGGCTGATTGAATATCTATTTATTTCTGCAAGAGTAAAGAGGGGCAAAGGGATGGGGACTCCCACAGGTTCCCAGAAATTTGTGTTTCTCAATCTTGTCCTTTATTTGCAGCCTATGAAAAGGAAACAAAGAAACACACTGCTAAATAGGACAAAAAACAGACTAACTTCACAGTAGTTTTCCTCCAAAGAGCTGAAATGAAAAATTTACCCTTTTCTCTTATGCTACATCTGAAAACAAATAAAAAAGACCTATTGTTTTTGGTGAAGCCAAGATTTTCACCTGTATTATTCTGACAGAAATTCTGTGTCAAACAAGATGCAGACAAACAAGAAACTCTGCAGGAACAAAACCCTGATGCTATGCTATATATATATATGTATATGTATATATACATATATGTAAGGCCAAATGAATAAGAAGCTATATCTAGATGATTATAACGTCAGCTCTTAAGAACTGATAGAAGTAAAAGATACCCTTACAAAATGCACAGGCAAGAGCTTGAACATGCAAAAGGTGGGGTCGTCATTCTCTCATAACTATTTTAGGTTCAGGGCAAAATTCATGGAGGCAAATCTTGAATTATGTCTCTGTTGTACAGCAGTGTAGTTATGTGGAGGAGGTCTTGATTGCAAATACTATTTCTTGTCTAATCCTTTTCCCTGATAAAATTCTGTTCAACACATTCTTTTGTGTTCTGCCTTGGGTCAGTTCTTAATGCTATTAAATAAACAGTAAATGCAAGTAACCTCCCCCCTGCTGTCATGCAAATACATGTAAAAATGACAAATGATATTTATAAAAAATTCAGGTAATCTTGGTCAGATTCTCAGCAACATCACACTGTCCTTTCCACCAGCTGAGAATCTGTCCCCAGCATTGTTTTGTCACCTAGATTTGATTAGAAATCCCTTTCTTAAAGCCACTCTGAACACGCATTCTTCAATTATATTTTAAATTCTCAGTGGAAGAAGAATGTGTCTAATTTACCCATGCAGAACATGGCTAGAAAATGCTCTTCAGTGCTGAAACATTTTACAGAACATCTTTAAAACACTTTATGGAGGCACTAATGGAATTTTCCTCCTTTCTACCCAGCATTCCCATTTCTAAAACTTCAGAAATATACCAGCCAGCATAATGCAGAGCATGAATTGCTTAAATTCAGGCATCTTTTTGTTCCTTCCCTTCCCTTCCCCCATGCAAAGCAATTTTCTTTTTAAATGTTTCAAAATTTGCAGCTGTGCTACTGTAACAGGATGTTCTTAGCTATAGGAAACATATGAGCATCTGTATGCTTTCTGACTCAGATTGTTTTAATTCAATTTTAGTGTACACTTGACGTGATGAATTCAAGTCATGTAACTATTGAATAAGCATTGGGGAAGATGGATTAAGATGGAGAAAAGTAATGTGTCATCAAATGACACATTTTCTTCCTTCCTGTCTCAGTGTCAAGGGCACAAAAGAAAAGGGTTGAATTAGTTTGGACAAATATACTTAGAGACTTATATTCCAGCTTACCTGCATTGCTCCCAGTTGCAATTCAGCATTTGGGTACTGAACCGAAGATTTACTGGGAAGAGGTAGCAGCACTAGGGGACAGGTGTGAAAAATTGAGCTCTTGTTGACCTCTCTGTAATGCTTTATGCTTACTGGCATTCTCAGTGTTGCATTTGTCCAGGTTTCCTTGGAAGCGATTACAGATGAAGGACGATCCAGCAACAAGAGCGCTTTCACTAGCCAGGGAACTCCTGCAGCCCATTCATTTTTCTGCCACAATATTTCTACGTGACCTTGGGCTACTCACACAGTGTTGCTTGGGCCATGGTCACAGGAGAACCGGGGAGTGAATTAGTGCAGCTTAATGAGTGCTGCAATTGCCTGGTGGTGGCTGGTCATGTTTGCACTTCTTGCTGTCCGCCCTTTATGTGAAGTATAAGCTGTCATCTTCAGCCCTCGGGAGGTGGTTGGTAGAACCAAGGAGCACATTTTGTGCACGAGCACCACTTATGATGCTGTGGTAAACTATGTCTGTGAGTAATATGACAGCACAGATTATAATATATTGTCAAAATTGTTATCCATTGCTTTTAAAGTGAAACTGTCAGAATTATATTTAAATTTATCTTGATTCATTAGTTACTTCATACCATACTTCAGTTCCAGTAGGTGAGGAGGCAGACAACCAAATATTTCATCCTTTGAGGGACTGGGGTCTAAATTCTAAATCAAGGAAGGGCATAGTTATTTAATATTCCTCTTTAGTACCTAGGGCTGCTATAAATCCTTCTTGTGTTGGTTAGTTAAATGGTATTTTATATTCCTGATATATTGATTAAGAGACTAAATTAAATAACTTCTGTTAGATTAGCATTTTCTTCTGGGACCAGTCGAGCAGTGTAGGCTTCATGACCTCTTTTGGAGATGCTGGGGGCACTCCATTGGTCCACACAACCAGACTCAGGCCTGTGATGGATTATGCAGGGAATAAAAGAGCCCACCATGTATGCCTGAAAGGCAAAGTGTGTACTGAGAAGCTTCATAAGAGGGAAAATGTAATAGGGAAAGAGCATGAATCTGCACACAGTTTCTGCTGTCAGAGGGTTCAGGAAATTAGTCGCTATACAGTAGAAAACTACTGACTGAGTAGTTAGAGGAGATAGCAATGTATGACTACTCTCAAGAAACTTCATCTCTCAACAGCTTTTTCCTCTCTGAATTACACTGATTGCCTTTCTAAGCATGATGAGGCTTTGTCCATGTTTTGCAAAATGCTTTGCAATACTTCACTGAGATGTATTAAATGCCTGGTGTTTGCAGGACAAACTGTTGCTTAGGAAAGACTTGTTCTTTTTCTAGCAACTGCTTTCAATCATGGCCTCTATTCACCAACATCAGAAATGGTCTGATTCAAATGCACGTGTGTCTCAGATCATACTTTCACAGTGATTTTTTTTTTTTTCTGTCCAGGTCCAGCAGTTGTTTTGAACGGTACTCCCCATGCCCTTCTTAACCTGCTGGGCTTTTTGTTTTGTTCTGCTTTATTTCATTATCAGCGACTGACAGGGGTTTTGAATGAAGGTGTTCACGGGAAACATCTCAACTTTTCCTTTGCTTGCTGCTGCATCTCAACGTACAGCCAGGAGTCATTGGGAAGGTACCTGTGCAAAGATGATCCAGTACATGCAAATAATAGCCAACTAAAGGGATATCCCTAGACAGAGGCTTTCAGTGTAGCTTTCAAGAAACTTATTTGAATGTGAATTGGGATATTACCTGGCCTGAACATTTCTCAGATTTCCCCTCTTTTGTCTGTACTTCAAACCATATCTCACTAGCCAAGTTTACCACTTTGTATAGTTCTTTTGAATAAATTTTCATAGGTAAAGCCAAAATCAATTGTTCCCCCTCCAAAACTAACTGTTGTTCTTTTGAAAAGATAAATATCTCTGTATATTTTGTGTACTACGCAAGTAATCACAGTTATAAGAAAATCTGATTTTTGTCCAGAAAAGACACAGAAACAAAACTGTAGACATGTAATAGTGAAGTGTCACTCCTGATGAAAATCAAAGTCAGATATTCAGTGGGTGTGTATCTGAATCTTTGAGATGGCTTTGGAAATTTCATTCTCAAAATGCTTGCTATACCTCTTACCTTTTTATGCAGTAGGCTGAATCAGGGAGAACCATGTCTCAGGTACAGCATACTGTTGAAGTATTTAATGAGTATGAATGGATAGGAGAAAATAGATATAAATCATTATAAAAGAAGGGACCAGAGCAGAAGCATGATGCTTTTGTAGCCAGTATGACAGTGGGGACAGTCACCCACTTTGTGACCTTTGCCTCCAACTATAACCTTTATCCTTTGGCAACTGTCTTCGTACTTTGGGTCTAAGGTGAGGACCAAGAAGGGCTCTGTAAACACAAATTACTATACAGTGAAGAGTTCTGGAAGTTCACTATAAAGATATAAATCCATAGGCAAGAGGCCTTTGTCAAGTCTTTAAAATGTTAGTTATCTCTTAGGTAAAAAATCTGGACACAACACATGAGAATTTACATTAGTTGCAAGCCATGTTTTGTCAAGTCAAAATGGTCAAACTTTTTTCCCCACAAGGTCTGGAAGGTAAAGACTGAAAAATGTCATGTACTCATCCTTAGACTCTGCAAAAGCTGTTTTTTAACAGCTTGCAAAGTGACAACTCTTTTCTGTCTCTCTCTTTCTGGGCTTGCTATGCCATCCGATACCATTTAATACCACCTATGATGTTGTCAGCATCCCTTGTATAGTGTTTTCTCTGTCTAGATAAAATATATGACACACTGTCAATATATATACACACTGTCTCGGATTCTCCTCATCACACACTGCTTCAGCAGCAGCTGTGAAGTACAAAGGATGAATTTGCTGATGTAAGGGAAACAGCTCAAGCACACAGCCGGGCTTGGGTCATTGCTGATGAAAGAGGGAGGTCAGGTTCCCCAACCTCAGCCTCCTGCCTGCCTTTTGCACCCAGACACCTGCTCTTGCTGCTTCCTGGAGCACCCCTCAGACCTCTATCTGACCTACTTAACCTACTGCATCCACGAGAAAGTATATATATATATATTTTTTTTCCATTTGTGTTCATTTCTTGTGCAATTCACTCAGTGTTTACAGATGTTCAGCTTTTATCATAACCAACTGCCCGATGTGTTTCTTGTCATCTGTTATGCTAGATCAACTCTCTGAGGACTTTGCTGTTCCTATTAGTGGCAAATGTTGAAAAGTTGCCTCAGTGACATAACTTGATTTGCTGAGGAAGCTGGTAAGAATAGGATTCATGTCTATTACCAATACCATCCATCCGCTTTAATTTTATGAAACAGTAGCTTTTTTTTTGTTATTAGCCTGTTTTATGGAAGTGTACATGCCAAGGACACTGGCTCGGTAGAGGGTGCACTAGCTGATTTAAATGACTCTTGACTTTTACTGAAATAGAAAACAGACTTCTGGGAAGGTATATAACTTCAACTAGGAATTTCAGAGGTTTTAGCTTTTCAGGACCCTCTTCCACTTGAAGGAAGATTTTGTTATTCTCCTGCTAAGTAACAAAGGCATTTAAGCATAAAGAATACCAGGAAATGATTGGAAAGCCCACTTTCATGCCATAACACTAATAGGCATAAGGTCCATCCCAGAAATGAGGTAGAAACCCCTCCAGGGTGAAATTTTACTCCTAAAGTAAAAAAAGTTAAACAGAAAATTAAAGGTACCACCTGAGACTGAATTGAACAGTGGAGCAGACCCAAGCAGTCATGCCTACCAGTGCCTACCAATGCCTACCAGATAAAATGTTTTCAAGGGCTGCAGCTTGTTCCACCCCTGTCTGTAAGGAGCTTCATTTTTGGATTTACTGATCCTAGCTTTCATCTGTAGTATTTGGCACCTGCAGTAAGTCTGACGGCTGGGAACCATCGGACTTGAGCTTTTTGGCACTTTGATCTTAAAACTGTCATGGGGATTTTGTGCTGGTGGCAAGTATTGAACAAATATCTAACAAAATCATTCCAGTGTAAATAAAAACCTAAATTTTGAGAACATGGATTTTTTTTTTCCCCCTACAGGAGCCCTCTCTCTCTGAACACAGCAATGCTTGCAAATACCAAGATTTCCATTCTAGACACAGAATATTTCAACCCATCTCCCATGTTTCCTCATTGCTGACTGGGCGCGTGGCAGCTAATGTGGCAGGCGTGCCTTAGACAGGGACACAGCATTTGCTGGCTGGTTGGCTTGTGTTCATTCTGCATGGCCAGCTCGTGGGTACGTGATTGTGTACCATGACTTTGGTAAGTGAATTTCCAGAGCAGCTTTTCTTTCACTGCAAGCACTCATTCAGGTCCCCTCCCTCTTTATGGATACTGACTCCGAGGAAGATTGTGGGAATTTCTGTCTTCAAGTTTATCTCTTTCGTCTTTAAATCCATCACAAATTGGAAGAGGGTAGAAATGCACTGGGAGAAAAGTGTGGATCTGTCTGGAAGACAGATCATGTAATCTTTGGTTTCAAATGAAACCAAGCTAAGTGGGAATGTGCTAATGACCTCAAAAGGGGTATTATCTTTGCATAAAATTTAAATATAATTAAAAAAATAAAAATCTTAGTACTAGTAGGGATGTCAAATATATATATGTATGTGTGTATTCTTTCTTTTCAGTCTTGTATGTTTGCAATTGACATGTATCTTATATATATATATGTTATATTGTTCCTTGCAAGTATATCATTTTGTTTTTAAGCAGGCCAAGCTTTGTAACAGCTGCATTGCTCTTTTATTTTAGCAGAAAACAGACACACAAATGCACAAGATGCCTCAGATGGAGAGCACTGGACTTTGCTGTAGACATGAGTACTGTTGCTTCAGTGGTCGGAAACTACAAGTAAGACTTGCACATACTGCAAAACGAGGATGCAATGTGAATGGAATGATGAAAATACTGCATTCATAACACTTTTCAATGCAAAAATTCCCTTTAACACCTTGAGAACCAAAGTTAACAGCATTAACATTCTCCATCCTGTGTCTTGTCTTCATAATCTGCCCAGTGCCACACCAGGGAGATGTTTCTCTGCTGCACTGGTAAAAGTAAAGCTGAATGTCACCTTCTGAATCCCCAAGATTGCTCTTGCCTCACCTTCCTGATAGCTCTCTTTTCACAGCAGACCTAACTCAATTCTGCTTAGTTTGTAAAGCTTGACAAGATCACCACACAAGGTGCTAAGTTTTTAAGGTGTATTCATTTTTCATTTCAAATTCTGCCTCTCAAGCTATCTATAGTGCAGATTTTAGGCAGCAAATAAAGCTGTAGCTTGTGGGCTGAACAGAAAAAAAAAAAAAAGAGAGAAGATGATAAATGAGTTAATACTGAGTTTCTCATAAGGCCATTTGCTGCATGAATTAAAACACAAATTGTCCTATGGCTTTTGGGTTCACCAGTCTTGCTACAAAATATGTTACTGCACAAATCTGGTGATAGTGTGTTTGAAGGTCTAGTTTTCTTAAAGCTAGACAACTTGGCTGGCTATTTTCTCTCTCACTCTGGCGCAAAGTCAAAAGAATAGAGAAAAACACTGTTCTAGTATGAGTGATGCTTTAAAAGGGGAGTGCCATGCATACATTAAATTAATCTCTTCAGGTCAGTGGAGCTGTCTGCTTAGCAGTGTCTGTCCGTAAAGTATTATGTACTTGTGGTCCCATTTCCTGAGATCTAATTTATTTTAATGTTAAATGGTGCTTTAAGCTGGCCTTCAGTCCTCTTGGTAGTCGCAACTGCCATTGCTGTTAATTAAAATAATACCCAAATCCATGCTAGACAGCAGGACCACATGCTTAGGATTGGTACATTCCCACAATTCAGAATAGTCCCTATCATAAAAAACAGGAAAACCCAGACCTGTAGGAGAAAGGATTTAACATGGAAAAAGAAGAGGTCAAGTAGCAAATGCCACATTAGTCCATTTTAAATTTAATTTTACATGGTGCGTGGATGTTGCTTTTAGCTAAGAGGGCTAACAGCAGCTTACCTTTCATTCCTGCTCATGCAGTCTGCAAACATTGGGTTTGAGTTCATGAGGTTTCCTCTCCATCACAGTGTCGCTTTGTAGGGGTGCATTTCTCAGTCACGGTCTAGTGTTACTTGGTGTCTAAATGTCCTTTTCTTCCTTTGGCAGTTTCTTCAAAGCAAAACATTATCTTTTCACCCAAAGGTGCATGGCGAACTGAATAATGGGGAAAGGAGCACAGGCCTGTGTGCATATTTGGCTAATGCAAACCATAAAAGTCCTACTGTATTCTCATAAATCCCAGTCAGCAAAGTAACCCTTGTCCCTACTGAGGAGACAGTACATCACGAAACATTCTTACATCTCGTTCTGCATGTGCACTGGGCTCCATCTGCCTGCACAGCATCCACAAACACTAAGGCCTTTTAACCACAGGGCAGGTGTGGTGAAGCGGTCCCTACCACCCTTGCCGTAAGTGTGGGAAAAGCAGACTGTGTAGACAGCAACAAGTAGCTTTCCACAAACCATACCAGCCATTTATTTCCCAGAAAATTCATTGTTGTTTGTTTGACATGTTGCATTTGCTTTGTTTAGGTTTAAATTTCCCCAGCCTACCTTGAAATACAGCTGTAGCTTTAACCTCTTGTTTGGGCGTTTCAGCATTGTGAAAATTTGCCTGAATCTGTCAAAGATTACCATATTTTCTGTGGTCTTCCTGGAGACTGTGGGCATGAATTCTCCTGTATTTCTGACTATGCTAGACTTACTCCATCCTCTTCTTCTACTGTGTTGTAAGGCTCTGCATTCAGCCTGTCCCCAGGCTACTGGGCAAGCATCAAGTCAGAGGTCTGGAAAGATTTGTCCCTTTGGTTTCTGATCCTTGACACTAGGATTAGTTTGTAAGCACTCAGAAACAGAAAGACAATGGGTAATGTTCTCAGAGCCTCTTATTTTGGTACTTAGGTTGTGTGGAAGATGAGAAAAGGATCTCTGTCTCACTCTTGAAGGGGATGGATATTAAGACTGTAAAGTGAAGATTTTCTGAAGGTTTCTAGTTGTACGATGAATAAGGCAGGGGACAAGATGACATCGTTAACCAGACGACTGCCCATGCACACACCAGATTCTGATTCAGCCGTAAAACATACCTTGTTTTAAGACTGATAAGTTATACCTAGCCCAAAGTGATTTTTTTTTTTTTTTTTTTTTTTGGGGGTGTGCAACATATGAGGCTTGGTGTTTCTCTGAAGAAAGGTCAAGCAGTGGTAGCTTCAGATGAAGTCAGTGGGAACTGGTGGCAAGATTTATGGAGCTGAGGTTACTGGTGAGTTAAATGTGTGAAAATCAAGTTGTTCTTTAACTGCAGTTGTGGTGTAGCCTGTGTGTTCACACCCACTTTACATAAGTCATTTGTTTTCTGGGCAGTCCAGGGACTTGCCTAGTCATCTGTGAAGATGAGATTAGGAGCTGATTTTGGACAGTGGACTGACTTGAAAGTAGGTGTTAACTGAACCTTCAGAATTAAGTACTGACTGAGGGCTATAGGAGCCATCCAGCTGGAAATTTCAGACAGTTGTACAGATCTCCCCTGGTGACTCCTGCTCTGACTAGACAGAGTTTGTATGTTTAGATATGTTGTTTAACATCCTGGGTGGAATGACCAGACAGGAGATCAAAAAAAAAAAATTATTCCCGCAGTGATAAAATTGTGCTTAGATAAGACATTTGTAAACAGTCAATAGAAATTATTCCTGCAGCTGCAGACTTGGTTATATGGGGCAGTCTTTTTAGTGTAGTTATGATATATGAGAAATGTTTTATATGCAGTTATGACATAATTATATCGGTGAATTATGTGCATGCTGGGGTGGTCATGTAAGACTACAAGTCAGCTGGAATAAAGAAACTGAGCAGAAGAGCTTTACCAATCCAAGACAAAGATGTTGCTGCAAGGTTATTTGCAAAAGAGATTCCCCCCTCATCATCAGTGGACAAGAAGTAACTATCCTTGTTTGGGAGATCTGATTCCTCACATGAGCACTTCCTGTGCCAAGATCTCAGTAAATTAGGTTTTCTTTTTGCTAAATATTTTGTCCACAAGTGTCTGTGAAACAAATTGTGGATAGAAGTGCTACAAAAATGTCAGATATTCAGAAATATCAAGCCATAGGCACAACAAACTGGACTCTCAAAGTTAACAGTGTGTCTAACAGCATCTCTCTCAGACCCAGCATGCCATATTTAAAACGAGGATAATAATATTCTTGAAGTCTTATGAAGATAAGTTCCTCTTCAAGCAGATAAGGACAATCATGATGCACTCAGAAAAAAAAGTGAATAATGAATTGAAACTATGCAGAGATTGAATGAGTCATGACAAAAATTGTACAATGACAATAAATTGGAGTATTGAATAGGTACCTGGTCGGTGCACATCATGTTTTATATGCAACGAATGAGGTTGGGACCCAGTGGGAAAAGTAGTATGTGGTTATGTATTTAAAGACTATCATAGTACCCATGAAGGGGCATAGAATAAGAAAGAACAGAGGGTAAAATGGCTATTCCATTTCTGGTAATTTCTTGACTTTTGAATGCTTTGACCTTAAAACTTGCTATTGTGTCATTAAAACTTGCTATTGTGTCACATACATTTCTGGATATGAGTGGTAATAAAAGTTAATTCATTAGGGCTAGAAAACTAATTTACAATATTCTCTTAAAGCTTCTTGATGGAATGGCTTACTTCCCATGAGACCAGCTTTATAAGAAGTGGAACATTTCATTTTCTTTTCATAAAGCTTTACCATGACACGTGCAATAACAAACTGTGCTACACAGTATGTGTTTGTGTTTACTCTGCTTGAGATTCCCCATCAGCCCTCACCACTGTTAATAATTCTGTCATCAAAGTGGAGATTGCCATGGGAAGCATATAGACAAAGTTAAACAAACAGAGAAGGACTAAGGAAAAATAAGCAACTTGCATCATGGAAATTTGTGTCCCTGCAGCGTGCTAGCAGCATACCAGTGTATGGACAAATTGCCAAGAAAGGAATTAGGGAACTTCAGAGTTCTTTACAGCAGAACCCAGAAAGGCAGACCTCACTAAAATGGAGACTTTTTCCTTGTGGATCCAGATCGTTCCTTTCTCTGAGATCATGTCTAGCTTTCTACCTTCAGTATGACTCTTCTCAGTCCTAATGTATTTCCATTCAGGCTTCTCCATGCTTTTAGAGTTACTTTGGCATCATTTTATCTGAGCTGCTGTCTCTGTAGTAGCTGAGAAAAGAATACCACGAAGAGAAAGTGGTGGTAATGTCAAACCAGATTTTAGAATCAAGTGGAGTTAGCAGACAAGAATCAGGCCCACAGTCTGTATGCTGCTGTTACTGTGAGAAAAGAAATAAATGTTCTAGACATACTAAGGAACATCATGGCATTGCACAGTTCATGAATTAACACAGATATTTGTAGGTATCACTGGAACAGTGTTGAGTTACAGCTTGCCTGTGTTTTACAATTAATCCTGAAAGACAGGAAGGGATGTATTGTCATTACTGTGTAATTATGGTTTCGAGGTTCTTTCATGTACTCTGTACAATGGCAGCTGAGCCCTCTTTTTGTCATTCAGTAAATGCTATATAAAAACAGATGTGAACCTGATTTTCAACTAAAGGAGAGGGGACCAGAACTAACATGCTTTCCTGCATGTCCAACACAGCAAGAGAAGTGAAGAACCTCTCAGAGAGAGGAACATCTCTTATAGAGACACCTCTGTGCCTCATACCATTTCTCATTCTATTATTTTCTGGTTTACCCAAGAGAAGAAGGTTATGGAGGAAGTAAAGAAGGCCAAAGGAATTACAAGAAGTGACTTGGCAGTGCTAGGTTAAAGGTTGACCAGATGATCTTAGAGGTCTTTTTCAACCTTAATGATTCTATGATTCTATGTGTCTTTAAGCAAGATATCTCTGAGACTGGTGATGCTCCTTGCCCACCACCAATCTCATCCTGGGAGCAAGAGCTTGCTAGGCACTGCCTTTGCTCCAGCTGCTGCAGTTAGACCTGGCAGCTGGGTGCATTGCGTGTGCAGTCCTTTTGGCTTTCAGAGAGGCCTGGTTGGAGGTGTGTCGGTCTTTTAAAGTCTCATGTCATCAACACACCCTAGACAGTCTTCTGAACGTCTGCAATTTATGCTGCAATGCCAGCCAACACATAAAAGAACCTGCCCCTGAGGCAGGTGACCCGTGGCCTTTCCACCTGTCCCCTGAGAATGCCAATGCATTCGGTGTCATTACATTGTGTGTATAGACTCTCTCAAATATGACAATAAAAACTGATTTGCACTTATCTGAACTAGGCTTGCTTGTTAGGATGAAAGCTGAGGAACTGGAGGGCTGTGTGCAAGATGAGAAGAGAAAGACTGGGTAGCTACAGACTTCTGTCCCTTTGCAGGTTGGCTTCTGGTGAGTGCAAGCAAAGGAACAAAGCCAAAGAGAGAGAACTGTCTGACATTACATTATATTTTCCCCATCATCCTTTATCGAAGCAGGCTGAAGCCTGCCAGTTATAGCAAGAAGTCAGAACAAGCTTCCTAGCTGGAGCTGTGCGTTTTAATTAGCTGCTGCACACTTGGTGGCTGAGCTGGTATGTGACACAAAGCAGCTTGCTTAGGTATATTTTGAAAAGCTGATACATTACAAAGGGGAATCTCCCATTTTAGTCGTCATCATTATCTGAGTGCAGGTGCAGACTGTCTTTAGGTAAACATTTCTTACACTGGGAATGTTCAATTTTGTATGTGCCAGATCTTGAGAGACGGCATACTAATACTGCTCAGCTGAAGCCATGATTTGTTCTGATTGATCACAGCAGATAGGTACTAGCTCAGGGAAAAAAAAAAAAAAAAAGAAAAAAAAAAAGAGAGAGAGAGAAAATAGGGAGAACAAGGAAAGTGTAAAATAAAGGCAAAAGGCTGGCAGTTTGTTGCTTTAATTAAGTTCTATTTTACTCTGCAAAACTTGATTTTGGCCCTGTTTACATTGGCATAGCTGGACTATGCTGGTTTATGGGGATTAATTATTAGAAAATCTGGCTAAGCTTTGTGAAGCTGATGAGAAGGTTTGTTTTATTTTAAGTGAGCCTGACATTAGACATAGCATCACTATGTGGTTTCTAAGAAATAGAGACCCTTATGAATATTTTTCTCCTGCTGTGCAGGGGAGTTGTCTCAGGACTGTTGTTGTCTTTGTTCCATCACAACGCTCCTCTGCCAGCCTCAGCGCTGTCACAGCCTTCTTGCAAGGGAGGATTCCAGCTCCGGCAAGTGATTCCCGTTTCTTTTATTTTTAGCATGAAGATGTCTTTTATTCTGGCTGAAGGACAAAATCCCTTTTCACAGGGGCTGCTTGAACAGCAGAAATGATTGGCTATTAAAAGAAGTCTTACTGTAAAATAGGATAATAACCTAGTTATTTTGCATTTCTAAGTCATTCTTGAATTGATATTTCCTTTTCCACAATATACACCAATTAGAAACCACTGAACAATAAAAAAGCAATCTGTGCAATAATCTGACAAAGAATCATGAGCTGTGAAATGAAAGAATTATTTTGTTGCATTAATGGGAAGATCCATAGCAAATTCTTAAAAAGCAGACTTTGACTATTGCTACAAATGCCCTTTAAGTCTTTGAAATATCTTGTGTATTTTAACGCCTTTCTTGTACAAATAAACATAGGTGACACATTACATTTCAAGGACAGCTAGTCTTGCCTAAACTCTCCTTCAGTGTCCTCCATATTTCTATTTGTGCACAGGTACAAGGTCTGTGCACGACTCATGTTAGATGAGGTTGTTGACGATACGTGAATATTCAGAGAGGTAGGGGTTATCATCTAGAGGGCAGTGCATTAACTAGGAGTGAGAGTAGCGGGATAGTCCCTTGCAGTGCCTAAGTTGCTATGTAGGTGCATTTCCCCTAAGGTTAATGGGAAGGTTGGGACAACCCTCAATCAAGCTACTTAGCATGTATCATTAAAAAACAGCCATAGCTGCACTGCAGATTTAAATGCAAGAATGGAAGAGGACAGATGAAACTGGTAAACAGAGAAGGCACTTATTATGCTAACTTGATTGTAGCTAATTAAAAAGGGATATTAGCTGATTGGATTACAGGGGATGGAGCAGAATGACCCTTTGTTCATGCCTGTGCATCTGTAGGATTCTCTGGCCTGTCCAAGAGTGCTTCTGCATTATCCTCACTCTTGTTTCTTCTCTTTTGCTTCCAGGGGCAGATGCTCCTACACAGTCTGCTCATCAGAGTAGCATGCCAAACTCCCCTATAGCTGTTGTGCCAGGCTAGCTAGAGCTCTTGTCACTCTGTTGTCAGGCCGTGGTAGGGAGAAGGAGCCACAGTGCGCTGTTGTGTTCTCTGACGGTTCTCAGCGGGTGTGCAGTCTGTTGGCTGCTTTAATTGGAGCTCGGGCTAGAGAATCAAGGAACCATATCCAGCACCTCTCAACACCATGCTAAGCAGGGCTTATTTCATCCATGTTGTTACCATAAACACAATCTCTGCAGTTTCTTATGCAAACTTTAAAGAATAATTAGATAAAAATGCCATATACCATGTACCACTACCATGTGAGAAAATACATGCACTTATTATCATGCAAATAAGAAAAGCAGGAATATTGGAGTGTGGATTTGAAAACTAAACCTCAGAAAGGCTGAAACAAAGCCTCATACTCCTTTGCATAAAACAGTGGGATGCCATTGCATGGTCATTTTAGTGCTCAGCCTGTGAAACCACATCTCTTAGAAATGCAGTCTCAGGTGTGTGCTAATTCTTCTCTTGCCTTTGGTAGGACTGAGGTTGTTATGATTTGTCATGGTTACCTCATGTTTTAAATTCAGAGCAGAGTGGCAGACAGACAAGATTTGCAGAGCAGGCAGCAATATTAGGAAGCCTGAAGAGAGAGTTACATACATGCTGGGCAAGGCAAGAAGAGTGTGAAGTCTTTTTTTCTGCAAAGAGATGAGCCAAGTGAGTCTATTTGCAGATTTCCTAGCTGGTCATGCCCCCCTCATTCTGTTAAACAGATAGACATTATATCACAGTGTTGACACTGGAAACTGTTCAGTTCAATTATTTTTTAAAAACAGGGTGACCAGCAAACTTCCAAGGAAGGAAAGAGGAATTCTGTGAAAGAAAAACATGGCACAGCTTACTTACTGAGGAACCATCTCATAGCACTTCCTGGTGCAGAACTGTGGCTGATCCACTGTGCACAATCATTCTTAAAAACATTATTTTTATCCAATTTAATGTCCCTGCCCATTAAGGTCACAGAACATAAGTGCAGATCTCACCTCACCTGGCTCTAGCTTTTTGATAGGTAGGTTCTCAAACTGCACTAGTCATCCAGGCTCCGGTTATAACCATACAGAGAGATAAGCACTTCTGAAAGGCAGTGATCTCAGGGAGAGTATCTCACACAACAGGACATATTGTCTTATGGAAGCGTCTCTCTCCATGAGCTGCAATTATTGGTGTATAGGGAGAATACTTTAAATTTTTAAACACCTGGGGTGAAATTCCCCTAATAAAATCTTTAGGTATCTGTGAAGTGGGTTATCTACTGCTAAGATTTAATCAAGGCTGTTATTGTAGTCAGTGTAGATAAGGTGTACCATTCATTTTATCTGTTCTTGAGGTCATCTTGCCATGTATGAAGAGTGTTCATATAAATCACAGATTATATTAATAGTAAGAATCATTTAAGATGAATTTCACCCCAAATTCCATTGAACACCCTAGTTAGATCTCTGTTGACTACATGGGAGCCTTTGGTGATTTGTGCAGAAACAGATATCTGCAGTTATAGATCTGCCCATGAAATAAGATGAATCCTGTGTCACCAATCAACGAGAAGTTCCTTAGCAAGCAAGCCAGTGATCAACCATCTCATAGAGAAGGAGGTTGTATTACCATATTCCCATTGACAGGAAGAATGCTTGGCAGAGTGCATTTAAAAAAAAACGACTTGAGGATGAAAAAATATTCCTTTTCACTTTTAGATCATGAATTTAACATTTATTACCTCTTGATTTTAAAGCTACAGGTTATCTAAATCTTCCTATGAAGCTTACTTTAGTCAGGAGTCTAGAAATTCAGAAAAATATACCCTTTTTAAACACATAGGATAACAAGATGTGTCAAAAGGAAGACCTTCAATACAAAAACAATTAAAAATACAGTTCCAAGGATTGGCTATAATCTATAGATTAATTTAGTACTGTTAAAGGAATCTCAGTCAGTCTTGAGAGAACATACCGGTATAGTGTTTAGACATACAGGATTTCTAATAACATTGTTCCTTTGAAATCATGGTAGATTAGACTGATAATAGCATACCCTGGTATCACAAAGTAGGGCACACACGGTAGGAGCTAAGACTATTTAGTAAGTAGATTTTTGGCTGCCCTAGGACAAGTGGAAAACGGCAGATTTTCTAGTTGGAAAATAGGGCATTCATACTGCAGGGAGTCATATGTCCTACCAACAGCCATTTTGTTTGAAAGTAAACATGGTCATTGATGTCGATCCAAACAGCAATACAAAGTTAGACTATGATAATCTAGACTGAAAATAAGGATATTTATTTTAGAAAGTTTTTTTTTCTTTCTTTTTTTTTTTAATTTTTTCTTCAGTTGTTTTTTGAAGAAGATATCCTCAAGCTTTTTGTTTTGTCCACAGAGGTAAGTGTTTCAGATACCATTCAGATATCATTTAGTTGCAAACCCAGTGAGTGAATACTCCTTGCTTTGGTGCTTGAAGACTTTTTGCTTTGTCTGCAAGGTCATACTGAGAATTATTTTAGAAATCTCTGTCTCTACTTTCAGTGGGAAAGTGAAGATAGCAATGAAAGGGTAAATGTGCAAAGCCTTCATGCATTGTTTTCTATTCTGCCCCATCTCTCATGGTCAGTAGTGCCTATAATGATGCATGCTTTAGATTGTGTTAAGTCTTCACCAAGTTTGCTATTGTTTAGAGACTTTGCAGGCTGTCTAGAAGTGCATAAGGTTAATGCCCTCTGTTCTGAAATGAAGAGAAATGAACATGGAAAGACATTTCAGTAAGAAGTTTTAAATTCAGTAAAAGTGTTGATTTCATATTTTAAAGTTCAACTGAAAATGAGGACGCTAGGAAGATTACATTAGAAAAATAAAATAGCCTAACATGAGCAGAATGTTAAAGGATTCAATTGCAAACCCTAACTCAGAGGAAAGATTACTCTTTTTTTCACTTGCTTACATTTTGCCAAGAAGCTGACACGTCCAAATAATATATTTCAGTGGTGAATGCTGTAATTGGAAGAAGTTTAGATAAGAGTAGATTTTGGTGCATGGGTGTATACTAGATGACCTCTCAAAGACTTTTCACGTCCTCTTTTTTTTTTTTTATGTTTCTCCCTGTAGAATGAATTGGGAAGTATGTAATCGTTTTAACTGAAGACTTATAAAAAACACAGCTTTCTGAAGTTCATTCTCCTAACTATACCAAAGAGAAGTAAATTTGGATTGAGTCTAGAATCAGTTTCCCCTGAAGCTGGCAATGAGCTGGAACAGGTACACACTAGTTTAGCTATGTAAATTCCATTGTCTGTTTTCAACAACTCAGAAAATCATCAAATGTGTGTCCTATGATACCTCTCTCAAATTTGAACAACAAATTTCCTACAGTTGACTGCTGAGTGGAAAACAGTAATCGGTAACATTATTTACTCATATTCAACTTGTGGTTCTTTATTTAGTTTTCTTTTTGTTTGTTTGTTTGTTTTTCTCTTTTTTATTTTATATATATATATATATATGAGTTAGTTAATATCACTTTCCACATTTTATTTTATCCTACTAGCTATGACCATCAACCTTTTTATCCTTACATGCTTTACATCCAAACCTTATGGTTTATTACTTTTGAAAAATATTCCATGGATTTTCCTGGGAGTTGCATTATCATCAAACCAAACTGACAGGCCAGACGTTTGATGACTCTCAGAATTCAGTCTTTAGGTTGCTATGGCCTATGAGTAAGTGCTAGAAACATCTTTTTTGGTGGTGCAATTAACCGTTGCAGGAGGATCTAGAGCCTTCCACCTTCACTGCAGACATTGTCTCACAGAGGGGTCAATGACTGTATTTTCCTTTAACTTCTTGTGAGTTATGTGCCATGCTTCCAATGACAGAAAAATAATGTCCCTGAATGTCTGTAACCATAAATCAAGTATGGCTTCTCTACATTAATGGATTATTGACTAAAGAGCCTAGAGTTGCCATATGATTCATTTTGCTCTTCTTCTGAATGCTGAGCTTCAGTGTATCAGTTGACCTATATACTAACCTAGGAAACTGCTCTGTGAAAGACGTTCAAAGTCAGATTTTGCCTCGTTTATGTTAACAGCTTTCCCTATGGATTTTTATCATGCAGATGATTAATTTATTATTAGAACACATTATAGGCAGTGCTGAGATATTATATTATATTTCTTTTGGCTCATTTTGCCCTCCTTTTATTTCATTTTTTCCTCCTTTCTCTCTGACTAGTTGTTTCATCTTAGATTCATAAAGCCTGCATTTGAAAACTATGCATTAGGTCATCTAGGACAGTTTTTATCATTATTTAAGCTTCTGTGTAGGTAATAGATGGAGATATCACCGTAGGTGTTTCTATAGCAAAGATATGTCGGTGCATTCAGCAGTGAATTCGTATAACAGAGCAAGGTTAGTCAGACATCTGTCCATCTTCTCCACTTTGCTAGGTGATTTGAATCAGTCACAGGGTGAAAATTCATCTGAGTCTCTAATTTGACCTATATTGCTTTTCTGAGCTATCTTGTAACGGAACTGAACACAAATCATACAAAAAGTGGCTGTAAAAAATAAAAGAACCCATGGATCTGTGTAAAAATAGCATGTAGTGAGTCATTAAATCTAACTTTTCTGTGTGATTCAGGCACGTTTCTTGTCTGCCACACAAAATCTGATTCATAGAGTGAACATATCTCTAGGTGAGGGAGGTGATGATATTCTGCTTCAAGTATTACTACCAAAAAAAAAAAAATCAGCTAAATTCTGATCACAAATATCACAAATATCGTTATTCCTGGTGAAGGGGAAGAAGACATAAAGGTCACAATTTGACTTTCAGATCTCCAATTACATCTGCAAGGCTGGCACTTGGTGCGGGTATGTGGGGATAATTTCACTTGCAAATTGAACGTGTTTATTGACGTGTCTCCTTATGTCTGCCTCTCTCACACATCTTCTTGTCCATCTCATTCAGACATTCTCAGAACAAGGACCATGCTTAAGGATACGGGACTGGATGAACCTAAGGGAGTCATCCAAGACTGGTCTTGGATTGGCTTCTGCTAAAACTTGAACACACCTAGGAATAGAGGCATTCTCTCTTTATCTTACGTTTCTTTTCCCTTTCTACTCTTTTTCCCACTTCTTCTTGCTATGTGCTTATAAACGGATCATTGTCAGTGAACATTTGGCTGTAAACTCATCACTGAAAAGGCAGCTGAATAGCATTGCTCTAAAGAGCAACATAATGACATAAGTTTGCCAGGTCTCCAGGTGGCCTGAAAGTATGTTGTGTCTGTCTTTCTCCTACAGTGAGCATGTTTACAAGAGCTAGCACCAAAATCAAAAATTACAGTTTTTATCTTTACTGTTCTTTTCTCTCTCCTATGCATATTCTTTTGTTACTCTGTCCACAAAAACTGGTTAGGATCCTAGTAGGAGCAACAGAGCTCATTCCTATCTCTTTCTTCTTCCCCAGAAGCAGTTGTATCCAGTGTAAAAGACTCTGTAGGAATCATCTCCAGGAGAAAGAAATGAGAGATGTTGTTTACAAAAGAAATTTCAAAACATGGCAATATTTTACTATCAGATGTTTGCAATGATGGATCTTTGTTTGTTTTCTCTGTTTTTTCCTCTTTCTCCTGGAAACCATCGTATCTCTGACCCAAACTGTCAGTCCTAGGACAGGGCATGTCTGCAAATGAAGTCAGGTGGTAGGCACATACCTTGTCTGGTGGCAAGCGAGAGGTTGAGTCAGCGACAGTGGGGAGGAGCGGACATTTCTTCCAAATTCCCTTCCTCATTGCAGCCCACAAGGCACCAATGGCTCTAGTCAGTATGAAACTTTCTTCTTATTTTCATCCCTCTAGGCCAGCATCAGGAAATCATTCGGTCACAGCTGTGGCTTGCCAACTGCATGTGGCACAGGTACTCTGGGAGTCTGGAAGGTTACTTGTTGCCTCTCTTCTTCTCTCTCCAGCTTGAACAGTGGTTACATAGGAGTCAAGAATGTCTCTAAAAAGTTTAGTTTTAGGACTAAATGGGTTGACTTTCCACCACCTCACCTCTTATTTAGTTCTTCAGTGTTGTGTGTTGATGTTCTTGTCCCTCAGATCTATTGACATAGACCTTCCCAAACTTGAGATTTTCCATCTTCATAGAACCATAGAATTATAGAATCATATTTCACAAGAAAACAAGATGTAAACAGAAGCTAAAACATGCATTAAGAAGAGAGATTCATAATGAGAAAGACTGCTGCTTTCTTAGAAGCAAGATTTACTGTTGCTTCCGTTCTATCCCCTACTTTTTGTTCTGATGGAAATGTAATGTTTGTGACTATGCGTCACTGCCCAAGGCTTTCATGTCCTACTTGGACTGTATACAAGGGTGACTGTGTCTCCCAGTTTCTGGGGTGAAAACATGATTTCAGATTGAAAGAATAGATTCAACTACCCCTAAAAACAGAAAGGTAAAAGAAACGTATTTTGTGTCCCAAGGTTACTCATGCAACTTGTTCTTTCCCATTGTAAGTCTGAGTTTCTCAAAACTAATCCAACACTACAGGAAGGAAAGAAAAGCCTGTCATGGACTTCACTGCACTGTGCATCAGGGCTTCTGTAGGTCAGATGTAAATAGTTTCTGACATTACATACATCCACAGTCTCCATCTGGCTGGTATCTTCTGGGAGATCAGAAGGAATAGCCATAAAGCACAAACCCAGAAAGGGGTACAAAGATGTTGAAAAATAAGAGCCTTTTACAGGGTTGTTTTTAACACTTGGGTTTACCTATTGCATAAATCTGAGAGGCTCAAGGTGCTGGTTGTTCCCAAGCAGTGAATCACAGTGGTTCTCCAGGAGCAGCGTGGGCCAGATGCACCTGTCTTCTTGCTCTCTTCTGACTCAAAGTGGAAATAAAAAGCTGATCTGACACTGGAGCTGAGGCTGGAGCATTTTCCCTGGATGAGCTAGAAGGAACCTTTTTTCTATTGCTATCACTCATCGTTTTATGATGTTGTGTATTTTGGTTGTCTTGAGCATTTTTCAGAACTGCGTGCTGGGAATCTTATCTTATGACATGAATAAGCCCTTAGTAAATTGACTTTAGCCCAACATATTGACTCAGTCCTTCTCACTCTGTATTGTTTTCGAGTCATGAATGTAGTCCCTCATCTCATTAGTTGCATATGGCCATATGATGTTCCCTCTGCCCTTACCAAATACAAGTACAATATGAAACTCTTTTCTATTTGCCCACATGTTCTGAGCCAGCACATATAGTCTCTTATTACATATTAAATGAAGAACTTGTTTGGCAATATTGGCCTGACAGAAGCTGTCTGCATTTGTGTGCTTGACAGTCGACCCTCATGAAAATTGCTGTTATTTTGGATGGACTCAGTGCATCAGTAGCATTTACAGCAAGGGGAATTTTCAGGAAAAAGCTGTGGCTGGACAAACCATTGTAGATCTGAGAAATGTTCCGTCAGGGATGGGAAATCTTTCTCTTCCACAAAATTTTCTTCTATTGACAAAGTACTTATTAGTAATATGCATATTGTTACCAATAGTATGGAAAGAACAGAAAAGGGCAGTGAATCTGGAATATATAGAAAGTACTGTATGCTTCCTGTGGATTTTATTCTGGAGCAAGGAAGAAATAAATTTATTGATGTTACTGACATACAGGATGAAATTTTCAAATACTGATGTGTCGGTTTAGCCCCCTAAAAAATCCACTGCAAGACATTTCTTTTAAAACAGAAATGCAAGGGTGCATTTCACGTTTATCTGCTGCATTCATTTGCAAGTCATGTAAGTTATATTTTCTGAACATAATTGCAAATCTACATGCAGAATTATATCTTATGCAGGAAATCTTATGCAAGTATGCCGATGACACAAAGCTGGGAGGAGTGGCCGGCACGCCAGAAGGCTGTGCTGCCACTCAGTGAAACCTGGACAGGCTGGAGAGATGGGCAGGAAGAAACCAAATGAGGTTTAATAAGAGCAAGTGTAGAGTCCTGCACCTGGGAAGGAACAACCACACATATCAGTACAGGCTGGGGGACGACCTGCTGGAGAGGAGCTCTGAGGAGAAGGACCTGGGGTTCCTGGTGGACGACAGGCTGACCATGAGCCGGCAGTGTGCCCTCGTGGCCAAGAGGGCCAATGGGATCCTGGAGTGCATTAAAAGGAGCGTGGCCAGCAGGTCAAGGGAGGTGATCCTCCCCCTCTACTCTGCCCTGGTCAGGCCTCACCTGGGGTACTGTGTCCAGTTCTGGGCTCCCCGGTACAAAAAAGACATGGATCTCCCGGAAAGGAGGGCCACAAAGATGATACGGGGCCTGGAGCATCTTCCCTATGAGGAAAGGCTGAGAGACCTGGGTCTGTTCAGCCTGGAGAAAAGAAGACTGAGAGGGGATCTCATCAATGTGTATAAATACCTGAGGTGTGGGAGACAGAGGGATTTGGCCAACCTCTTTTCAGTGGTTTGTGGGGACAGGACAAGGGGTAAGGGCCACAAGATGGAGCACAGGAAGCTCCGCACCAACATGCGAAAGAACTTCTTCACGGTGAGGGTGACGGAGCACTGGGACAGGCTGCCCAGGGAGGCTGTGGAGTCTCCTTCTCTGGAGATATTCAAGGCCCGTCTGGATGCCTACCTGGGCAGCCTGCTCTCTAAGGAACCTGCTTAGGCAGGGGTGTTGGACCCGATGATCTTTCAAGGTCCCTTCCAACCCCTTCAATTCTGTGATTCTGTGATTCTGTGAAATATAAGAATATCTAGATATATTTAAGGCTATTTTTTTTTAAGTAACTTTTTTTTTTTTTAAGTAGGAATGTGTTTAAACCACATTCTAGACATTAAGATCTTTTATTAGCTTTAATAGTTTAACAGTGGATAGTCCATAACACCCAGCCTGAACCTCCCCTCAGCTCCATGCCATTCCCTCTGGTCCTGGCACTGTCACCAGAGAGAAGAGGTCAGCGCCTGCCACATTTCTCCCCACGTGTAGGCCAGCATGAGGCCTCTCTGCAGCATCTTTGAACTTCTACTAATGAAAACCCTGAAAGAGCATCCAAAGTACAAAGCAGAAGAGGACAGCCAAAACACAGAGCACAGAGATGACCTGTATAAATAACTCCTGCAGAGCCGGAGTTGCTAATTAATGCCTCCTGGGTCTTAAAGGGGCTCATCTCTGTGACTGGCAGATAGAATAGGACTTCCAAACCCCAAAAGTTCGCTGCTTCATTCCCTTGACCAGTGAGTTATGTTTGTTTTGTCAGGTAATCATACAGGCCATGTCTTGTTTCAGAGCAGCTTTGCAACTCCCTGCTGGAGTTAAGAGGCAGTGAGATGACTTTGAGCTCAGTTCCCAAGACTCAGGAGCCAAGCGTCTCAGCCTTACACCAACACCACAGCAGGGGCTGGCTGGTGGGAGGACTGGAAGTCATGGTACCCTGTGATGGCAATTTGGCAGACGGTTTCAGAAGTCTTGCTGCTACCAGTGGGCAGTGTGGAGGGAGGTTTCAAATACTGCAGTGACTGCTGGTTGGCAGGCTGGACTATGCTTAGACTGATACCTCTTATAAGGTGTTGAGTAGCAGAAAAGTCTAAGGTGCTGGAAAGCTGGGAGCACTGAGGTTGCCATTGCTCAGAATCAAGAATTAAGAATCAAGAATTAAGAATCAAGTATCAAGAATCAAGGGAGGGTTTCTCTGTGAGCAGATTTCTGTCAATATCTGCAGATGAAATTACTTCTGCTGGACCAGGAAGGTAACTGTGATGGGAGATATTTGTGGTGTGGATCTTGTAGTCTGTCTTGTGGTGTCCTTCACTTACCAGATTCTTAGAAGTACAGATTATGTTTCCAGCTGCAATTGTTGAGCTAATCTCATGATCCCTGGAGTGGTGAAATCAGATGCTGGGTATATTTCTGGTCAAATATAGCCTATAGCTTCTGTAAGAGTGGATGTATACAACAGATAAAAAATAAATTCACACAAAAAAATATGCACCTGAAAGTCCTAGTCAAGCAAGAGTCAGAGATGTGCCCTGACGGGAAGGAAAGTTTGCAGCATATAGGGAGGGCTGTGTTAACATGAGCATAGCAGGAAGACTGAGGTAAATGATTATTCCCTTTTACTTTGCACTCATTAGATACTGTCTATTGTACTGTGTCCAGTGTCCAAGTTTGGGATCCAGTACAAGAAAGACACCGGAATAAGCCCTGTGAAGAATCACCACAATGACAGGGGTTTCAAGCACTTGCCCAGTGAGGAGAGGCTGAGGGAACAGGGCATGTTCAGCCTGGAGAAGGGATGGCTTTGAGAACTATTGGCAGCCTTTCACTGCATATAAGGTTAGCAAGTAAATGAAGAAAGGCTCTTTACTGAGTTCCAGTGGGAGAGAGACAATGGTCATAAATTGGAACAACTGAAGTTCAGACTTTTTTTTTTTTTCCTATGAAAATAATTAAACACTGGAACAAGTTGTACAGAGAGCTTGTGTGATCTCTGGTGCTTGCTTGGAGGTTTCCGAGACTCAACCAGACAATGTACCTGCTCTGATTTCAGTGCTTTGAGCGGGAACTTGATTTAGAGACCTCCTGATGTCCCTTCCAGATGGAATAGTTCCATACCACCATGGTTCTGCTGAGGTCACCATTTTAGCCTGTGATTTAGCCAGGTCAGATGTCTTTAACTGGGTCAGATGCCTGTTTCCTATGTTACTGCTCTGGTGCATTTCCCAGTTTTCCAGTTTATTTTTGCCTACATCTGCAGTTGTAAGAGAAACTATATATATATATTTATTTATTTATTTAAGTGATGATTGGTTAGAAGAAGATAAAATACATCAGTTCCATCCACTTGTTCCTAGTCTGTTCAAGTTTTTCTGGCTGCATGTAGATATACACCCAACCCCTCCCCCTCACCGCATTGATCATGTCTAAACCAGTGTTGCTTTCCTATCACCTCCCAGTGTCCTGCATTCCCTGGAATTAGTCTGCCTGCCCCCTCTGTCCTTCCGTCTCTGCCAGTGCCCCAAGAGAGGCTGGGAAGCACCAGGAAAACAAGACAGAGTGTGAAGAAAAACCCCTAATCAATGAGAGCAGGGCTCAGCATTTCCTAATTCACTGTGCCCTGTTCTTCCCTTTCAGGGAACTGAAACAGCATGAAGGAAGGCAATTGCTAAGGAAGTTTAAAACCTTGGGGGTTCCAGTTTGCAGTATAATGAAGTTCCTCCATCAAGGCTGGCTGGGGTTGCTATTTGGAGACCGCTGCTCTGCAGCTACCAGCAGAATTGTTTTTATTTTGCTCCTGGGCAGATGGCTTTAGGTGGCCCTGCTTGAGCAGGGGTGTGGACCAGATGACCTCATTCCAACTTCAACCATTCTGTGATTTTCTGATTTTGAAATGCTTTTTCCAAAGATAACCAGCTTTATTTTTCCCTCAGCTAGAATGATAATGAGGATAGTGGCATTAGTCTCCATATTGTTTCCATATGTTGTCTTTTTTTTACCCATCTTGATGTTAACAGCTCTGATATGCTCAGAGAAACCAAGTGGATAGACTTTCAGCACCTTATTTTTGGGAAAGGTGTTATCCACATGTCATCTGTGTACTTTAACCCTGTTTTTGTGTTGAGATGTGGATGGCAGTGTGGCTGTCTTTCTGAGCTGAGGGCAAGGCTCTGGTGTCCCCACTGCTGTGGAGGTGAGATGGCATACCATCTGGGCAGAGAGGCTGAATCAGCTTAGAGAGAAACAACAACCAGACAGTATTGAATAGTGCACAAGAAAGACAAGGAAATCAAATAAGGCAAAGAACAAACTTCAAATATCTTTCCTCTGGCTTACCTTGTCTTCCTTCCTCAAACCAAGATATTTTCAGGCACATGTGTGAGCAATTTCAGGATTTTTTTATTTTTATTTTTATTTTTATTTTTATTTTTATTTTTTTTTTATTTTTATTTTTTTTCTGTCCAGGCTTTGTTGCATTGGCAGTGGACAGCAGCACACTTATCCAGACTCTTGGCTTAGGACTTGGTTTGCATTTCTTGTACACAGGCATTAATTCTTAGCCACCACTGTATCCCTCGGGAACCTCTTCTTTTCCTATTTATTCAGAAAACAGAAACCACTAGCACTTCCCCAGTACAAGTGTTACTCAGTCTAAATCTCTGCTAATCTCACAAAACACCGGTTTTACTAATAATGCCACCTTGATTAATTAAAGCAGAAATAATTCAAGATGCTGTTTGCTTCTGACTAGAAAGGTCATTTTAATTTGTTTGCTAACTGAGTTTGAAAGGTAAAACATGGTCATTCTCTTTCTATTAATCAAGCTCACATTGTGTATTATCAGTTTCCCTTCCTGATTACCCTTTCAGTATGATCGTGTGATTATTTCTGATTTCAGTAATGATGGGGACTGTTGTCTAAGGCCCATACTTTTTTTTCTAGTGGACTCAGAAAGCTCAAATTATTATTCTGCCACCTATTAGTGCTGGCTTTCAAAAGACTTCAGTTCCCAGTTCAGCTCGAATGCGCTTAACTCTTATAAAAAAAAATCTAAAGTGTTTACCTGGGGAGACAAGGAGGACTGTCACCATCACATTGTGTATATATGTACTGATACGTATGCTCAGTAATGGGATCAACAGTTTAAGAGTCGTTTGCAGCTCATCTATCCTGCAAGTCATGTCTGAAAAAATGCCATTAGTCTCTGGGAGTGCTGCTACAGCTTGTCACTGTTGTCAACAAGTTCTGACTGCTGTGGACGTCTGTATACACATCACCACACTTAATAGCCAAGATTAAACTGTTCTTATCAATGGGACTGGTTACACATTCCGTCCTACTGAAAACATAACATTAATGGTCCAGTCAGGCCATTAGCAATCTGATCCAAAGCCTCTTAAAATCAGCTGGTCAGACATCCACTGATATTTATGGGGTTTGGGTCTCACTGGTGTGTTTTATGATGAGAAGTTGGTGTTTTAAGAAGAGAAAATGCTTCAGTAGTCTCTCCAGCGGTGCACTATGAATACATTAGGGTAGCATCAGAATTTTGACAGCAACAGCAATTCTGTTGAAGTGTCTCTTATGCACTTTGATCACTGTGCTCAAAGGATATGTTGGCTTTGGTCTTATCTCTTACTCTCCTCCACACAGGCCTTAAGTGAAGGATTTAAAGCAGCTACTAGTGTCTGTTTAGCAGGAATAATTTCTGAATTGACTTTTACAGGATTTTAAAAATTATTATTAAACACTGGGAATATCTTATTTGACAGGTCAACAGATTATTGGGTTTTGGCTTAAATATCAAAAGCCACAATCCTTGGCACATTTCAGCACACTGGGGAAATGTTTGAAATTCACAGCAAATAAAATATTTAAACACCGATTACCTAATGTTCTGCAGGGAAACTGATGGGGAGGCATGCTATAACCCAGCACCGTGTTTTAGCTGGATTCTTAGCTTCTCTTTTACTGATCCATCTATATAGAGTGTCTGTGGGAATATTTCAATAATACCTTGTAGACTTCAGCAAACATGAGTGTATCCCAGACCCCTCTGTTTCTCCATCCTCCTTCTTCCATGGAAATGTCCTCTGATGGAGAAGGTGTGCAAAGTCTGCTCCATCAGGCTCTTCCTGTCTCACTCTTCCCACAGTCTAGCAGGCCTCTAGTGCAGCCTCTGCCAACAGGTCCTGTTAGACAACATCTGAGCACTGGCACAAGTTGCCCAGAGAAGCTGTGGATGCCCCATCCCTGGAGGTGTTCAAGGCCAGGCTGGACGGGGCTTTGAGAAACCTGGTCTGGTGGGAGGTGTCCCTGCCCATGGCAGGGGGGTTAGAACTACATGATCTTTAGTAATCCCTTCCAACCCAAGCCGTATTATGATTCTGTGATTCTAAGTGGGAAAATTCCAGGTGAACATTGATTGTTCAAGGACCACTGTCTTCTACAAGGCTGGGACACTCTACTTCGGCTGAGGATCCACCTTAATACTAGGTTTTAACAACAAAGTAGTTTTTTAAGCTTGTTCCACTGATCCTTATGAGATGGCAAACTTGCCATTGCCTACAGTCCTTAAAGCTGGGCTGGAGTTCAGGCACATTGGCCAAGATCCACAAAAGCACTCTTTCTTTGGGCTCCCTTTAACTTCACCGTGACCCAAGCAGGGAAATACCTCTATGGACCTGGGCGTTCTTTCCAAAAATCTTGAAAATTTGAGGAAGTTTACTTAGCACAAGAAATCCTTGGAGACTATGGTTCATCTGTTTGTCAAAGCTAATCATTCTTTCACACTGGTAATACACAAATTAATAGCATTAATGGGTATATAACTTCCTGCTGATGTCAGTGGAAAGGGTTCATAGCTATCATTGCTGACTGTTCTATTAAGAGCACAGAACTTGGCTTTTGGCATAAAATATGACTCAAACCTCAGAAACAGAAGGGCAGAGAAAAAAGGGCAGGTAACAAATGAAGAGCCATTCCTGGGAAAGATCTAGTCAGAAACCCCAACAACAGATGCACTTCTGGAAGCTGGTTTTTAAAGATTATCTACCCTTCCCACCTCCCCCCATGCTTGCAGTAAGTCATTTAGAAGAACTGAACAACAGTGTGAGTCTGAAATCCAGGGCTCTTCAAATGTAATACCTACACAACGTTGTCAATTGCCCTTGTGCTAATGAGACCCATGGCTTTCAAACAGGGTAGCTTGCCACATAGTGGGCGAGAAGGTTCTGTATGTCAGATATGCTTCTCAGGCACACATTCCTATTGAATTCGATAATCTCTGCTGATCTATGACATATATGGAAGGTTTCTTTATACAGTGTAGTGAAGCAAGACCAATGCACAGCAGGGTGATAACCAAAGGAATTCATAAAAGAAAAAGAGTGGGCTTGTAGGTAAACTGCTGGTGTAGTAGTTCAGTACCTCCAGGCATTATCCCAGACTTGTTACAACCACCTTTACAGAGAGAGGAACAAACAAGTGAAACCCCTGTTTGCCACGTTCATGACTCTGTCAACTCTTCCTGGCTTTGTATCCCTGAGTCACATACAGAAATGTCACATATACCCTAGAGCAGGGCTACAAAAAACACTATTTTATTTTCCTGGTTCAGCTAGCCCAGCTTAGGTCCTTTAGTCCAAAGGAAAAGAAAACATTTATTTTTATAGGACTTCACGCAGAGGTGTGATGCAGTCATTTAGTGCTGTATGAGGCACCCCAAGCAGAAGTAAATGAAGGATATCCTGAATCATCCCAAATGGCACTGGGTAAAGGTGCAAATGGACAATTAAAAAGAGCATTGTGTCTAAGCATCTCATTGTTTTCATGGATATGTGGTCAGTAATGTTGATGCAGCCTAGGGAGTAATTCAGCGTACTCTAGCTTGTGTTTGGTTGACTGAATCACTGTTCAGGCCCCATTGGTTATATTGACTAAACGTCTTGGCTGTAATAAGAGCTTAAAATACCTGGCATGCAGGCATGCACCTATGTGGATATATATGTGTCTTATTCTTAAATTGATTTCCACCCAAGGCAATATTGGCTTTCTCATGGGGTAGCAGGTTGGGTTCAAACCACAGGCAGATTTTCAGCTATGTGTCCAAGTCAAAATATATCCATGCCAAGAACTTACCTGTTTCTGAAGAACAAGTGTTTATAGTGTAGTATTCTATCTGTAATATAAATAATAATAATAATAACAAAGAACAAAAGCTCCCTCAATCAACAATTTTTTAGCTGGATTCTCATTTGACTTATTTGACTTTAATGCAAACAGTTTATTTGGGTGCACAGTTTCTCTTTTGGCAGTGGAAATTCAAGGAATAAGGACTTTCTGGTGGACTCAGTGAGACAGTTACACACGCAAAAATAAGCATTCAAAAGACTTTACAGACCACATCACAGACAAATGACAGAAGGAATGGAAAGTTGATGCTGGGAAGAGAGGATGGCAAAACAGGAAGCTAGAGGCATCATTACAGAAGAATCTAGGCAATGAAGAAAGAAAGAAGAGAGCTTTAGATGAACCTGTATGGAAAAAAATGTTAAAGTTTTGGTCTTCAAGATAAGACAAGGCACCCCACTAAAACTGCTGTTGCAATATTATGATAAACCCTCTAGAGATACTGAGCTTGAGCAAAAATTCTTGAACACAATTGCATAATAGGCTGGAAAACCATTCAAAGAGTTTCATTATGAATGATGGTGTGTACTAAATAAGATTAAATGGGTATCTGGCCTGGGACCATGTCTAGTTATTGACATTTTTACTAATTACCTTGAAGATGGAATAGAGAAACAGCTTAGGAAAATGGCAGGTGCCACCAAGTGGGAACTGACCAAACACAGTGGTGGATGGGAGTCATTTTCAGAAGTTACCTGTGAACTTTTTAAAAGTTCACAGAAGCTGATCAACATTAAACAAACTTATGCTCTTACAGCAAAGGCAGTCACGGGAAGACAGCAATCATCCCATGTGTTTCAGTATTAGAAAGGCCCCAATTTGAAGTTTTCCTCACAGTCCATGAAGTTTTAAGAAACTTGTATTTGTTTTCCTTTATTTTTTTTTATTATTTTTATTTTATTTTATTTTATTTTGGATGGTATATTTGTAAGCACAATGCTCCACTTGGACCAATTCTGTTGTGGCCCAAAGGCTGCAATCCCACCAGTGAATTGCCTGTTGATTGGTTAAGATATTCACTTCAATCCTTTCTACGGGGGCGGAAGGTAGATGACTACAAGCATTGTTTGCCATTTGCCGCAACTAAGGAGGATCTTGTTATCTGCAGGAGGGAAACAGGGGCTGAATGAGGGTGTATTGGGCAGCAATCTGTACTAGCCTTTTCTTTGTCTCATACAAGGTTAGCTCTGCTGACCATCGTAGTAAGATGGCAGAGAGTGGTAGTCAGGCACTCGCTCCCCAGCCACGTTTTGCTAGTTTGCATAAAAGAGAGAGCAGTGAGTTTCTCTGAGGGCCTCCACCCTATGGTGACCCATGATATGAGGACAGGGCACAGAGGTGTGTGTATCATATTTTCTCCTTAGGATATTACAGCCTTGTTTGTGGCTGTGTAATGACAGTGAGAGTTAGGATTGTTACCTATTTCCCTCACAAGGCTGATAACTCTAACAAGCTAGATGGTCTCAGCTTGCCCTCTGGAGAGGAAAATTAGAGCTGATGAACAAATTGGCTCTGGGCTGGGCTGGCTTTCCTCCCTTTCATGCAGTGAAGGTCTGTTTCCTGAAGGCATGCAAGACCATAGCCATTCTGTCCTGCCACCACTGTGATGTCCAGAGGAAACAGGTGAACCCGCACTCAACTCATGTCTACTTACCACCTTTTATCTCTTGCATTCTGTCAGTAGGTGTGTCTAGTACGTCATTTGCTGGGTGCCATCTTTCACATGTGCTTGCCTCTTTTACTTCGAAACGGAAAACAGTAACAAAGATTGCTTTCTTTGGACCACTTCCTAATAGGAAGTTCTCTGAAGATAAACTCCAAACTTAGGTTAAAATCCAAAGTTAAACTTGCATTTGTTTAATGCCAGTTAGCAACCTTACAGCGAGTCCCAACAGAGACCAAGGATGGCTTGGACATGCTGAAGACATTCTCTTTCATTCAGAAAGTTTGCCCTTGAAGGTCATGCAAGAGTACAGCTGGGACATAATGTAGGTAAATACAGGGCAGTGCCTGAGCTGTATCACTTTTATGGATAGGCATAGCTTCATTCCCAAATGTCATTCCAGCACCTTTTGTATCCTCTATTTTCTCTGTCTCAGCAAAAATAACTGTGAGTGTTCAATGCTGCATAAAACAAAGCCAAATAGCAGTGGCACTTACCTAAAATTCAGAATCTACATTTGTATTTAGCAAATTGATAGGTGTTCTAAGCGTGTATGTATCTCATAATGGCTGTGCTATTTTAGGCAGTAAATTGCAAAGGCATTTTAATAACCATTCAGCATGTAAAAGCGTAATATAGATATATTTTATTTGTGTTAAAGATAGCCTGAAATACGCAGGTTTAGGTGTCTTGGCTTAAAATCTTGAAATGTTAAAAATAACATGTTTTAAGTTCTTTTGTGTCTTTTTATTTGGTTGGCTTACATCTCTGTGCCTCTGTGTGTATGAACTTTAATGACAAATGATGGAAGTATGCTTTCCTAAGGAACAATATTAGCCATTCCAATGTGGCAATGAGTGATAGTGCTACTGTTATGCCAAACATGAGGAAAAGAAAGCCAGTACAAACAGAAGTCCGCATTTTGAGAAGTACATGTTTAATTTTTTTTTCAATGACAGGGTAATGGTTTTCTCTAGCTGTCACTTTGTACCTCATTCTCTCCAATATATGCCATTTTTAACTCAGAAATATTTTTAACTATTGTAACTCCAGGACAGTCAAGTGTAGGCTCGAACATTTAAAGACAGACTTAAGGTTAAATAACTACAAAAAGACATTGCTGAATTACAGGAAAGAACACCACCACCAACAACAATGACAAATGAAGAAGTGGATGCTATGGACAGCAAAGCACTTCCGTCTAAAAATTGATTATGCTTTATAACGAACTCCACAGCTCTTCTTTCGTAGACATTTTCCGGTCTTCACATCTTAATGGTGTAATTTTATGAGATGTAGTTATTTTTCAATACAGAATTAGTGTAAATAAATATAATTTGTCAGATGAAGTATAAGAGAGAGCATCATGATGGAGGAACAAAACAAAAGACTAAATAGAAAACAAGACCTAGCAAATCAGTGTACAGAATTCACTAGATCAGTAGGATTTTATAAAGTGACTGCATGCAGTGTAGCTAATCCTTAAAGAATACATGCTCTTTGAAATTAAAGATAGGGTAAGGACCATTGAGAAATACCTTGTGCCTTTGTTGAGAGGCCTTTATAATTTACCTAAAACTAACAAGCTCCTATATTCTGGTATTGGCCAGTTTAACAAGCTCAGAAGCATAAAAAGTTTCTGTTTTAGCTCAAGTGTGGGGTGGCATTTAATTATTTTCTATCTCTTGTAGCTCCAGTAGTTTCCTAAGAAGCTGTGGTTCTGCCTTTGATTCACTTTCTAATGAGATAAGACAGAAAGGCTGCAAAACCAAATAATTTGTTCCTGATTTGTACCTGAATCTGAAATAACATATGAATAATTTCCCTTGATCACCTCTATCCTCAATTATAACTGTGTTGGGCAGACAACACCTGACTGGGAAGGATAATATGCATCTAATCTTGATCTCAGGCTAGAGATAGAGCTTTTTTAATAATAAAGCTTTGTTTATTTTTTTCTAGCTGTTTGCATTACCTCGGTTTCAGTGGTCCTTGCCACATTCAGTGCTCCTTGTTTGAAAAGCAGTTGGTGACCAAGATAATCCCAGGTTGGGAACTGAACTTGGACAGGTTTCTCTGAACTTCTGCCAATGTGTCTGGGCATAAACCACACCAACTGAAGCACTATGGAGGTATCTATGAGCCCATCTATGTTATCTTCGTAGTCCTCAACAGAGCATGAAGGATGCTCTTGGTATTAAAACCAAACCAAATTGATGGTACTGTCATATAAAAGAGCCTACAGTGACACTATGCTTAGTTTAGGCTCTGTAAATAAGTACTTTAAGCCACTTGGGGTGAATCTTGGTCCAGCGCTTTTTGCTTTCCAATATATTCATATGAGACTTTCTTTCTCTAGAGTGTGTCCTGCAGCAGCCACTTATGTTTAGGATGTCTAACGCTGTTGGGAATGCCACTCAAGGTTTGTGCCTCCCAAGACAGACCAAGTGGAATTCCAAGTCATCCCAAGTGGGGTCCTTGGGGAAATCTAGTCCTTGAGGGGGAACCAAGAACGTCATATAAACCCCCTGGCACAGAGTTTTCCTCCACAGCAAGGAGATGGAGTCATTGAATATCTATCGAACAGCACACCCTACATTCTAGGCATCTAAGTAAAAGGGTTAGCAACCCTTTTTAGTGATTTAGTGATTGACTTTTGTCAATACGCTTGTTTCCTCCTGTGCAAAAAATTGAATCTTACTGACAATAGCTTGGCTTTTCTCATTTTTTCTTATAAAAAGCAGCTCTGTTGCAGAGAAAACAATCAATCAACAAACAAAGCCTACTGTGAAATACTGTGAGAAGTTTTTGCTTCACTATTTAATACAAGACTGTGCAGATGTAAGACACCTTTCCATATGAACCCATTCCCCACTGTGGGGCTCACAAAATGACAGCATTTTTTATGGTAAAGGGAGATGAAACCCCAGAGTTTGACACAGCCTTTATATGCAGACTGAAACTGCAGTGGGAAATCTCTTTTCCCTTCCATTGACTGTTATTAAACAGAGTGAAATTCACTTAAGTAACACAGTGATCTACAAAATAAACACTCATAACTGAGCAAATGTCCCTGCCTTCCTGTTCTATTCGAGGAAAGAGCTGGCCAGTAAGATCACTGGAGTTTAGGATGCAATTTGCCTTATCCTAATCTTTCTACATTTGGTCCCCGTTGACTTTCTTTTTGATTCAGTAGTGAAAGCCTGGGCAATAGCTCATGTCTAACAAAGCCAGGACACCTTAGCTATGTCAACTCTGTATTTATTTCCCACACATGGTAGTAGGTACTTGGTGTATATTATGTACAGAGATGGCATTTGCATTTATCTGTCTTCAGAAATAAACTTGGCATTGTCAGCCTGCTCTTCTTGCATGGTTTGTAGCATTCCTGGGCTTGGGGAGGAGCTCTTGCATGTGTCATCTCCATTGTACCATGACCTCGCAAGATCTGCTGGAAGTGCAAAGGCATTTCAGACATAATTAGAGAATCCTAAAATGGGCTTAGGCGGGTTTATTTCCCTTCGCTCTAAGAGTTTATTGGCATCAGGGTGTAATTCTGAAAAGGTCAGCAATGTAGCAGGAAGAGTGAATCACTTTTATAGCCAAATAAAGACTGACAGTGTCCATGGAATGATGCTTCCCATCCGTGAAGGTGGGGAGTAGCCCTAGATGTGTTGCTTTGGTAGGGATTGATCCTGAATCCATCTTTGCAATAGTGGAGGGTAGCTGCAACTTTGCATTACAAGCAAGAAAGTTTGAATATGCAGGGGGGAGAAAGTAGACGAGACAGGGGTCTGTGATGCTGCAGAGACAGATAGAAACCTCTCTTGGACTAAATTGAAGGGACAACAAATGTAAATACAGAGAGGCAAGCTGAAAAAGTCCTCAGAAAATAAATAATGTGTGTGTTCTGCAGCTGCCCTTCTCACTGACACGCCAGATGCTGGGCTGGATCCTGGCCTGAATTTATGGCTTAAAATGAATGGCAAGAGTTCAAAATCCTTGTATCTTTACAGTAGATCCAACAAAATTCAATCCTTTTTTTTTTTTTTCATTCTTTCTTTTTTTTTTTGTATTAATATTTGGTTCATCTTTATATATAGTTAAAAAATGTTAAGTAAAAATAAAGAGGTTTTAAAAGCGTACTGCAAAGAGGAATAGCATGTACTTTGTATGCAGTACAATTCCATCACTTTAACAAATTTGTTGACCTCTTAGACTCATAACTATCATAACCACTGACCAACCATTTACTGATAGTCATTAATCATTTATTATCTCTGCCTCAATTGTTTCTAAATGTTCCAGTAATATAAATTGCTCTTTCTTTCAAAATTCAATAATGCAGCTGAGCTTTACCTGCAGTGCTCCCATAGCCCAGCATTTAATAAGTTTAAAATCCCCTCTGTGTAAAAATTCCTGTAGAAAGTCATTAGAAGGAGAATGTTCTTTACCACAGTAATCCCCCATGCATGTATCTCTGTTAATTGAGCTACTTTTCTAGACAGCACAGTAATTATAGTTCATTCAAGAGAACCGAGGAACTTTGCCATTATTTCATCTGGACATTTTCTCAATCGGTGTGCAGTCTCACCAGTGTAATAGAGGGGTATCCTTGAACCACAGGCATGAGGATGAACTGGGTTGTCATGTCAGTACTGGGAATCCATGCCATGGGCATCAGCATTTTTTGCATGATCACATCACTCCATGTAGGCACAGCCCAGACCAAGCATGCAGAGTAATGGCAGTGCCATGCTGGAAGCATGCTCAGGAGTTGGGTGGTAACATGGGGGCTGAACTCCTGCCCTGGCCAGCATCACAGTGTGTCGAAATAGTAAAATAGGTGTAAAAAATAGCTCTTACTTTTACTATCTTGTTCTTTTCAAGATCTGAGATTTGTAACTCTTCCTACAGGCTGGGACCGGCTATGTTTTCAGGCTTACTGCATGGTTTGGGTTTGCTTTTCATGGAAGAGAAATCCAGACAGCATGGCTTCATTTCTGCTGAACTCAGCATTTGGACCCATACTGTTTGGATCAGTGACTGGGCAGGGAATCAGATTCAGCAAGAGCAGTGTGTAGGGCTTCCTGAGCAGGGAGGTGTTCGGTTTCATAGCTCAAGGATATCACAGATGAACATTAACAAAGAATGAAAATCAGCTTAATTGGAGTGCAGAAATAGGATATGGGAACAAGGGTTTATGTTGTGAGCTTTCTGAAATGTTAAACAAATGAATGGTCTTTTGCAGCGATTTATTTTCCAGGTCTAATACTTTATTTGATCATTAAAGCTGCTTCTCTTCCTAAGTTATGCACTCTGGATGTGACTTCTTCTGGAGAAAAGCCATCTGTTTACTTATGAATATATGTATTCACCCCTTAACCTATCAATCCTGAACACTTGTTAAAACACTTATCTGAGCAATGTACATGCATGGGGGGGTGGGTGGGGGGAGGTTTATCAGTAGACAAGCGCATATTGGATGAGATTTGGAAGGAGAGAATAAATTCAAATAGTAAAAAAGTATTTTAAAGATGAATTTGCTGGGTGCCACAAGAGTCATTGCATCATTTCAAGACTCATCTCCAGCATCTATCTGGCGCCTCTCTCATTAACACAAAAGTAAGATTCCAAAGAGGAATTCCCAGCTTTGGGAGCTGAAGCCTGGCTGATGACAGTGATGGCTAAAGTTTATTGTTTTCTAACGGCCTATGTGAAACATGATGAGCTGGATCCAAAATGCTAAGGTTAAGCACATGGCACAGCTGGCAGTTGACAAGTCTTAACTGTAGGCATAAGCAGGGGGGAATATCTGGATCTGGATGTTGGCTTGGATCATCGCAAATGTCCAGGAAAGTTGTCCACAACTTAGTCCCCTCAGTAACGAACTTAGCAAGATATCCATTAGTATTGTTCTACCATGATTATGCCGAGTGTGAGGAAGCTCTATTGTGGGTGCCCTTGCTCCTTACCTGCTAGCTCTCAGTCAGCACCTTCCACTGGCATTTGCCTCAGTAGCATCAACTGCTGCCTACTTGTCCTTGGAGAAATGTTGATTCCTCAGGGGAAAAGAAGGCAGAGACACAGCTGGGCTTCAGAGCCTGTGGAGCCTCAATGAATTGTTTTCAAGTGGGTAAGCTATTTGCTTGCAAAGGAGGCTGGAGAAGCTGGCTACCATCCTGCTAGATGGGCCAAATCTCACACAGCTGCTATTTCTTTGTAAGCTGGGAGCTTTCAGCCTCCTGGTGATTGCTTGAAATTACTTTGGAGTGGCTCTCAAGATATTGCCATCAAGGTTGTCATCTTAAGGGATGAGTTGAGACACAAGGGAAAGAAGCTAAAGTGAATCGAGCTACAGAGGAAGTTTCTTTTACTGAGCCTTTATACTCATCCTGACCTCCATACAAATTCTCCATTTCAACTCCTGTCTCATGAAGAAAAAGCTATAGCCTTCCCCTTTTGGACTTGTTTAAGTGGATGGAAAGTTGGAAAGGTTCTGTTTTTTGTTTACTTGTTTGTTAGCCAGAAAAAAGCCAAGACAATCAATGCTTTGATGATAAAACCACATTTAGTATTCATTGTTGCTGTCACCTGCTAGGTCATGAAACACCTCTGTTCTTGTCAATCATTTAATCAGAGAGCTGCCAGTTTTTACCCATTCCACTGTAATTCATATGAAGGGCAATGGAGAGAAGATCTGAAATTCAGTGCTGAAATCTTTAAGGTACAAGTAGGCATGGATTGCTTAAGCTACTGCACTTCTAAGCTGCATGTTAACCAGGATGCTATTGAGTTACCTTTCTGGATCCTGCTTTGCAGCTCTTAACCCTTGACCTGTAAAAACTAATGTGCATGGAAGGGAGATCTGTCAGTAAAGTTGTAATGGTGCACAGCAATTTTAAGCAGCCTTTAAAAAACTATTTTCTAATCAGATACAAGGCAAAGGAGCGAAAATAGCGGTCAGAATCTATGACGGTCTCGTAATTGTAATGTTTTAGCTTAGAAAAGAGAAAAAAATGACTCTAATGAAATCATTTTGTTTTATCATACTTGGTAATTTGGCCTTTGTAATAATAATAAAAAAGCAGAGTGATATGTTTTGTACCTTTGTGGTATGAAAGATTAAAGGCTTCACGAACATGTCCGTATGTAGCGTTATACCGAGCGTCTGCTGATGAAAGTCTCCCCGTGTTCCGTCTGACAACTGGAAATATAATGGGCTCTGAAGCTGCCGTTATGTTCCATCATGTCAATGATCCGTAGATTAAAAACTGGCACAAGCACGCAGAAGAGCCCTAAAGGAGCTGTAACAGTCTATCTTGTCAGCAGTCAGGCTCTGTGGATTAAAGTAGGAGAGTGCTGAACCACATACACTGCCTTTTGCCTTTTTCAAGCTGGAAGGGTTGTCAACTTCTGGAAATAGGATGTTCAGCAACTGTTTCTAACATTTGGAGGTCTCAGCATCATAGCAGCTTCTTCTGTGGTCCAGCCAGGTGGAAGACTATTGCTAAAGTATGGTGGTGGCTTTCCATTGCAAATGTGTTGGGCTGCGATCTTTAAATCGTTCCACTAACATAATACAGGCAACTCATCCTTCCTTTGAGCACTGGGCTGTTGACTAAAGGACTTGTCAGTGCCAGACCCTGCTTGCTAAGTCTATTATTCAGCCTGTGCAAATGGAGTTATGCTCCTTGCAGGATTTACTGGAGGCACATGTGTGTGGAATGAAGCACAAAGTGATCACCTGAGCTAAGTCTGTATAGAGCCAGCTCAAGTGTTTCCGCATGGAGCTGCTGTGATGGAAACCCTGGCAATTGCTGAGCAACAGTGGTCCTACTAAATGTTAGCTCTCTGCACTGTACTGGAAGTGGTTTCTCCTTAGCAGCAGACACTGCAAAGGAGCAGACTGTGCATTCACACGGGGGTGCACATTCACCTTCAGGACTGCAGGGCACTGGAGTGGGCAGTGGCTCGACAGGAGCTAATCCAAATCCTAGAGGACTGGAGCTGGAAGCTAATGAGCACTGATGGACCCAGGCTGACTCCATTCAGAGCCAGATTCAGATTCAGGCTGACTCCATTTAGGAGCCAGAGCTTTGCTAGTTGTGTGCGTATCACCAATTCTTTCTGTTAACCCAGTTATTTGAACCCACCATTATCCTGGATAACTGAGAATCGGTCTTTAAAGTAATAACCTCTGTGTCATGGCATTTGCAAGACATTTTTAGACCTAACATAAGGAATCAGGTAAAATAGCCATCACCCATCTTAAGTTTTTAATGGGATCTGCTGTAGGCTTTTGTAATGAGATAACATTTACCTTTGGCTGCTACTGACTTGGAGAAGATCCAGACCAATGACCTACATGGGAAAGCATCTATATCAGTTGCTGAGCATCTGAGCCAGACATTCCCCAGTGAGATGGATTTACAGTCCTTAATCCTGCAAATAAATCCAGAGGAGCAGAGTTTTATGACTAGGCTGGTACTCACTGAAGTCTGTGAGTTTTCTATAAGGGGCTGACACCACACTCAGGACTTTCAGGCAGAATAGTTTATACATGTCAGGTAAATTCAGAATACTGCAGAACTTTGTATGATCCAGATCTCAGGGTTTTCAGGGGCAAAAATTCAGGACTGTGTACTGCAGTATCGAAGTTTGATCTTTGCTGTTTTTATCTTAGCAAAAACTGAAACCTGTCCTGTCTGGCCTAGTTCACAAGTTAATTTTGGTCTCTAGTCGCATCTTCTACTTACTCCTTTTGCTGCTATGTATCCAGTAACTGAGCCACAACTTCCTCTCTCTCCTCTCCTCTCCTCTCCTCTCCTCTCCTCTCCTCTCCTCTCCTCTCCTCTCCTCTCCTCTCCTCTCCTCTCCTCTCCTCTCCTCTCCTCTCCTCTCCTCTCCTCTCCTCTCCTCTCCTCTCCTCTCCTCTCCTCTCCTCTCCTCTCCTCTCCTCTCCTCTCCTCTCCTCTCCTCTCCTCTCCTCTCCTCTCCTCTCCTCTCCTCTCCTCTCCTCTCCTCTCCTCTCCTCTCCTCTCCTCTCCTCTCCTCTCCTCTCCTCTCCTCTCCTCTCCTCTCCTCTCTCTCTCCTCTCCTCTCCTCTCCTTTTCCTCTCAAGTTCAGTGGGAAAATAATTTCATTCCAGATTCACAGCAGTTTTGCTCCTAATCTCTCTCTCTCTCTCTCTCCCCCCCCCCCCCCCCCCCCTAATTTATGAGGCAAGATTAAATTAATGCTACCTTCATTAATCTGGTATCACTCATACTATCTGTATTCCTTGGACAAGACAAGAAAAATATTTATTTAAGTCATTCTATCATTAATATATTTTTCTTCATATTCATAGGCATGGAATTCAGGGTCTGAAAGGATCTTCTAAAGGCTATTACAGAGAGAGAGAGAGAGACAGAATGAAATCTTTCTGCAGTGGGAAATCCAGTCCATCCATTTTAGACATTTGTCCTACTCGTTCATCTTAAGACACTTGAATGTTATTTCCAGTCAGATATTTCTGATCAGCCTTTGATTTTGTTTTGCATTTTACTAATAGATGAACATTTCCTACCTCTTTTTCTTTTCTTTCTTATGGTCCTCAGTTATTTCCAGTATGTCTCAGAAACCAATGTGTGTTTGCTCCCCTTCACATCTCTCCACTTCTCAGTCAAAATTATGTAGGAATTACATAAGAGAAGTAACTATGGTTATAAAGAGTCTTTCATTCTGAAAGGAATTTTACATGGTTTTCAGTACAATAGGATTGAAAGAGATCTTGCTTTTTATATCCAGCTCTGCTGCTGCACCTTATAGACTCCACATCATAATCATGCTATGTATTTTTGATTCCATTGCTCCTTCAGAAATTCCTTCTCACAGCCTCTGCAATTTAAACAATACCAATTTTGTTGTCTAAAATGTTCTTAGCCAATATTTACTTTTTATTATTATTTTTATTTTTTATTTAAGTCCTTGGGACAAGATGGTTTCTTAACCTAAACAGCTTCTTTTTCTTCTCAGAGTTTCTACCAGAGTCATTATTTTCCTCTCTCTTGTTTAGGGGATTAATGCCTTCTTCTATTAAATAGCGCAGGTTCTGTCATATTGATTTATACAGCTTTCTGCAATAAGACAAATATGTAGAAAATGCCAGGACTGTAGTGTCAGTGCAAGGAAATAAAATACTATGGACTTCTGTATTAGACACCCACCCCTGTCTCTGTGTAGGCTAAAAATTCAGCATCTTTAGTGTCTTCTTCCCCATGCAACCCACAGGTCCCCATATCGGGTGACAAAATGTGTTGTCCACACTGCAGATAGGAAACTGAGGTTACCCATAAAATCGTAGAGGGAGCCCCTGATGGACCAGGCAGCTGCGGCATACAGATGCCCTGGCTGCTGGACTCTCCCTCCCTTCTGAAGTTTTTGTAGTTTCTTAAGGGATTTGATTCTCAGTCCTCATTAAATTAAATGGGATGAGGACATCCAGACATCTGAAGTTGCTCTGAAAATCTCAGCTGTAAAAGACAGCTTATTACGCCAGTTCTCCCGTATCTTGCAAGCAGAAAAGGAGAGACATTGTGAGTGAATGAGAGAGACCAGTACATCATAATAAATAAGAGAAATGACTGCTACTTTGTAATTCAATTGTAATTTCGTATTAAATTTAATAATGCATACACTTTAACTTCATTTTGCTCTTATTAAGAGAAAAGAAATTGGCCCAGGCAAGCAAGCAAATAATTAAATAGAAATATTAAAAAATGCATGAACAGTATGGAGCTTAAATGTGTATCACTTTTATAGCAACAGACATGATTTAGAAGCTGAGTCCCTAAAAATGAAGCATTCTTCAAGCTTATGAAGGCTCTCTAGGAATTCTAGCATCAGAAATGAGTTTTCATAGTGCCAGTATCTCTAGAGACATGAGGTTGCTTACTATTTTATGGTCCCCAGTGTGGGCTATATTAAACACAGGAACACTGACAGAAATTCTACACTAAGTGATAGAAAAGGCTACAGCATCACACTGGGGGGACCTAAGATGCCTTTAAGATGCCTAAGATGCCTAAACCTGAGGTATCAGCACCTTACTTCTTAGCAGGCTGAGGGAAGACATGCTGATTTCCAACAAGTACGGGTAGCTGAAGTAGCAACTTTGAAACACAGAAGAAATCACTACAGTGCACTACAGTTACTGCCACATGGACCAGCCCTACCCAAGCAGATGAGGCGCAACATTTAGGTTCTGAAAATAGAGATGTCACAAAAACTACTGAGCCAGATTCCAGGACTCTCTAAGGGCCTCCATGCTACGAGAAATTTGCCTGAAGAGCTTGAAGTGGAGCCAATGGAACTGATTTCAGCCAGTTACATCTTTATAAATACATCCAAACTTGACCTCTTTGAGGTCTCCTCACTTTCACTGCCAAAAGATTTTCCAAACTCCACCAATCTCTTTTTCCACAAATATATTCCCCCTTCAGCCAGCAAGCTTTCTGTACCCACACTGGATAGAGAGAACAGACAAGAAAAAGACAGGGAATATTTAAATACACAGAGCAAAATACCTACTTAATTTGTCTGACCTCTCACTTACATGCCTGTTTAAAGTTTTCATATTCTTTCGGTGAAATCCATTTGCAGTATGTAAACATTATCTGGATGTTCCAGATTAAATCACTGAAGGGAGAAAAAAATAAATAAATCTTGACATTGAAATGTCCAGAATTATCTTTCTACACAGAACTAAACATTATTTCTTTAATAGGCCTATGCCATGCTTTATGTCTGTAGCACAAGGAACGCTATTGCAAGGCCAGGCAGATAGGCAAGCAACAGAAGAGGAAACCTTTGTATCTTCAGTGTTACATAGGTGATCCACAAAAGCTGTTCACTTTGATGGCTGAAATAATCTTTACAGCGTCACTATTGTTCTCTATTTTCTTTCCTCTGCTGGGGAACATTACATACCTACCCTGTATGACTTTCCCTCCTGAGCTATTCATGCCCCATTCTGCCTGCTGATTTCAAGCCCACGTAGGAAAGAACATCCTTTTGAGACTTCCCCAAAACTCTGACCCTTTCTGCTTCAGAATAATGTCAGTTATCCCACATGGAACAGAAGCACTTGGGCATAAGCTGTGTAAGCTTTGCCTTTGAGTCTTGTTTTCCTAGGCATCATTATTTGTAGACATGTCTGTGCTCAGTTGTTGCTGCAGGCATTCCTTTGCAACCTAGAAAGGCTAAGGTTTTTACTTTAAATGCCAGGAAACAGGAGCACCAGAAATAGTAACTACTATTGGCTTTTCACGTAGTTGCTAAATTGAGTAAGATGAAGTGGTTAAAGGCAGCCAATAAAAATACCAAAAGGAGGCCAGGCAAAACAAACATGCAGAAAAGCCGAATTTACTTGATTCTGTTAGGGAATCTCCATAGCGGACAGGGAAGAGTGAGAGTGTCGAAAAAATGAGTGCTATACACAGGAGGAGAAAAACAGCGTGAGGTCAGAACATCACAGGTGAAATCTGTGGCTGTGGGAAAGACTTGCTTGGCAGGTGGAGACACGGGGTTAGCAGAGGCATGGAGGTCTTTTACCGAGGAGGTAGCTGAGAAGCCGCAGTGCTGCACAGGCTGACGCCAGAGCTGGGCTGTTCTGAACATTGCCCAGTGCAGTTGGAAGATGGATTGGGTTTCAGAAGCAAATATGTGCTATATTTGCCAATGACAGAGCCAAGCAGCAGGCTAGCCATTGACAAAGGAGCAAGTCTAGTTCTGAAGAGTCAAGGCAGAAGTGACAGCATGAGCCAGACAAATGATTTGTGAGATTGTTGTAACAATCATGCATAAGTGAAGTTAAAAGACTTCTTACCATTTCGTGCTGTTGGATAGGATGTTATTTCCCTTAGCAGCATTGTGTTTTATTGCTTTAACATGCCTAGTTTTGACTGACTATTAGTTACCAAGTGCAAAGGGTCTGGGAATAAAATACAATCCTTGGTTTAATGCCAATCTCTATGGACAGCTTCAGATTTCCAGATGGGTGACCATTACCCATGACAATACATGGCCTGAACCTGAAAGAAAGCATGACATGGCTTCGTTTCTGACTCAGGCTCACAGGGGGGACAAACCATAAGAGAGTGACACAAATGAAGCTGAAAGAGAAAAAGAAAAAAAGAAAAAAGAAAAAAGAAAAAAGAAAAAAGAAAAAAGAAAAAGAAAAAAAGCCGTGGCTCCTTTACTTCACAGCCCAGCAAGAAGAGCACAGGGAAATCCTTTTTAGCATCCACAGCAGGAACAATATTTTCTTGTACTTTATCACTCCCCTATCAGAACATCAGGACAAGCACTTTGTTGGCAGCATGTATTGCTACCACCTAGGCCTGAGGTTGGCTCAAAATGTCAGCGTGTTGGAAATGTTGTGCAGAAAAGTCAATATTTAAACGGACATAGGGTCAGATTCATACCTGCCTGGAAAAAATGGGACTCTTTTTATATATCCGAGTGGGTTTTGGATCAAGGCATTGGGAACTAACTTATCTCAGTGCTTTTGTAAATTTCCATTTAGAGGTTTATGGACATTTATTGATAAAAACTACCTGGAGAACCGGAACGTCGCTTCTTAAGTGATACTTCTTTGTCGCTGACTAGAAGAGTTGAGTCTTCAGCTGTTGCTGACCCTTGTTGTTATTCTGGCATTGGAATTTTTGGAATTTATTAAAAGTAGCTTTTTATGTCCAATATGAATACTGTGCACTTTTCCAAATGCCCATAACTGTTCAAACTGTTACCAACAGAGAGATCTACATAAACAGTTTGGGGGTGGGGTTGGGGAGGGGGAAGGAACCATGGTACTTCTGCTTTCAAAGTGAAGCAGATGGGAATTAGGTAGTTATGGAAACATCTATAGTTAGCAGAAGTCAGCTAGGTGCATGGAAACATAAGTATGAAAACTGTGGGATTGAAATGGTTCCCATCGTTGTAGGCTCACCACCACAGATCCAAAGATTTGGTAATTTACTAAGGTTTGTCTGGTCTGCTGATTGAATATAGTTCTTTATAGATTGTGAGGCAGCTGGTACATGCTTACGCTGCTACATGGCAGCTGGCAGCGCTTCCAGACAGATCTCTTGAGTCTACATGCAGATATTTATTTACTGGGGAAACTGGTGGTCTTACTATTAAGGATTTATTTTTCTGTAGTTGTTGTCATTATGAATCTAACCATTTCTCTGCAAGTTGCAACACAAATTTTTAAATAGGGTGATGTATGAAAAGATTGGTGTTTATTAGAATTAAATATTGTATTGAGAGACATACAGATGTCTTCAAATGGAGCATTAATGTGATAATTGTATATCATTTATTGCTGTATATTCTGGAGTTAGAATGGACAGAAAGATTCTGGTTTCACCTGTAAAACTCATATGCCGGCATATAAATTACGGTGCCTTGCAAAAAAAAATCACTTATATCCAAAAATAATTTAACAAAATGGAAAGTTTCTTGGACAAAAGTAACAACAATCATCTCAGATGGCTTAAAAAAATAAAAAAGAAAGGTTTTTTTTTTTTAATGCACCTCCTTTCTATGATGCATAATGAAACCTCTGATGATGTTTATTGCTTCTGCAGTCCTGGAAGTAGAAAGATCTGAAATCAGTATGTCTGGTAGATTTGCTGGCTCACAGTGACATAAATTAAAAGCATGCTGAAGTCAAAATGGTGTATTATTTAGCCCTTTCTAAGCACTTTGGAAATTTATTCCTTACCATATTTTATCTGGCCTAGACTAAATCAGCCAGTTCTGAATGCACTGGTTAAACGTGAGTCTACTTCACAACCCAGCAGATCTTGTTTCATGATGTTTTCCTGACTTTTATTCAGAATTTTTTTCTCTCTCTCTTTTTTATTTTTTTCCCCTGTGGCATTTCACTCATGCTGTTTGTTTTCACTGGTAACAAGAAGATAGATACATTTTTGTAAGATGCAGCTTCATATTTAAATCCTGTCTGGATTTACACACTTTTTTTTTTTTTTTTTGCCACAACAAGACAGAGCAGGACTGGGAGCCTGACCTAGACAGAGATTTAATGCTTTGTCCCACTGAGTCTCTGCCTCACTGGAGTAAGACAGCCAACAAGCGCTTTAACAGTGAGTCCTGATCATCCTCCTCTCTTTTCAGTTTGTGCTTATCCAACAACCACAGTCTCTGATTTCCTGAGTAAAATGATGGGGAACAGCCCCCTTTGTTCCCACAGACACGAGTCTATCCTAGTCCTCTTCCTGCTTCTCTGCAATGAATTCTGCAGGTGGCTGGGTTAGTAATTCCTTTTTTTTGCAGCTATTTTAGTTACTTCCTTAAGACCTACTTCATGCTGAAGAAGCACGAAGAAGATCTGTGGGTCTTAGGCTCTGCTATAACTTACCTCCTTCTTTCCTTAAGAAGGGGTGAAAAAAGACAGCAGGCAGCCTGTGCAGATAGCAAAGTCCCTAAATAGCTCAAGGAATTATTATAATTTCTGATCTAGATGTTAAAGGGAAATAGGGAAACTAACTGTGATTTTGAAATAACAACTTGGTTTAGCAGTTAAAGGAAGACTGAGACTGCAGCATTTGCACTTGTGATTTTCAGATAAACACCCTATCTTCCTCCTCACTTGATCTCCAGCCCTTTTCACTCCCATAATACTGTGTAAGCTTTATTATTCCCCATCATTGCCTCCAAGGAAGATTGCATTAGAAGATTTGTGCTATTTTAGCATTAGGAAAATCAATCCTAGAACTAATTCTATATCAAATATCAGTATTTTTGGTATTTAAAATGAGGGATTTTGTAGGGACAAACCTGGAGATCATAGAAATCCCATTCAATACCCAGAAGTCATTAAATCATTGTTTTGCTCTATTTGAGGTACACTTGGTCAGGGAATTATACTAAGTAGCTGGATACTGCCTCATCCTTTCTATCAGAGTGGGGATACCTAGACAAAGAAATACACAGAGCTCCTGCTGGGGATCAGCAATGATGAGCATTAGCACCTGTGCAGTTTTAGGGAGGTGAAAAGTAATTCAGGTCCAAACATGAAAGGGGTGAGGGTGGAGGGGGCTGATCTAAAATTGTAAATGTCAGTGCTATATTCTTTGTCTTCTGTAAAATGGGAAAACATTTAGAAATGTTTTGCATTCAGATGGATTAAATAAGCTGCAACACCTTCAGCTCTTGACAGATTAAGTTCAAATGTAATATAGTTTAGATTTAAAAGAAAGTATTTGGTAGGTTCATTCCAGTATTTGGCTGTACAGTGAAAGGTCACTTTTGCCATACTCATTTGTTAGCATGTGGTGGGGTTTGGAAGATACTAAATGTACAGGAAGCAAATGAAACTAGAAATATCTGCATTAAACTGGTAAATGAAATAAGGTTTGAACACTTTTATCCAAAAGCCAATAACAGAGAGGGCAACTTTCTTGGACTTCACTTCTGTTACATGGATACATATCACTGTGGAAACTGGAGGAATATCCTAGATTGATCTCATGCCTTACATTCAAACCAGATTCAAATCCTACATCTCCGCTGAGAATCAGATTAGCAAACTGAAATACCAGTGTATTACAGTGGATTGCATCAGGGATGAAGGATCTGGTCTGACTATCTGAGTATTTTTCACTGCTTAAGTATAGAGCACTGAGCAATCAAAGCAAGGTGCCAATTTAAACAGGACATTTTATGGGCTTTTGGGGAAATTTAGGCAGCAAATGAATACAAAAACAAAATACACAACAATAGTGGCAAAAATTGACCTCTGCATCAATGGAAATCAAGGCACTTAGAGTGAGCACTAGAGTCTTTTATGGAGGTATGATGTGAAATCCCAGCTGCTCTCATGAAGAGGTTTCTAAGACACGTTACAGTTCTAGTTTCTTAATAAGTGTTTCTGGAGTTTACCAGTTGAAGGAAACTGATTTGAGCTTTAAAAAACACTATTAGGTTCACCTAACTAAAAAGTAAAGGCATTTCGTTTTAAAACATACTTAATATGAAAAGAAAAAAATATATATATACATATATAGAAAGAAGGGACTGTAGAAATCCCATGTAATTGCATAAACATATTGCAGTAGGTAGCAAGCTCAAGGTAAATCTTACAGTCTTGTGTCTGTAATTTAAATGACCTCACTGTCAGAAATGACACCTGCCAGTTTAGTTCTGAAACTAAAATATCAAAACAGTCATTAGGTAAAAGAAGATGAATTCTTGGTCATTGCCATTGTCTCACTGGTTTATTTATAATTGTGTTCAGTTTTTGAAAACCATTGCAAATAATTGCTCTTACCCCAAAAGACTTCCCACCTGGACACCCCAAATGAACACTTTTCCTACACTTCTCAGTTTGCTTCTGCTTTCAGCATTTTTCATAGAAACGTCTTTCCACCTGGAAAGTGCTAACATTTGGTTTGCAAACTCAAAGTTCGCAGCAAGGATATTTTTCAAGGTGGAGCAGCATTTGAATACAAATTGCTCACAGTCCTTAGAGTTAATAGCCTTATTCATCCTGTAACCATTTTGGCTGTGATATCAGAGACATTACAATATGATGTATAATGTTCAGTCTGTGATACTAATGGGCACCAATATATTGCCCAGGTAATATTTCTGTTCAGTAACAGTGGTAATAAAGGAACTATGGAAGGTATAAACTGCAAAGGTGGAAGTTACACCCGCTCAACGTTCCATGGAGGAATTTGAGATGACCATTAGGGTCCTTTCTACAATCAGGATAAAAGGTAAAAATAATAGTAAAATAATCATGATGATATATACTGAAGATAAAATAAAAAGTCAGTCTTGGAAGTGGCTGTTAACCACTGAATTACTGCTAATTAAAAGTCTTTTTACCTGGCAGGGCAGAGGATTTAGAAAAACAGATTTTTAGGGAAAAATGTAACAAATTATGAACATTCATTGTTGTATTGACAGAAACGCCCTGCCTTTCTAGGGCTGGGAGAGGGATAAGGCTGAGGTTCGGTTCGTTCATCAGGGACTGCTGGGCTCTGGCTGGCGCGGGCTTCCGGGCTCGCCCCCGCGAGCGAGCATCCTGCTGACCAGGAGCTCCAGCCTTCCTCCGCTTGGAGTTGCTAGGCAGTTGCTAAGGCTGCTTTTGCTCCATGCTAGATGAGCTAGCTGTTTTCTTTTCACTCTTCAGCACGAAGTTTTGGGGCTTTCATTGGCGATTAGCTGGAACAGTCCACTGGTAGCATGCAAGCAGGAAGGAATGCTCAGCCTGAGTTTTCCTGGGGGTTATGGCTGATTTTGTTGCTCTTATGATTTATCTATTTTTCCTATTCATACCCAAAGAAGCTTTCCATTAAGCAGAGTTTTTTTTTTTTAATGTCATAAATAGCAGCTAATATTTTTATGATATTAACAGTGTTTTCTGCACAGAATTTAAAGCAGAGCTGAGGTGGACAGATCTCCTGTGTTCAACCACTGAGGACAGTACTCCCTTTTTCTATTGCCAAGCCATCACTCTGAACTTGCATCTGCCTTCATATGGAAACAAATGAAATGTGCAGACACATCTCTAAGTCCTGAAGTCCCAGTAACAGTTTTGATAAAATTTAATCTGGTAAATTGGATTCAAGAGATCTGGGATTAATTCTCAGTTCAGCTGTTGCCGGTTCTTTTGCTGGATACGTCCCAAATGAGCCTATCGTGAGCCAGTAGTTCAGCAAACTCTCGGGTAGCTCACTTAATCCACTTTACGGTTTCGTTCCTCCTCAGCAAAATAAGGCTAATACCTTATTACCTACCTTAGCGGAGGAGTCAGAACGATTACTGAATATGAACTATTCAGATGTTAGGCGAGCTGTGGTACACAGAGGACTGTACCATAGTTTGTTTTTTTTTTCCTTATCGAGTGCGGTGATATTTTCTAAGGGAGTGTTCAGTTATCAACTTTTATTCTGGAAGAAATATTTCACATAGCCAAATCATTCTTTATCACATCAGTTCTTTATAGCCCCTTTCTAGGAAATCTTATTTTACATAGTTTTCTCCGTTCCATCTCCTAATGCGGTTGATGTCCTGCTGGGTGTTTCATCACTTCTCCCCACTCCAAGTTCTCGGAATGACTTTCATTTCCCTGGTGAATTATCTTTATCTCTGGCAATAGCTGAGAAGATGCAACAAAGCAGAGATGCTTCCTCTGTACCTCCAGCTGCAAATTTGTAGTTTTTCCTTTCTTTGTGATTGCCACAGAAGTTGATTCACTTAAAGTGCATAGAGGGTAAGATCAAGTACCTATGTGAATGAAAGTGAAATGAGGTGTTACGAAATTAGTATGGGGACTTCTGGCAGACTCATGTAGGCTCTTTGTATCTGGGCATTGTCTATTTTAGTTTCAAAGTGTTTCCTTTACTGAACTCGTTTCAGTTACTTTGCTGAGCATCTTCAGTCTTTTGAAAAGCACAGTCTGACAGACCTCCAGTTTGCAGCTTCCTATCCCCAAAGCAGGTATAATGCCAGGATAGAAAGGACCTGGAGAGGTTGCCTTGGCAGTCTTTTGCCTGAAGAAAAGTTTAGCATAAAGTATTATGATCACTGTCCTTACAGTCTTCTAGTGGTGGAGATGGTCACTGCCTGTGAAACGGAGCACTACAAGTATATCCCTGTTATTGGACAACCCTGTTGATGTGCAGGTGTTGTTTGCTGTCATCCTGTCTGTCATAATACCACCCACAGGCCTCCACCAAAATCATTTCTCCTTTAGTGTTATGCAGGCAATAAATGAGAAAGATTTAGGTATTAGATCAGTGTCCTATGTGTCATGACCATTAGGAAAAACGTTGGTTAGATCCAGTGAGGATGACACCAGCCTTTTTTACAGGGCCATTAGGCAGTAACAGCTTTTTAGCAATTGCTTTGTAGGATAAAGTTATAATCAAGTACTCAAAAAGGAAATCTCTAGGAGCCATATTTTTGGGATGTATTGTATTGCTGGAAACATACCACATAAACCTAAGGTAGAACTAGAACTGCTGCTTCTGTTGGACCATGGATCACCAGATGTGACAGAAGAAAAAGTTCTTTTGACAGTGAGATTTGTTCCATCTGCCAACTCTCTTTCCTCTCAAAAATTCCACATAGATCTTACAAAGCATTTTTTTTTCAAATAGAAGTTTTTTGTTCCCAGTTTTGTCTCCCCATCTGTCACATCTCTTATTGAAGGTATACAACGTGTGTCTGTACCAGATTCCATGCTCAGGCTTACAGATGTATTCTTTGTTAATGATTATTTAGTGGAGGCTGGGTCTTTGGAGTAAATTAGTTGCATTGGGATTGCTTTGGAAAGTAAAGGCTTATTACAGAAATTGCTCTGAGAAAGTGTTCCTATCTTAGTTTCACTCAGTTGTGAAATTATGTATAAACGCAGAGAAAATTATAAAAATATACATTTGTATGCAGATTAGTGGGTAATCAAGTGCCACTGAAAAATAAGGAATTTAAACTGACTATTGATTACACCAGAATAGTTCAACCGTAGAGGAAGACAAAGCCTGCTAATCACAAGCAGATCAGGACTAACAAAAAGTGAGCTAATAAATAACATTTTTCCTCTCCTTGCCAATTCAACCAAAATTTATTCTGTCTAGTTTTCAGCATGCCAGGTGAGTATGGTGAGAAGTCTCTTGTGTTAGGATCCTTATGTTCATTGGGAGAGATATAGGCACCTCCAGAGTTGCTTGTGGGAAGGGGCTAGAAGTGGTCAAGTTTCTCTAAAAATGGGCAAAATTATCCCCACAAGAAGTGTCTTTCTCTTCATCTACTGCTAGAAGACCCTAGGAAAACTAGCCATTTTGGAGGCAACCTAAGATAATAGGGCCAGCTTACTAGTATGACCTGCTGCTGTTGTACATCAAATCCTCACACAAGAAATGTACCTTTTCCCCATGGGAGAGGAAAGTTTTGTTAAAGCTCTTTTCCAGCAAAGCGATTTGTGCATGTTACGCATGATTCAGCAAAACACTTAATTACGTGTCTCAGCCTATCCTTAATTAGCAGAGATCTTAAATTCTTGTATAATACTAAGCAAATCCTTGAAGTTAACTCAGGTGCATACTTAAAATAATGAGTATGCATGGTGGAAAGCAGATAAATTAAGCAAGTGCTTCAATAGCAGGCCATCTGACTTGCCACAAGACACTCAATATGTCTGGTAAAACCAACAGCAGAATCTACAGCAGCAGAATTTCTTCTTTATGCAATAATCACAAAACAACCTTTCCTGACAAAGCATGCTTCACCCCCTTTGCTCTTCTGTTGTATGGATGTGACTTTTCTCCATCTGCCTGATACTGGAGCATTGTTCTCTGCCTATTACTGGGTGTTTTGTGATAAAGGATGTTTTGAAATGTAGAAGCTTGAAATATCTTTGGGAATCTGTTTCTTTTCACTGAACTTTATTGAACTTGTCTGCCTGGTGTTTCACTCTGAGAATGGCTAACTCTCTTTTTCCCAGGCTTTTGGAGTTCACTTTTCAAGTGTGAGGCACCCAGTGTCATTGGCTTTTTTCCACCTCTGAGTGCCTGAGTTTCTGCAGGACAGAACACAAATTGTTAATAGTGAAAATTGCTCAGTACCCTCTGGTGTTCTGATGGATGGCAGTATCCTTGCTCTGTGTCTTTCAGTACAGCAAAACACTTCAGCTGAATAGGTTTATAAAAAGCTATTTTGTATACTTGAATACACAAGTTTTGTGGTAATGAACAGCCTTCATACCAAGGTCATATGAGAATAATTGTCACTAAGCAGATTTGTTAGTGAAAAGAGGACTTTATTTATTTATTTATTTATTTATTTATTTTTATATGGAATAAGACTCAGGGTCATCCTACACTATTGCTAGTTTTGCTCTTTACGAAGAGCATGCAGGAATCTTGCATGAAACTCCCAAGGGATATTTACTGATTGTCCTTCCTTTTCCATTCACATTACCCAGCACAGAGGCCACAGTCTGGATCTGGCTATGAATAAAGTCCTTCCATCACAGTTACCCAGATACAAAACCATAGTTGGATCCAGCTCAGTGCTGTGTTTCTCCTCGGCTGAGCCTTGATCAGCTTTTATTTTATTTATAACATTTATTTTGGGAGGATATTCTCCACCCTTGGCACGTCACTTGGTTGCCTAGAAAACAGTGATTGAAAGCTTTTAGTGAAACAGGAGGGATCGGCTATGGCACAAGATTGGATGATGGCCAAAACATGCCGGTGTTCCTACAGGTGGTAGATGACCTGTTGCAGAGTTTTATTTATACAACCTGTGCTAAACTGATCATCAGATACATGGTTTGGAGGAAATGCTCTCCATTTTGGATGATCAAAAGGTGTTTGTTTGTTTTATTCTATTTATTTATTTATTTTCTTCTTCTGTCATTTTATATATAATCCCCTACCCACAAAGAACAGGGCATGTTCACCTAAAAGCTTTTGCAATTAAGAAACAAAGTCCTCAACCTCTTCTGTCCTTTTCTGCTGTATTGTGTAGTCCTGGTGACTTTTGATCCTTTGTACTTCTACATCGTTACAGTGTGCAAAGATGCCTTGTGGAGCAGAGGTTTTGTGGGTGCTTGTAGATGAAATGTCACCATAGTTACCTGCATTTGCAAAGACTGAGGAGAGGCTCAGCTGGTCTCACCCAGTCCTGTGTTCCTGGTATACTTATATATACACCCCTACGAGCGAACAAGCATATAGTTATTTTCAGAAGTTCCTCTGAACATATATGCTTAGACTCTGCCAATCTAGCCACAACCTGCGTTTCTGAGTGGAAACATCATTCCCGTGTCCTGTTTTATATAACTGTAGCATTGCTGTCATTGTCCTCTGTGTTGTATAAGGGAATTCTTTACAGATTTTCAAACAGTAAAGCCCTTTGACATGGACAGAAAACTGAGCAGCTCTCATCTGAACACTGTACAGACTAACCCTTGAAGTACTTTGCACTAAGTCACTGCATGGTGCTCGTTGTCACTGAAAGCATTAGTTACCCAGCCGAGCCATCCAAGACAAGTTCTTTTAATAACAAGGTTTTAAGGCCAGAGATGTTTTCCAAATCATGTTATTATAATGTTTAATGAAATGAGACAATCTGCTAGGAAAACAAACAGCCCTGCACCACTGCTCCGGAGTTCTGTGTAGCATGAGTGAGTTCGCATTTGAAATAGATCCTAATCAGCTGGCATGACAGGAAAATGTTTATAACATTTCTGTTATAAACCTTCTGCTTTTGGGGGGTAGTAAGCATGCTAGAGCCTTCCTAGTGACTTCACAGGCTGCTCCCTCTTCTTGCCCTGTATAGACAGATCCTTCCCGAGTCATGCGGACTGTGCAGGAGGAGGGGCCGCAGGCAGGGTGGGCTTTTTCTTTGAAGCATTCCTGATTTAGTGCAAGATGTGCAAAGCCCTATTTTCCAGAGCGTGGCAGTGGTTGGACAAGGGAAAGGCACTGGTCCAAGCCCCAGTGCTCAAGCCAGTAGCTCCCTGCTTGGGAGGTGTCGACTTGAGGGTTTGGGCTTGGTGTCATGCTACCAGCATTTCTCTCCTGGGTTACTCCTTTTCATCTGCGTGTTGTTCAGTCCTTGTGGTCAGAAGCTGTCCATTGGGATGTGGCTTTTCATGGGTGACACAGTGGGGCTGCAAGTGTTTGCACCTGCGTGCTCATCTAATGCAGTGTAACACACCAGTGATAAACTGTTGGGCTTCTTTCCTTTGAACTATAGTGAGCTTTGAAATATTGAGATAAGCACAGCTATCTTCTCAATATACTTCCATCACCTCTTTTCTTGCCCTTCCTCTTGATTCTGAAGGTGATTTTTCTGAGATGAAAGATGTCTACCTCACAGAAACCTGTGCTGCAGCCCTGTTCTCCTCCCCTCTTAGTTTTCCTCTTTTACTTTGCCTTTTCTTTCTTTTTTTTTTTCTTCTTTCTTTCTTGTTTTTGTTTTGTTTGGTTGTGAGGTTTTTTTTTTGTTTGTTTGTTTTTTGTTGAGTAAAGTTAATTCATAATTGATTCAAAGCAGAACCAACCTCACAGGGGTTTATCCACAGTGAAAAGCAGCAGACTTCAGTGTCTACATCAAATTAAGTAAAGGGACCTTAGAAATACTGTGAAATGAAATTATTATAAAATTCCTTCAGGTTTAATCATTAAAGGTCTAATTAAAATGACATTATTTGGCAGGATACTCTTCCAGTACCCTGTAAAATACATTAGGATGGGACTTCTTCAGCCTCAATGCCTGCCTGCCTTCCTGTCTCCCTTCCTCCCTTCCCTCCTTTTCTCCTTCCCTTTCTCCCTCCCTTTCTCCCCTCCCCTCTTGCTCTCTCTCAGCATCCTGGGCACAAAACAGATTTGCTTCATTTTGAACACAACTGTAGTTTCCAACTTGGGGTCTGCAGGACCTCAGGGATGGTCCATTAAAATTAACTAGGAAAAGCAAATCAAGGTACTAAATCCCTGTACGATATCTACGCCTCTGAAAAAAATGGCTATTCACAAAACAAAAAGGTTGGAAGTTATTGAGAAAGAAGGAATATAACAATAAAACAAAACATCAGGAGATTTTTAAGGTCATTATGTGCAAATATGGGAGGCAAACTTCTAAGGAAAGCTGTTCAGCATTAATATGACTTTAGATCAAAGGAACAATGTAGCACCTGAACTGTAGACAGTTACTTTGAACCCCTCTAAGATTTTTCTTTTACTTTCTATAACTATTTTAAAAAGTCCAAACTCCCTTCTGGAGTAAGCTGACCAAAGTCCATTTATAAACTTGAACTTGAACATTGACAATCTGAACCACTATGTCTTTGCTTACATAGGATCTTTCATTCTAGTGGGTCTCAGAATGATTTATAGACATTCATTTCATAGGACACTGGTGACACCAGAAGCTGCATTTCATACAGCTGTATCTGGCACAGCAATAAATAACTTAGGAAAAACATTTATGTTGAATTTTTTAAGAGCTTTGCAAACAAATGAGAGATTTGTTTACAAACACAGCAACACTGTGTGACTATGCCATGTCTGGGAGTGAACAATTTTCCATCAGATAAAGGCACAAAGATTAAAATTAGATTAAAATCTGTAGTTCAAACACATACTTGTTTCACAATTAAAACACACAGGTTTAAGTCATGGGAACTGTTTATGCTAACAAAACTGCCCATTACATCTTGGATCAGCCCATAAATGAGTGAATTATTTGTACAAGGCACTGGTATTTAATAGCATCTGCTCTAGAGAAAAGGTCTCAGGCTCTTTGCATAGACTGGTTGGAAGAACCACTTTTCTATTCCAAGTCATAAAAACAAAACAAAGAAACAAAACCCAAACAGATTGTTTCAATGCAAATTTTGGCTAAGTCAAGTGATGACAAAATCATTGTTTACTGCCTTCTGGGTCCTTCCCTTAGCAGTGGGTTAAGTACTGGATAGGCTTTAGGAATACAGATTCCAAATTGAGCATAACAAGAGTGCACTCTTTGTGGACTGAAGAAGGAAATTTTATCTGCCATAACTGTTTGGTGTCATTGCATTGACTGAATCGGTTTGTATCGATACAGTCCTGTTTATGGAGTCACTTTTGTATAGAGCCACCACACGCTGCATGTCAATTAGCCTTGTTCCCACCCCAGTGAAGAGTGCTGCTACTTCTGGTTATGATCGAACCCGTGTTCTTAAAATGAAGGGCGCAGTGACCAAACTCATGAACAATTTTAACCACAAGTCTCTGACAAGTTTTTAGTCTTAGAGATGAGTTTAGCGTGCTTACATCTCTTGGAATCTTAGCAAGTGGAATTAAATACTGGGAGGGGGTGGTGGGAAGATGAGGAGGAGCTGAGCAGTGCTTTGCTGGTGCCTGGGATCCACGGGAGTGGGCTGATCCGCCAGGGAGGAGGCAGCGGGAGCATGCGGGAATGGTGATAGCGCAGACAAGGAGCACAATTACATTCTTCTATTCACTGGGGTATGGCGGGGAGCTATTCCAATGTCTTCCAAAGCCTGTTAGAGTTCTTGGTGCTCCCAGGGCCAATTTTAGGCCGTGTGCAGTAGTCATGAATTACATAGCCATGGCACAAGCCACAGCTTTTGCAGTTCTTTGTTCTCATGAGCAGAATGCCAAACACGGAGCTGCTTCAGTCTGGAAGGCATGCCTTAGTGCTCTCTATCACAGAGGTTAATGTGTTTTTCAGTTTGTTCTTTTGTTTAGGCAAGAATATTTTATGGCTTAGAGGCTGGTCTTCAGTTTCTGGGATACTGAATGGAGATCTGCTTTGCTCCTGATATTTTGTGTTTCTCCTGAACAATACTGATACATAAAGAGGAGACGGTTCAGCACAGATGCTGCAATGTGAACAATTATCTGTTAGCTTCCTGCCATTATTTGTCCACTACCCCAGTGGTGTTAATGAGGTGATGAGTATGGACCTCAAATAATAAAAATTAAAAAGTCATAAACTTTTAAACTAATGAATGTTACCAGCTTTCTGAATTTGGAGCTTCCACATCTGATATACCTGGTTTTCTGTATAGCTGTCACATCGACAGATTTTTTTTCCCTTTATTTTGCAAAAACAGAAATTCTTTTGTAATCATATAACTCAAGGAGCTGGGGCTTAAGAAAAATGCTGAATACCACGTTATATTGTTACAATTTGTCAGAAGAACTGCTTCTCTGTGCAATTGAGGTCTACAGGGGGTTCCAGTTTGATTATTCAGAATAAATTCTCATCCTTACGCTGGGAATACAATAGAATAGCTTCACGATTATTATTTTGGGACAACCTTAAAGGAGGAATTTCCTTTCTTCACCCTTGCTCCCCTATGCAGAAAGCACTCAGCTCCCTCTGGCATTCAGTTCACTTCTTTACAGGGATTCCCCCCAGCCATGAACTCAGTTTCACAGCTCCCATGGGCTGCATATGCTCAGCTTTCTGCAGCAATTGAAATGTGAGCAATAAAACAAGTATTGCACATTCTGGAGCAGATTCTCAGTAGGTGTGCAGAGTGATCAACACCTTGGGCTGTTTTCTATACCCTCAATATCTGTGTTAGGCAGAGGCTAAATTTGGAACCGGGGAGCAGTTGCAGGGGGGTGTATTGCAGCCACACTTCCAACACTGCAGCAGCCTGTGCCAGGGGACATTATGCAGGACCATTTCCACACCATGTTGACAAACTTTTATTCTGCCAGAGCAGAATAAGAGCCCTTCATGAAATGGAGAATCAGCCTCTCGTCACGCACTTCCAGCACTGTTCCCAGGTGCACAGCTGCAGACTCTGCCCACCCTCCCCACGCAGATCCCCAGTGACCACCCAGGGAGGAACCAGTGGGTCCCTGCTGCCAAAGTGGGACCTCATTAATCTGCAGACACTCATTTAATTCCCTGCCATAGTCCTCTGTGTTTCCAAAGGGACAGGCTTTAGGATCCAAAGAGATCTCATATCAGCTGATTAGAGACTGCAGTGTGGAGCCAGGGCTTGTCACTTCAGTTGCCAGCTGCTGCTGATTCACTAGATGCCCAAGACAAGCAGCTTAACTTTCTTTTTCCTCTGTTTCTGTTTTCAAAGAAACCACAGCTCTGCAGCACACCAGGGGGATGTTGCGAGTTTGAATTAATTTGAGACTTCCAAATTAAAATTGCTGCAATACAGCAATTCATTTCACCCTGTGAGGAATATCTAAGATCCGCTGGCTCTTCCTGTGGAGGCACCTGTTTCTCTCCAAGGAGGACCTCAGCTAACTAGCTTAGACATTTCACTGAATTAGGCACTAATTCTGATGAACACTATACAAGTGTTAACTCCTCTGTTAGCAGGTCTTGGAAGCCCAAGGGCAGAAAACAGCACCCTAACTTACGTCACAAGGGAAGTGAACTAAATACTGTGAACATATCCAATTTCCAGCAAGCACAGGCATGCTGCTCTTATATTTATGCTCTAGGTTAAAAAATTTTCACTTGAGGATGTCATTAGGGGGTTAATGGAAGCACTGTATTCAGAAAGCCTCTCTGTAAGCTAGGCTAGCCTCCTTACCTTACCGTGTGATCAAATTCATTATTTCCCAGCTCCCGCTGTGATTGCCAACAGTCAGATTTGAGCAAATGAGCTGAGTATGTATTTATATCAGGACAATAACACGAGGGGGTTTGTGGAATGGCATGCTATGACAAGCTCAAGAAATAATGTAATTAAGTTATTGTTTACTGAAGGAAGACTGGCACTTCTGGGTAGATGGTATTTTTAAGCTTTCTTGAGAATAAATTAGTGTATGGAACATCCTTTACAATCAGAAATTAGAGGTCAAACACTGGATGAGAAAGTGAGAATAGAGGATATTCAACTCCAGAACTTCATTAACAACACACACACGTGCACACAAATGCACACATATACACATACATGACGACACCTCCTGTTCATACAGATCTCAGGCAAGATGAAAGCATCAGTACATTCAAGGCATCCCTCACTTAAGGTTGTGTGAGAAAATGGTAATCTCACCATTTCTGGGCTTTCAGAAGATTGAGTTTACCTGAACTTGACATTAAAAATAGGTATAAGATGTCAAGATGCAGTCACAGAATCAGAGAATCATTAAGACTGGGAAAGATCTCCAAGATCATCTGATACAACTGTCCCCCAACCACCAATACTACCCACTAAACTCAACCTTCACACTATGAATAAGGGAACATGTTAGTGAGGAGTTATGTTTGTTTTTGTTTGTTTGCTTTTATGTTTGCTGTTTGTTTTGTTTTGTTTTGTTTTGGGGGGGGGGGGCGGGAGAAAAAAGAGCTGTCATTTTGGATTCTGTTGTATACATGCAGACATCTAGTGCCATTTAAGATGACCCAAAGTATCAGTATGGGATGGTAGATAGGATACAAAGAAAATCCCCCATGGCAGCTCAAATGGTAACCACATCTGTGAAAATAAGCAAAGTCCTGGAACTCCACAAATGCAAATGGGAACTTTAGACATCTGCCGGACCCATGGATTGAGCATATGGGTAGACATCTGTGTTTAGTCTTAGAAGTAACCCTGCCCCGATACTTGGAGAGACAGGTTGCCCTGTCTCTAGATAGAAAGTAAAGAGCCACCTCCATCACCATACCCCAGCTGCATCCTCTTCCTATTTCAGGAGAAACTTGGAGGCCACAAATTTATGCTGCCTGCCATACAAACACTATGCTGTAGCTTATTCAGTCCAGACTCATGAGTTCTGCTGTGCCTGTAGCCACTGGGATCCCACATTCCTGCCCCTTTTCAACCAGACTTCACCAGGTACAAGGCCCAAAACATCAGCTTTTACTGTAGGTCAGTCACCATCATTCAAGTTTTCACGTCCAAATTGCATTTTACAAATGTAAAATAAAATCATCTTGACTGAGCCAGATAGAAGCAAGATAAACTTTTAGGGAGAGTTCCTTATTACAGCTGGATTTTAGCAACATTGCTAATACAACAGATGCATATATTGGAAGAGTGCAGGGAGTAGACTGCAAAATATTTTCCACCCTTAATACTGTTCCTACATAGCATTTTGTACTGCTGTTTCTGAAAACAAAACAACTAGATGGACCACTGGTCTGAGCTAAGAGGGCATTTCTCTGATATTGCATATTCAGGAAAGCCTGAAAAATGGCAAAGGAGGATTTTTTTGTCTTCTCAAACTGTAGACACCATGTCTTGTAAGCATATATATTGGAGAAGGAGGTTACTGCCTTTTCACCCATCTCGATTGAATTCTCACCTCCCACCTTGACCTGGAAATCACCACCCTGTCAGGTCTGCTATAAAAGATGTGGTATGAACCCTCCCTATCCTGCTTTTTATCAAAATGACCCACAAATACAATTAGGTCTTCCTGAGAAATCTGTCACCTTTCAGCTTTCCTTCCGAAAAGGGAGGTAAGTGCCCTCACTTACCAAGACTTATCAAGACTTATCAAGACTTATCAAGATCGCTGGGCAGGTTCAGAGCTGTGGTTTGAGCCTCAGATCTGCACAAAGATGCGTTGCCATTAAAGAAGGAGATGAGAAGATGACTGTGATATGTAAAAGGCAGACACAAAACAGCTCAAGAATCCCCTGATGAAATTCTCCTACCTGTGGAAGGTTTGCAACTGCATTTCAAGGAAAAGTGATCAAGTATACAGCACTTAGGTTAAGCAGAAAGCCATCTCATTCTTAAAGTAAAACAGAGCAGATGTCCTTTATTTACTAGGGAAGATGTATAAAAATCAGCTTTCAGATTTAGCATATTCTGCTCTTTTTGGACATTAAGGAGGATTCAAAGAAGATGCCAAAATGGAGTAACATATTCCTTTTGTTATTCACCATCCAAATGGAAACTCACACTTTCTCACAATTTAAGTCCTTCATTTTTAAGTCAAGAAATGAACTTTCTGACGAAGGAAGCTCACAATGTCATTCTATATCCATGAAATAACTCTATGAATTCTGGCATTTGCTTTGATCTTCAGACGAACACCTTTTTTTTTTTTTTTTCCTTTATTTTATTTTTAAGGAATCCAATTTTATTTTTTTATAAAGTCCTGGGAAACAAAGTTAAGCACAGTTCCCTCTGTGTAAAAAGAAGCAAGTTGGAAATAATGCTGTCTATCCTTTATAACCCAAATGCAGTTCATCATCTGAAAACTTTAGATAATTTATTTTGCTTCTGTGTTGATACTTTGGCCTCAGTAACTTGTCAGAGAACAACGTTTGATTCACTGTCAGAAATTGGAACAAAATCCACAAGCCCTGACTCTCAACCCCATATTAAATCCAAGGGAACCCGAACTGTCCCTAAGGAAGACTTAAATTAAGATTAATTTCTAATGCACTCTGAAGGCCACAGTCCTGTGGCTTTCTTCATTACTGGGGTCTTACTGATGATCTGTTCCAATTTGGAACAGAGACAAAATGACAATTATGCTTCCTAACAAGTCCTGAAACAACCTGCCAGCTTTGAGGTGCTACAACAAAATTTTCTTTCCAGATATTGTTATTGGCTGGGACCCCCAGGTTCTGGTATCATTCCTCTACAGATATCCCTCTGGGCCAAATTCTGAGTGGACCAGATGACCTCCAGAAATCCCTTCCAACCTTAACCATTCTGTGATTCTTTGACCCTGTGAATGTGATTTTTAACTAATTTGTGAGTACAGAGAGACCAACACAGAAAGTTAAGCATAGCTTTAGAATATACTTTTCGACACCTTTCAAACCAGCTGTATTCACAGCTTAGGTGATGCCCCATAGCCACTGTCTGATATGTGAAGAGAGTTAGGTGCCCAAAGGCAAAGTCTGCTATTACAAGAAGATGAACATGTGAATTAGTCAAGACAAAGTCATGAGAAGATGAGAAGAGGCCACCTTCTGACTTGCTTTGGGAATATGGTTTTTTGTTTGTTTGCTTGTTTGTGTGTTAATACTGGGCTAGAGATACTCCCTTTGTTTTGAACTAGGCTATGAAGCCTGGGCTAGGGAGAGTTACATAAAATCAGTCCTGCTTTTTCCACAATACAAGAGGCTTCCCATGGCCACTGCTCCTTTCACTCAGAAGCCCGTGGTTAAAGTTCATACTTAGATCTGGAAGAGTTAAAGAAAATTCATCAGGTCCTTTAAAAAGTCACCACTGAATAGCTCAGAGCTCTGCAAACCTGTTTGGTCTGAGTTAATCCTGAACAAGAAGTGGCACTAGTAGTGCAATGAAATAAGAGAACACTATGGAAGAAAGAGTGGAAAAGTTAAAAAACAAATTGAAACTCCATGGAAATACAGATTAACAGATGGAAAGATTTTAAACAGCAACTTCTGAAAGGTATAGGAACTAGTAAATAGGAATTGAATGTAGTTCTGAAACTCAGTACTCAAACAGTTTCCATTTATTGCTCTGTTGGAATAAGCAGCATATGAAATGCTGTCATAGAAACCTACACTCTCAGTTGAAATGAAACACATGAGCAAGTAGATTCCAAACAGATCACAGAAAAAGATGAACCCATAAAGGAGTATAGTTCCTCTAATCTTGAAGATCCAAGTTTGCATGGTGGGGAAAAAAGGGTAGGCAATGCTAATCTTTTCAGAGAGACCATATTGGACTGATACAAGGATCTAGTGCGTAATGGTCAGCAGAACTGAAGTCAGTCCTTGAAAAAGCAAGCAGAATTTGCCAAGCAAAGAAAATATTTTAGTCCTTTCAGCTTACTGAAGAAAAAACTCTAAAGACATAGCTACAGAAAATAATAATAATAATAATAATAATAATAATAATAATAATAAAACAATAACAAAACAACAACAACAAAAAACCAACAATAATAATAATAGTAATATCAAAGTAAGGAAAGAGACCTGAGGCAGAATGACATTTGAAATTTTAAGTCAGTTTTTGAAACACATGAAAATATAGATTGTATCAACCAAACTTGTACAAAGAAATTGGTGTAACTTATCAAGTGCTTACTCATGAAGTGAATTATCAACAGAGGTGAAGCACAATGAACAGCACAGGGGACAAAGCTAATCCTATTAACACACACACACACACACACACACACATATATGGGCCCTGTTGAGAAAGGATGCAACAGCTCAGTCTTGATTATTTACCAGAAGACAAATGGGTATATCAAATTGGTCATAAATGCTTTAGGCAAAACAGTGTTATTGATAGCTTGATCCAAATAGGGTGAGAAGCTGCTGAGATGTTTGTTCATTAAATCAGGCAGTAGAAGGAAGGCATGAGAGCCACTGATGTGGACCAGAAAATCAGCAATTATGGGAATAAAAATATACTGGAGTTGCTGTAATGACTGACATACAGGCATTGAAGTCAATCACCTGTTCAAGGATGATGGGCATAAAAATAACGGTAGTATGTCTATAAAGTGATGACTCATTAAACCAAGGACTTATGCTTCTGATTAATATCTTGCATCTCTGTTCCTTGCATACCATTTGGCTACACGTCCACTCCTGGTGTATCTACGATCTTCAGTGTAATCCTTCAGCTAGTGCCAGTATATATCTTTCCAACAAAATCACTTGACAGAGTTATTCTGTTCCATGTATTCCTTTTTGTATCTCCTCCTGTTTTGAACACAAAGAAGTACTTGCCCAAATTACCTTTGTATAACATCATGTTGGGGATGACTCTATATGACTCCTCTATGGTGGTGCTGAGAATGTGTCACAAGCTCCCTTGGGTAGGTCCTTCTTGATTATATACACAGAGCTCTGTAAAGTTATTAAAGGGGCAAAAGCTCCTAAGGACAATCAATAAAGAAGATTTTAATATCTTCAGTACAGTTTGGAGAAGAGCTACAGTTAAAAACAGAAAGTTCAGGCTACTCTTGATTGTGTAGTTGACATTTTTTCATCACATAATCACTAAACTAGTAGAAGAAAATGCCACTTTAGATTTTATTTTGTAAACAGTGAGGTCATTGATGAAAGTTGTTTTTGTTTTTTTCAAACACGACCAAGTCAAGTGACTGGCAATGAGTAAATTTAGAATAAATGAAAATAGACCTGTCCCTACAGAGCTCTGATTTCAACAGATCTTTCCTTGAGAAGAGAGGGAGTAGTTTCAGAAGCCATTGGGACTGGAAACCTCAGTGAACTGAAAGTGGTGTAAACCACATTTCTTTTGCCAAGGGTACAAATGACTATCAAGATATAGAACGACAGGGATGAAAAAAAAAATCAGAATAAGAAAAAAAAACAATATTATTTGAACTAAGCATGGGGTTAGTTCAATCAAGGGATATTAAGATTAAGAGTTAGAAAAGGAATTGAGTATGGAAAGAAGTGTATTTACAGGAAATGAAGACATGATGTGACAATTGCAAAACAAACTGACTTAAACCTTGTGAAAGAAATTGAAAGTAATCACAGAAGGTTTTCTATCAATATAAATAAAGAGAGTAAGAACAGAAATGCAGGCAAAGTGAGGCCAAGAGTAAAGCTTATCTGGGTAGAAGCCAAAAAATACAAAGTAAGTATATATGAAAGGAACTTATCACATCCAGTATGGAAACAAATCTCAAGGGAAATAAGGCTTTCACAGTAGGAGGACATCACGCTCTTTGTCCAGAATCCTGAAAAACTGGCATATTGATTGTCATAAGAGTGCTTTTAGTAGATCTGTCAAAATGAGGGACAGCACATGCATGAGGAATAGTCAGCAGGCTACTTGTAGTCAAATGCTGAGAAGGTGATCTGTGGAGATACCACCTGGCAGTCTGGCCTCAGCAGCATACAGGTCTGTAAGAGTTTCTTTCTTCTAAAAGAAAGAGATAAGCAGAAAATGTAAGGTGACTGTGAAAGGCCAAATGTACTTACAGGATGCATCAGACATGATTTTGCCAGTGGAAAGGGAGAAATATTGAAGCAAGCTATCACTGATATCTCATCTAAAATACTGCAGGTCTGTATTTTTTCATTTGTGATCTAGGGACTACTTGTAAGGAGTGAACAAAAAGCCAACTCAGAAAATCAGCTTTGTTTTCTATAGGCCTTCGGTCACTTAGAAAGGATCCCAAACTCCATTCAAAAATTTCCAGAGGTCCAAACACAAAGAAAGCCACAACCCATGCCTATATACCATTCTGACTGTCCTTATTCAGAGTGCAGAAGTTCAAACTAGGTCAGCCACAGGGGTGGGCTATACAACAATGAAGCAAACAGAAAGATTATTTTATTATGAGGAGAGAGAAACTGAATCAGCTTGTTTAACAGGAACAAAGTGGGGGCTGCAAAAATATATGCTGTCTGTCAGGACGTCAAAGTGTGATCACTGGGGAGGCAAAAGCAATTATTAAGCTAACAGGACAATGCTGACAGAACCAAATGTGAATATATTGCTCATAAATATTTTAGGATGATAACAAGAAGGGTTATAGCTAGTTAGGAAGTGAGACTCTGTGATACTCTCCTATTAGAAGTACCTGAGGAGAAGCAAATACAACAACCAAGGTAGTGTGACTTGGTTTTGCCCAGGATTATGTGGTATGCTATGATATCAGGGATGTAAAGACTCAAGAGGTCAGTTACCCTCAGATGATTTATATTCCTGTAATTTGCCTAGCTGCACACTGGTCCTTTAATCCCATAGCCTGTCAGGTTTAAAAATCCCACTACCAATGTTAAGGCAGATGTTTTGCTACTACAGGACAAAAAATGTTGCCTGTGTGATAGATTTTATGTTTCCCTCAAAGCTTCAAAGGCTACTTTTGCATCTCCACACATCATTGCATCTCTGTGGGGCCCAAGAGAGAGTAAAGCTCAACCATTGCAGTTGGGCGGGTGCTGATAGTTACAATAATGGCTGACTGTAGCCTTTCGTGGTGTTCTTCAGCCAAATGAGATCAACTGTGAAATAGTTGTGTCAGAATTCAGTTCTGAACAAAAGGGAGTGTGAGCAGCATCTGTAGATGTGAATCCAACCTATCACGATCAAAATACAAGCACACGGGGAATGAAATGTGCCATTACTACTCCGTGGTTTGGGAGAAGTTTAAAGTGGGTGACCTATGATAAGGTTCATGATAAGACAGCAGAATGAGCAAAGCATGCTCTTCCTGGCTGCTGACTGATCACAGCTGATGAGGACTCGTGATCCTTAGCAAAACACAATGTGTGCAACCCAAAATTGTGCTAGGGAGTTGTTACACGACCAGGTCAGAAAGAGCAAGAAAGAACAAATCCATGCCTTGAAGATTCACAGATGTCACATGCTGACAACTCCCACGCCCACTAGATCTGCTGTATATTCATACCTCCAGAAAACTTGAAAATATGTAGTTATTCAGCCAGATCCACCAGACCTGGCTCCCAACCCAGAAAAGAACATATGCTTGGTGTAAGGAGAACAAAAAACAGAGTAGATGGTGGCCAGTTCAACCTTCCTCACTGCATTTCTTTGTATTGATGACAATATCAAGGCTGTCATGGATATGGCACAATCGTAATAGAAAACTAATCTCCAGACCTATATTTTATTATTGAGATAGGGCAACAACTTAATGCTAGAAAGGTAGCAGCATCAGTTACAGAAAATACAACTTCATTGAGTACATGCTTCTTGGAGCCTTTTCCATTCACTTGAAAAATGAATTCATTAGAGCTGTCAAATTTTGAAACATTAGTGAAAATCAGCAGGAACTTTACAAGCTAGCAGGAGACAAACGACAAGCTTTTCTGTGCCAGGTTTTGACCGGGTCTGTTAATGAATCAAAAAGTACTTCTGTGTGGCTACGTGTAATAAATGAAAGAACATACTGCAGTCCCTCACAACCTTCCTTCACATGAGGTGTTCGTTTTTAGGGTACTGATTTGCAGTACAGACATATGGTAACATGTCACTTTGTTCATAAGATGCACTTCCTACTTATTACCCTAAATTATACTGTTACAGGAGTTTTTCTTGGGGAGAAAAAAAAAAAGAAAAAAAAAGAAAAATTGATGTGCTTTGCTATTTCAACACTTACAGAGGCAGGTAACTGTGGGTGAATAGCTTGCAGCTTTCTCATTTCTCAGGGTCAGCAGTAGAATTTATAACTAGGTTTTAATCTGAAGCCATTCATTATTTCATTTCTCTTTTTCAATTGCCCCCTTTTATATTTTGTTACCTTGCACTTTCCTAATGCAGACTAACATTATCCTTGTGGTTTTGCCCAGCACAGAGCACTGAACAGATGTTTTCTTTGAGCTGTGCTCAGTCATATCTAGGCCCTCTCCCTCAATAATTACAGTTAATTTTAGGAATCCTCAGTGAATATTAATAGTAGAAATTGTTCCATCAAATATACATAACATTACACTGAATGCTCTTTGACAATGCACTGCTCAATTACGCAGATGCATTACATCATCCTGAAGTTGCATGTAATTTTCTTTATGCTTAATTAGCTTGAAGTAGAGTGCCAGGAGGAGTGGGGGAATGGAAAATAGTTTCCTATAAATCCCTCAAGTGCATTACACCCTACACTCAGAAATGTGTCTCTTCTCAATGATCCCCTCTAATCTGGGGTAATTTCTACATGCTTTATCATCTAGCATGATGAGAAGGAGCTAGTTTCCTTAAAAATATTAAAGGTTTTAACCTCCCCCACTCAGTTTCTCCTGTTTGACCCTGCAGTAAAAACACAGATCTATTCCTCACCAAAACACAGCCTATAACTATGTCATTGACAGTCATCATCACAAATTTAGCCTGTGACTTCATTCCTGGGCCAGACAGGGGAGGGAAATGGGCAGCAAAGGAGAATGGCCTTGATTAAGTACAAATCACCAGAGAAATTAGAGAACGTGACCAGACTATGAAAAACACAGGGAGTCATCTCTCAACCCAACGGATGCATAGGCTTTTTTTTTTTCTCCTAGTTGCAAAAGCCTGTTTTTTGATTTTTTCCTGCCTTCTTTGCTCCTACCCTATTTAAGGAAGGTTGGTGAGGCATAAAGAAGAGCTACAGAAGCAAACAGTCTGGTCTTTGTTAGACAGGCCATGTACCTAGCAGCTGTAGCACTGCAACCCATGTTGGAGGGCTGAGAGACAATTCTCCAAGGCATCTCGTGCTCACTAAATCCAACAGGACAATCCTAAATCCTCTCTGCCCTGATCTGGGCAAGCTGCTCTAACTTACACATCTCTATTGGCTAACTTACTGAAAGAAATCCCTATGTTCTTTCAGCTGGCTTCAGTTACAAAATCAGGCTCTCAATGAGATGTGGTTTTCTTGTAGTAATAAAGAAATTTGCTCTATAAATCTCAAATCATAATGTACAACAATTAGCCCTCCAGGTAACTCACTGCAGACTATGCAGTCAGTCATTAAGCAGAACTGAATTCTGCACAAAGTCTTATGGAACCGGAGCATGTGGTTAGTATTATAAAAATTAGACTAATGGTGTTTCAGATCAAAGAAGAAAAGACTGACTGCGAAGGATGAGAGAGAAGCTGAGGGATTATATAGTGTAGGCGTGTCTGTGAAACAGATCCAGACCATATTACCATCACCTGCTGTCATGTTTTTTAAGGTCTGTGTCCTAGGAGTGAACTGCAGACCACAGAAATTGTCCTAGCAATGTAATCCCTGATGTTGTCATTCCCAAGAGCTAGGTAGACTACACGACTGGTAGCTAAGAAATCAGCTAACTTTAGGTCCAATGTCCTCTGTCACTTAAGTGCAATCAAGTGTGTTGTCAAGTGATAGGAGCACCTTTGTGTACTGTGAGACACGGTAGGTGCTTGGAAGTCATATTCTGTAACTGAACCAAGTGCTCAACATATGTCAGAGAAAGCTCACACTGGGGTCATGGACCAGATCAGCCCTATGAAATGAATGAATATATACCCCTATGTAACCAAACTGAGGGTACCTCACCAGGACGTTATGACTTGACAGGAGATATCACCCTTTTGATGTGTATGGATATAAATTATCTGACATTGGAGAGCTTGAAATTCAAGGCCTCCATGTGCCTCTGCAAGAGGCTGCGTGCATCAGTTTGGGCAAAATTTGGGGTACCATGTGTATCAGATCATTATTTCATTTTGTGAAACATGCAGTTAGTGTTAACTATAGTCCTTGTTAAATGATCTGAGAGCAAAGGATGAAGTTGCGATCATGCTTGTCTCAAAACAGAAGAGAAATAAACTTGTTAAACCAATGCTGTTAAGAACCATACTTAGCAAAGGACACACAGCTGCTTTCAAGTTGTTTGCGTTATGTTATAGGTTTTGCTTTCTTACACTGATATTAATAATGATCCTTTAACACCTTTCATCTAAGGATTCCAAAACATTTAACACGTATAAATTACCAAAACTACAACACACAGAAAGGGAGGGTAAGTACTTCATACATTTAACTCAGGCATAAAATGGCAAAAGGAGGTTAAATGACTGGTCCAGTGTCAGGCAGTGCATGAGAATGGAAGCTGGAAAGTTATTCTTCTTGTTCTTCTGCTGAATATACACAAGAAGAGTCAGCCAGAGATTTGTCTGAACAATGTTTGCTACAGCTGGTGCTGAATCTCATGGCCCCTTATCTCTGTGCAGTGCCCTCAAGAGCTGAAGCACAAGCATACTCACAGCCCATATGTTCAGGTGTGGGGCACATCCCAGGGAAGTTCTGCAGATGCTGTTGAGAGCATTGTTCTGGGCTGATGAATGCACAGAATGATTTTAAACAGTGTAGAGGTTCAATATGAAAGGAGGATGGGCAATGTTGGACTCCTTTTTCTGCATTTCCAGCAACTTCTTCAGAGAGTTTTTCTGTTGCCATGGACCTTCCAGATAGGATGCGGTGATAGTGTTTATTCAAAGATACCCTGCATGAGTTTAAAAAAAAAAAAAACTGTAACAAGAAGTATAACATTCTAACATTTCTTGATTTCATCTTACGTTGCTGAAATTACAAACATGTCATTGGTATGAAATGTGAATAAATCATAGGGTTTCCATTTCATAAATGAGTAAACTAAGGGTAAGGAAGTCCATTTGTAGCAGAACTAAGAACATGAAATCCTTCACTGTCAGTGGACACCAAAGCCTTCCTTTGGTGGCTACAGGGAAGTTTTATCTGATGAAACATTGAAATACTCTTCACATCCACCCAGAAAAAGGTTGTCGCTGTGCCACTTCGCTACGTTACTAACAATTATAAATTAATCTGCTCAGACATTACCCTGGAGACTGACACTAAAATCACTGCCTAAAAAGCAGCACAATAAAGATTATTACCATAACTGCCAACCTAGCCAAAGCTATTACCAAAGCTGAAGCCATGACTGAAATCATCGATGACTCCATCATTCAGAAGTCCCTGCTCTAAGCTATCATGTTTTATTTCACAGCTGTAGAGGGCTACAGATGTATGCATGGCCAGTTACCATAACCAGATGATAGCAACCTATTAAGATAATGATGCATTGATTACTTTTGCTTAAGAACTCATTCAGACTTCTGGCCTAAATTTTGGCTATAGTAAAATATCCTTCATCTACCCCTTTTATTCTTGTCATAAATGGAGTTTCTGCATGCCCCATATATACACCAGGCAGCGGCAGCTCTCCTCCTGTTGCCAAATGTGGTCTTCCTCTTTCTGTGTCATCCCAAAATAAATTCTGCCCGAGTCAGACATAAATTGGTAGATGATTTCTGTGGCCCTGTGGCTCCATGGTGCTCACCCTACATTGATACAGTATAGGGCACAGTGCCACAACCCAGCTGCTTCGATATGAATAAACTACCAGGAATAATTTACAGAGAAATTTAAATATTGCTGACATAGGGGAAATAAAATCACTGAAGCACTGAATGATGCTGGCAGGCTTGAAGCCAAAATCACATTTGCTTTTGTTCTGCTCTGACATGGGGTATAATTGGGTTACAGCTACAACTTTGAAATAATCTTTTTTTTTTTTTTCCTCCCTTTTTCAAGGCAAAGAACACAAAGACATTTATAACAATGTCTAGTAGAGCGTGAACAACACTAATTGTTCATCAAGTAGCTTCTGGACACTTAGATAGGTGAAGATCAACTAGAATGAGTGTCCCAGTAATATCTTTTTCCTTTTTACTTTGGATTAAGTAATAATGAAAACATTAAAATATTCAGAATAAATAAACTTATACTTGGCCCACTCAGGGTAATGGGACTCACCAGTGATGGCTGCCTCAAGTTTTGAGAGGCTGGACTGAAAGCATTAATTCCAAGCATCCAAGCAGACCTGGGCCTTGCATGTTCCCCTCTCTTCATGAGATTGTACAATCCAGGCAAGAATGAACAGAAAAATACTGAACAGTGGGGTGGGATAAGCTTGATTAAGGGCTGAACTCCCACCCATTGGTTCTCTCACTACCCTTCCCCAACAGGACGGGAAGAAAAGAGTGTGGACAAGACCGTGGGTCGAGATGAAGAGATCACTTACTGGTTACCATTGTGGGCAAAACAGAGTCTACTTGGGGAAAGTTATTTTAATTAAGTTCCACTTAAAATACATTCAGATAGTGAAAAACAAAGACAAACACTAAAACAACACCTTCCTTCACCCTCCCTTTCCCATGCTCAATGTCCCCCCTTCATCCCGACCCCTCTTCCCCCAGTGGTGCAGGGCATGGGATGGGATGGGATGGGATGGGATGGGATGGGATGGGATGGGATGGGATGGGATGGGATGGGATGGGATGGGATGGGATGGGATGGGATGGGATGGGGGATGGGATGGGACGGGATGGGATGGGATGGGATGGGACGGGATGGGACGGGATGGGTGCTGCGCTCTTCCTCCTCACCCGTGGCCCTGCTCCAGCGGGGGCCCTGCCCCGGGCTGCAGCCCTTCAGGAACACCCTGCTCCCAAAGGGGGCTCCCCACGGCCGCAGCTCCCTCAGGAAATGTCCCCCTGCTGCGGCGTGGGCCCTCCCCGGGCTGCAGGGTGGAGATCTGCTCCAGCGGGGGCTCTGCAGGGCTGCCGGGGAATCCCTGCTGCCTGTGGGCCTGGAGCCCCTCCTGCCCTCCTCCTCCTGGGGCCTGGGCCCTCTGCTGCTTCTCCCTCGCCCTGGGCCTCCTCCTCGGCCTGTGCCCGCTTTGCCCTTTTGGAAATCTGTTTACCCTGAGGCACCTTCTGCATTGAAAGTGCCCAGAAATTACCTGCAGTACTTCTAGACTTTCTTCTAGCCTACTCTATCTGAATATCTGTGTTTGGCTTCCATAAGAGATAGCTCCTAAGTGAGGACTGGGACCACCATCTACTATGAAAGTCTGTTTATTATTATGGCAGTGGGCCAAGCTTGTAGGAAAGTCTACTGGGGCCCTCAGCAAGATGCAGCATGTTGTCTCTGTCATACCACATTACACAAGAGCCAGAAGTGTGCTGCTGCAGTCCGGGAGAGCTGAACTCTCCCTGGTGAAAGCAGGATAGCAACAGATGGCTGAAACAGAAAATAGAGGCGAGACTGGGAAACACATTTCTGCATTTAAGAGCCCTCGGCCTCTGCAGTTTTAGGGGATAGCTTGGAACGGATTTTGAGCGCGTTCACAGATATATTTTGGGTTGGCTGGTTTGGGGACTCCTGGCTTTGCCAAGTATCATGTATCAGCATGCTCTGTCTGAAGGAGCCAAGTCAGATTCAGCTGTATCACCTCTTGGAGCCTATCCATCACGGCAAGTGACAACTTCAGAGGATTTCACTGTGACATTTACTTGGCTCCTACTGTCTTGCCATTAAAACAGTGCTGGTGCCTCCCAGAGAGAAACACGGGGCATTGAAAATGCATTTAAATCACCTGAGTCCTAAAATTTCATTAACAAAGGATGACTTTTTGTCATAAGGGAACACTACTCATTTCTTCAAGCCTATACTGTGCCCTTGGTCCTCCTGTCTGACAGACTGAGCTGCTCATCATGGGCTGCCTGATTGCACTTCTGATAACCTTGGAAGCACTTGCAAAAGGTGTTGAATTCCTACCTTCCCCTGCACAGCCATTATTTATTAATCAGTTAGACCTTCACTGACTATATATTCTTGAGTTTAACTTGAAATGAGATATACAGACATACAGCTCGTACATCTAGTACGTGAAAGTCGATAAAATACTGTAACCTGAAGACAGAAAGAAGGTGCACTTCATAGGGTCTGAATTTTAGTCCACCCAAGACTGCAGATAGCATATCTTTCCTAGTAGCATCAGAGCAGAGATTAACCAAGAGAGCTGGAAGGTGAGGGCAGACTTCACCCCTTTAAGTGTTAATATCTAAGAGCCAGAAGGATGTATTTTAAAATGAAAGTTAAATATTTAAATTATTTCAGGAAGAATTCATTTTGGTGCTTTGAAGGTAGTAGCACTGTTTGGTTAAGGTGAGAAAAGAGTTGCTTTGAGAGACAAAACAACTCTTTTTTTTTTTTTAATTCAATAAAAATGTGTTTGTTTTTTGTTTGTTTGTTTGTTTTTCTGGGACAAACTTTGTATCTCTTTGTAGTGTAAAGTACCATGTGTCCTCAGGCTGGAAAGGAGGAAGCGGCAAGATGGAAAAAAAAAATCAACAAAACAACCAACCAGTGGGCAGTTACAGGATAAATTTCAAAATCTTTTGGCATTGGCAAGCCCTAGAGGCAAAAAACAGTAAATTGCCTTTTGTGTATATCCCAGGAGAATGTTTTCTCCTTTGGTATGTTGAATCTTTGTGTTTGCTCATGTATTAAAATTACTGCTGGGCCTGCAGTGTAAAGATAACATAAAATGAATCCTAAATACCAGATATAGGTTTACAGCCTGAGATGCTCTCTGGAGCTGTCATCAGTTCTGGATTGTGGTTGTGATGGGATGTAATGTTTTATGCTTTGCAGCTTCTGGACAAAGCCATGGCTAAAGGGATTTAGAGGAACTGACCAACAGATGTAGGCTACGAGTCTGCTGGAGAAAACACACAGCAAGTAATGAGGAAATGCCAAGCAAGAGAGAAACAGTGCAGAGAGACGAGATTAAAATTGTGGGTTAAGATCTTGCAAAATCTATCCTGCCTTGTTGTTTCAAAATCAGTACAGACTGGTGAAGACTTGGGGACCAAAGCAACCAGGTGCTAGGCTCTCAGGGAGAAGAAGAGGGATACCAAATGACACTTCTGAGGCAGATAGAAAGTATTCATATTCCTTCACCAAGGTCAAAGCAGCCACTGTACACCAGATGGAGTTGTTGTAGTCTTAGGTGCCATGTTGCATGTACCAGAGATGTTTTTTGCCCCATTCCACAGGAAGATTCCACTCCTCCAAGTGGGACGGGTGTGCCACCAGCAGCTCTGGCCATCAAAACAGTCTATGCTGACAGACACTGCTTGGGTCCCATGGGGCTTGGGAAGGGAACAGGGACAGGAGGCATTGCTCTCACCGTCGGAGCACCTCGTCCTTACACTGTGCTCCACTGGCTCTTTTATTGCAAGGTTTCCTTTGTGATTAGTGATTTATTACCAGCACCATTAGAAAATTCAGCCTAGTTGTTAATTGGCAGATAACCTTTGTCGCCTACTCAGTACCTCCTCTTGGCTATGAGATTTTTCCTGAAATTAGACATTGAGGTGATAAGCACTGAAAAGCAATGGAAGGTTTCAGTTTAGGCTGTGTAAAGACACCAGTTACTATTGAAAAGCACTTGTGTGTGTTTGGTATTGATAGGATTACCACAAGGTAATTCATATTCCAAGACTGCATCCTGGCTTCAGATTAAATAATGTCATACAAAGGAAATTACTGAGCTAGTGTGTGTTAATAACACTGAAAACGTATTTATCTATCTATTTATTTATTTATTTTGGTATTAGTTTTGTGTACCAGCCTCATGTCTCATGCTTCAGGACTGTGTTGACAAGCTATTACACCTCCTTTAATTAAAGTTTTGTTAGCCTACCCATTCCTTGAATTTTACAGAAGATACTGGCCCTGTGTAAATATGCTCTTCCTGGAGTCTGTCTCTTTTAGCTGAACTCCAGATTTGTCATGCATGCTGGGTTACTTGTATAACTCAGGGAAGGCAGCATTAGGTACCATCTGACGTCACCTAAGAGAATTATGAAGATATCAGATTGAATTTCTTGCGTTATTATTAATCCATTTCCAATAGAAACCTCCTGATAGAAATGTTCACTGTAAGGGAAGCACAAACATTACTCCCCTCTGCAGTTTTGGGTCCTTCCTCTGTGGAGCATCTCAGAGTTATGGGAATCACAGGCACACTGTGAGACCATTGAGAAGCTGTTCATGTGGATATATCTCAGCTCTACATCTGCAAATTTATACTGAGACCTAGTGCTTTAAGAATACTTACAAACAGACATCAAACTGATACCAGAAAGATAAAAACATCATTTTTAAGCAGTATGATTAGAGTCAAGCAGATTACTTGAATTATTGTACCTTGAATTGTGTGGCCAGTCTTATAAGGCAGAAAAGTGTAACTGGAAGGCTTTTAGCATGTATTTGTGTGGAATGACACTTCCCCACAATTTCAGTTCCTCCTTTAGATTTTTCCCTTGTCATCAGTGGTCAAACTTTTTAGTGGTGGGCAAGTTAACCTTTTGTCTCACATTTGGCAGTCTGTGGAAAGCAAAAGAGCATGCACCATAGAGAGGTTTTGTAGGACTTCATCAGCAGTATGATTTAAAATGCTTTGAACATGGATGTGCAGAGTAAATGTAATTGTTTCAGTTTGGCAACATGATGTAGAAAACGGTGTCTTGTTCTGAACGTAGACATGTCTGCTGATCATATATTGTTCTTTTTTATTGTTCTTCCTTTCTTCTGTCATTACATGCAAGACCGTAGAAATCTTACCTGACTTAGATTATACATCTCACCACAAATGTTTGCATTAAATTTAGTAGGTTTGCAGAGAGACGTCATAACACAAATGCATGCTATGTTCTAGCTCTAACTAGTTCTTAGGTCCCCTTAGCAACTGGGTTTTGCATGTACAATAAAATGTTTTTAGCGAGTGATAATCATCAGGCATTGATGCCTGGCATGAAGAGTTAACACTAATGCCCTCTTCATGCTGCAGCTGTTATTCAGAGTTTTGTTCGCATTATATAATTAGATCAAGCAATCCTCTTACATGTTTCTCTTCGACATTTCCTTGAGGGTGAATGGAAGGATTTACTGCAGAAATCATTTGCTATTTATTTTTCCCTCAGAATGATTCGACTTTGCAAACAGCACTGTTTCAAGTCAGTGCTGATATTGATGGAAAACTTTACTCCATTAGTTTGCTCTGGTGTGCCATTCCACAAACCCATGAGATGATCTCCACTTTTCTTATTTATTGAATCACTGCATTCTAAATGAAAATGAAGCCTTTTTCAGTCCCAAGAAGCTTTTTCCAGTGGCCAGTGGCCTCATTTATTCTTGCACCTTGGCAAAGACCTCCATTCCATAGTCAATCAATTTGATCCAGAGTTTGATTTAGCCAAAAACACTCACAAGCTCCCCATTTTTCTATCACTTTTCTTCCTCCAGTTTAAGGTTAAACATTCTCCCTATTCTTTAAATGTCGGCTGCTTCCTAAACAACAACTACACTGTTTCGTTGTTTTCTTGATTTTGTTGTTCTTTGTTTTGTTTGTTTGTTTTTTAAGAAATAGTTTATGATGGCAGAGCTGAAAGAGGTAGATGCAATTTAGTCTCCTCCTACTATGTGGCAATGAATACCTGAGATTTTTAAGCTGGTCTTTGAAATGGTGTGGTATTTTTTCCTTCTTAAGACAGTATGTTTGAAAGTCTGCTCATCACTGGTTGAGTGGGAGAAGGAATCTTGTCATTCATGATGGTTGATAACTCATTTGCCAGATCAAAATTAAGAATAACCTTTCACCACCAGCTGTAGCACAGCCATCATCCTTCCTGCCTTTTCAGTGGGTACCAATGAGATTACAGTCAGTTTGCACGTGACAAACCAGAAATAACCCCAGCAGTCTGTTAAAATTTAACTCCCCCAAAAGCATTACACCCTAACAAGCTCTGCAGCGTAGTGTAGTTCAGCTGATCAATGAGAGGTGAATCATGTGCTTTTTTTTTGCTTTTTTTTTTTTCTTTTCATAAATCTCAATCAGAAAAGAATTCTCTCGTGAACAGGGAATGATTGTATAGTGTTGCAATATCCAGTACAGATCGAATGCTTAAAGTATTTGTAGGATTAAAGCCCCAGGCCTTCACAGCTGCTACAGTAAAATTCAAAACTAATTCTTTTTCCTAAAACAACCTTAGCTAAATCCTGTCTCCTTCCAAGCCTTTCATTGCTCCAGCAGGTTTCTCCTATTCTGTACATATCTGCCTGTTGGAAAGCACACGAAACTACAGTGTTAGCTAAAGGGCATCTCAATTTGCCATCTGTATTCCAAGCTACAATATGAACGTTTTCTTACAATTGTAAGATCTGTTTTTAAATCGCTCTTTAAGACTTCCCTCATTCACCAGAGAAATGGCTATTCAGAATTGGTAGGGTAAAAAATCTAGAGCTGACACCAGATAGACTGGGGGGAAAAAAAAGAGAGAGAGAAAAAAAAAATGTCGAAGAAAAATGATCAGCAGCTTTGAATGCCTGGAGTTCAATGCATAGCAACAGTATATTTGTGGCCATCTACCCCAAAGAGGGAATGCACTGGACATCAGATGTGTGTAGGTCGTTGAAGCATGAAGCTTTTTACATGAAAGTGGCTACGGGCTTTTCTGTGTGACTATCACCATTTCTCTGTGCCCGCTGTTTTTCATCATAGACCCTGTTTCTTTTCTTCCTCCCTTGGGCTCATGCTTTGAGTTCTGATCTTTCAGTTACAGGCACTGAGAACTTTGCCAGCAATTTCCATAAGCATAAAATCAAGCTCTTACTTTTTTTCATACTCTTTCGTAAGTTTCCCAAATGTTTCTGTCTAGGCTTCATTCCCCAATGCACAGATGTCACTTCTGTCTTTCTCTCTTTTTATTTTTATTTTTTGGCTAAAGAGTAGAAAGAGTTCAGAAAAGCAGTGAATAATTTGATTTGTCTGATTTCTTCAAACATTTTGGGAAATCCTATTTAGGGTAGAGGTGATGATCAAGTTAGTTCAGATTTTTCAGCTCTCCCAAAGGATGTTTAGTTACCACAAAATAAATTCAGATGTGCACACATATGCACAAACCTGCCTGTAGTAATTGGGTATTCATATTAAAAATAATTAAATCACTTCTGGTTGCTCACATCTAACCATGTCAACAACTCATGCAGTTAAAACTGCTAAATTAAACCTTCCTGACGCTTTAGAGCTGGTATACCAAGCAGATGTATTCCGGAGTACTACCCACTGGCATACTGTCTACTGACTAGTTGCATGTAAAGAGGGAAGAACACTTCTGTAACACCATCTATAAATATAGCAACCGACATACACTCTGGCTCTGAAGTTACATTTGCTGTGAGGTTTCAGCTTAAATCAGAACTAAATCTGACATAAAAGATGTTACAATGATTGAATATACTTTCTCGATTTAACATCTTCACAGCCCTATTTAATTTCCTGTAATATTTTTAGTTCTCGTAAAAAAGATACTCTCTATTCATCAAAAGATATTTTAATCCTTATGAAGGGGGTGAAGGAAGAGGAGAATAAAGCTACCAATGTCTGCTTCCTTTATTTAGCACTTTACATTTGACACTTTGTGCTCCCACATCTGCTCCTTACCAATGTCCTGAGAACCAAGGAAAGATGCTGGGGCAGCAAAAGTGGAGGAAGTGCAAGAAGATGGAGCAAGGAGACAGATGTGCTTCTTTCTGTGTTCATTGCAATGGTATGGCCACTGCATATGCTGGAGTTAAAACCACTGGGGTCAGGTTCCTGGCTGTGAAGATAGGGTCCTCCATTTCATTGGAAAAGGCTACAAGGACAAACAACTTCAGACATAAGCAATCACAGAAAATTAGGTGTTTTCTCTAGGCGATACCTGAAACTATCGATTTATGCATTGCACAATGACAACAGCACCTCTGTGATGAGCCTGAAGCTGTTTTCTTCAGTCTATATTAAAGACCAGCACTCTCAACTATAACGTACATGAGGAAGAATGAGACCTTTATCATTTTCTGCTATAGCAAAATAATTCTCAGATAAGCCTAAGAAATGGGCAGTGCCTTATGTTCCAGGGGAAAGAAAAGAAAACATCCAGGCCTAAGCCAACTCTCACTGCCAGTGTGATATGAAAGAGATAATCCTTCCTGATGGCAAATCTGTTGCTTGGCTTAACTTAGAATAGGAAGATAAAATACTTGAAGTATGTCATCCTGCACATCAAAGACTTTCTGGATTTTGTGACACTTCTGTTCAAGCTGTCATTAATTGGTGGCCTTTGTACTGCATTTAAGAAACAAAAAATGTGACTATGGGACAGGTTTCAGTGGGATGTAGAAATATCTGAACTAGCTTCAGCCAAGATATGATGGTACTGGAAGCAGATTGTCGTCTGATTAATTCACCAACCTGGATGTTCAGAATGATATTTCAAGTTTTCTCAGTCGCCACTAGGCACCAAGGAAGGAGAAACTCTTCCAAAGGCTTCATTGACTGTTCTCCAGCTGGAATTTCCTTGGGAGCGGCACTGTTAACCTGGAGAAACAGCAGACAGACACATAACCCAGGAAAACTTTGTCATACTCTTTCATTTAATGCTAGTTCTCCTCAGTGCTGGTAGCTGGATGTGGTGATTTCACACCAGTAGGTAGCTCAGCACAACCACACAGCTCTCACACTCCACCTCTTCAAAAGGATGGGGGAGAAGATATAACGAAAACAAAAACTCACAGGTTGAGCTAAGGACAGGGGAGATCACTCACCAGTTACCACCACAGGCAAAACAGACTCAGCATAGGGAGATTGTCTGTTGATAACAGACTAGAACAGTGAGAACTAAAAGCAAATTAGAAACACCAAAAACATACACACCATATTGATGCATGCTGACTCTAGAGGGTCATTAAGATATAAGAACTGGTCACTCCCAAAAATACTTAAGCTATATACTTGTGAAATAAAATGTAGTATGGATTTTAAATGGGCAAATCCCAGAAAATATATCTATCCTTAATTTGGTCCTAGCTGGAAGCAGAAAATAAAGGAAACTCACGTATGCAAGAAATGTCTGACACAATGCACTGATATCAATTAGGAAAATTAGCTGAAGCAATTGTTTGTGTGAGCCCAATCTATTTAGCTTGCTGTACCGTGAAAGCAAATGCAGAGCAGCCAATAACCCCTGAATCAAATCTGTTTTTAGCTGTTGCTTCTTGTTTCTTCTTTTATCTATCTCATGAAGTTTTGGTCTATGAGACATAACTGACTGATAGAAATTGCTACCAAATCAGCTTATGAAGTCATTGCAGGACCTTATGCCTGTAGTATAGACCCTGCTTTTGAGGTATGTTTTTGGATAATGGAAAGGTTAATGCAGTAATAAAGAACAAATGAACATACATGTGCTTTGTAAACTAATGAATGAATAAAAGCCATGCCAGAATGCCAAACAGATACTTTCAGGAACAGAGAAAAAATGTGTATGGGACAGTATCCTCCAGCATAAAAATTTCCACATACTAAAAAGTGACAGAAAACATAAAGCTGATATTGTGAATTTAAGCACTGGAGCAAAGTAGAAAGATGTACCTGAATGTACAAGGTGATTACTGCATTATTGACTTTAGTTGTCCAGATCCTAGAGGAAGGCATTTCATGCACAGTGTGGCATAAACAGAGCAGGAACTGTGCCTCGTATAAAGAGAATGATTTGAAATTCCTGGCAAAAAATATTTAGGTTTGAAAGATTTCACATGCTTTTGTATCCTTTTGACCTTCTGTGAAGGAAGGAACACAGTGATCCATGCAGGAGGAAGGAGGGAGCACAAGTTCCCTCAAGAGGCTAAAGCATGAAATATTTCTCAGGCTGCCCCGTAACTCCAACAATGGTGCATGCAGAACTTATATGCTTTCTATTACAGGCATGTTGAATCATTTGTGTTAGATAAACAATATCCACAGACGCATTACATCTGTTTAGAATACACTTAAAGTGGGCACCTTGAGATGCATCTAATAACTTTACAGGAAAGCTGTCTGTAACTGTGCTTATTTTTAAAATGTCACAATGACTGAAATGATGCGAGAATTTAATGTGAAGTATATACCACCAAAACCTTTCAAATGTTGTCCTTGTGAGCAATTAACTTTATCATCAGACTTACCACAGTACTCTCTGAATTCAAATAATTTGCAATCTAATTGTTACCAGGTCTCATAATTTTACTGGGTGAGGTGGGGATTGCAATACCTGGTTCTTCAACTTTTCTCTAACATTACCTTCATAGGAGAAAACAAACTTTTATTCTTTAGAAAGAATTGCTTTAATAGTTGTCTTAGCTATGGAAAAACACTAGAATGCATGCACCCAAGGGGGCAAAAATCAGGGAGGGAGAAAAGTATATTTAAGAATATCTCATAATTAATTTTGATTTCATCTCATGAGTTCTCAATTTTCAGTCTGGCAAATATTTAAGTATCAAACATGCTATATGTGGTTACACTGGGAAGATAGAGTAAGAAAATACAACCCTTTTTTCTTCCTTCTGTTAAAGGTTGTAGTTAGACATTTGTGCCTTGAGACCCAATGGAAAGATTTCTTCCCTTTTACCTCTTTTTTATCATTCCCTACATGTGATAGAATGTGGGGTTTGATCCATGGCTTGTTATCTGGCATTGTGAATGAGATTCATCTGACCTAGTCACCTGGGGCTTTTTCTAGATGGGCAAGTAGGCACATCTAATACATAGTTAATCTCATCTGAAAGTAGATACCTAAAGTAGAGAAGGTGAATCATGCTTTTAAGGTCCCCAGTTTTCCCTACTACTTTAAAGGGAGCCAAGCACACTGATATTGCACTGGTAATGTCTGCAATAAGTTGAGGTAAATCCTGGACTGTGCTTCATGTGCATCTGGCCTGATTTTTATCGAATCAAAATGCAGGCAGAAATCTTAAAGGGCAAACAGGTAAAACCGCATTCCAACACTCGTTAAAGCCGATGAAAATGCTCATATTGATTTAAAGGCAATTTGAACTAGTCCCTAGGAAATAATTAACACTGAAAAAATGAAAAAATAAAGAAAAAAAAAGAAAAACAAACAAACAAACAAAAAAGTATCCCTAAACCTTTATTTCCTGATTTAAAAAAAAATAAAAATGGACTGCTTGGAGTATAGACCAGACTTCTGAGCCTTTGTATGACTACTACTGCTGGCAAGCAGTATATCCATATATAATCAGTGCTTTTAGATACTGGAGATATTGTCTGTTTTGTTCAGTTCACCCAAGGAAAAGTTACTGCCTAATGTTTTATCTAGTCACATGACAAGTGTGCCACCCCATCCCTGGAGATGTCCTGGTGGGATGTGGAGGGAAAAAAATCTGTCTTTCTACACTCTTTAGAAGTCTATGTCAACCACCACTGTTATTTGGAATGCCAATAAAAAAGTCCAAACCTGACATTCATCCCCTGCCACACTTGTATAGGCTTAGCAAAAGGGAAACGCTCTGTATGTCTGATCTAAACCCTCTCTGTCATCCCGGTATTTGGGACTGGCAGAGGCATTGCAAGCTGTGAGCATAAAATCAGAGTTGTTGCTTTCTGCTTCAGGCTGTCTGCTTTTGTTCACCTAAATTAGAGGAGATTCAACTTGTGATTAAGAAGTTAAACTCATGCATCCAAATATTTTTGTGTGCCTGTCTGTGAGTTAAGTACCTGCAATCCCAGTAAAGATAAATAGTTGGTACAGTCGATGAAGCTCAGAGGGCACTTCAGCTCACTGAATGAGCTTTATTGGTTAGCTGGTGGTCAGATCTGTTATGCTGTACCTGAAAATGGATTTAACTCTCCAGTCTTACACATTCATTATAACATTGAGATTCCAAACCCTCTCTGCGCTGATGCCAAAACAGAAGGAGGTGGAAAAGCTCAAATTAGGAACAGGAATTCCTATTCCCGTTGTTGTTGATTAAGAATAGGCAAGTCATGTCAAGGCTATGTCCCACTGTGCCCATTATTTCTTTGTTATAGAGAACTCTCCTTCAGTCAAACTAGCTGTTCCATTTAGGAGAGAACTAAAGATTCATCTTCTTTGAGGATATAAACATGCAAGTCTCAATAGAGCTGCTTAGTGCAGACTTAACTGCTTTGCTAGATTGTATTCTGCATGCAGAACTTCTCATTACTGCAAATTGGGTTTTATTCTTCTGAATGCACATACGTATGCTGAATTTTGTTCTGTTTCAAATGACTTGACTAGACAGAGCTCTTTCTTCAAAGAAAAACAAATAAAAATATTCCCTTCCATATTGCCACATTTTTTTTTCTGAAGGTTTGATAGGATTGTCTTTATTTGAAACTGTCAGGTTAAACAGGGATAATATAATCTGAGATATTAACAAGTCAGTTGAGCAAAAGGGCCATCATACATTATATTTAACAACATTGTTAAAGATGCTGGTGAAACACTACAGAAATAAAATTGGGCAGGTCTGGAAAAGGCTGATAACCTCCTCCAAAGACTTCAACTTCAGACTTCAAATGAAATATCACATGCTTACAGATGATCGTTCTGAATTTTGAATGCTGATTAATTGCTTATGGTAATGCAAAGCAGCAGAAATACTTTAAAACAGCATCAAATTTACATAGGTACAAATACCATGCGCTATTGTTTGGTTGTGCAAACAGAGTTCTGGTGGCACAATGACTTCTAAAGTGCTTATCTGCAGTTCACCTTCAGGGAGGATGTGATTCATTTGCCATGCTAACGCAACTCATAATTCACTAATGAACAGGAACTAGAGGTGAAAGTGGAGCACATACAACTTATCAATTCTATATGCTTCAGCTGTTCTTTTGTTGACCTCAGTGGCTGTGTTAACACCATAGGTTTTTAACCCACTGGGAGCCGCAGACACTCTTGCTCTTTCCCATGGAGGTGCAGATCCTATAGAAATTCCCCATGACAAGGCCTCTGTGGATCCCTTTACTGAATCACTTTAAAGTCATTGACATACTTTACTGACATACCTTTGTTAGTTTAAAGATGAAACTTTGAAAAAACACTATTATAAAGGGATTTGCCTCTAAGCAATTGAACCTTCCCCTCACGTTTCCATCAAGACCACATATCTTCTCATGTGTTAAACCATCAGAACAACAGCTGACACTTTAGGGTTGAAATTCACTTCTTGTACCTCCTCTGTCCTCCGAATAAACTGTTAAAAAAATCCTTGCAATGTTTATATAGAATAAGGAGAGAATGTATTTTGAAATGCAGGTAGGTATTAAAAGGTATACAACCTGTGGCAGAGTTTGACTGGTGTGCATCTGAGTTACAGGGAGTGGTTTCATTTCTGCACTGTGAGAAAGGGCATGGCAGAGAGCATTTGGCCAGCCAGGGATGGTGTGGTTAGGAGTACGTACTGCTCATGTTGATATCCAAAATGCATTTTTTGTCCACACAGCATTGTTCAGTGCCAGGATACTGTTCTTCAGTACTGACCTGATACTCTCAGTGGAGTACTGGCTCCTCCAAAAAGGAAAAGCACTAGGGCTTCAGTCTCCTGGGCCAGAGCAATCTCAAACATGAGTACGGACTGGGAGAAGAACTGGCAGAGAGCAGCCGTGTGGAGAAGGACTTGGGAGTTCTTGTAGACAAAGAGCTCAACATGAGCCAGCCATGCGCTCTTCCAGCCCAGAAGGCCAACTGCGTCCTGGGCTGAATCAACAGAGGGGTGGCCAGCAGGTGGAAGGAGGTGGTTGTCATAAAATCATGAAATAGTTTGGGTTGGAAGGGACCTTTACTTAAAGGGGGCATATAAAAAAGACAAAGAATGACTTCTTACATGGTCAGATACTGAAAGGACAAATGTCTGATCATGTTGCCCAGAGAAGCTGTGGATGCCCCATCCCTGGAGGTGTTCAGGGTCAGGTTGGATGAGACTCTGGGCAATCTGATCTAGTGGGTAGCATCCCTGCCTATGGCAGGGGGGTTGGAATTAGGTGATCTTTAAGGTCCCTTCCAACCCAAGCCATTCTATGATTTTATGAATCTATGAATCATGTGTACCTAGTGAACTATGAGACATTACAGAGGATTTCACTTTGCATACAGGATTGGCAAATATGGAACAGAACCTATTGGACAGCCTGTGGAGCAGCACAGTTATGCCCATGGTTAGCTGATAAAAGTATGTCCCTTGTGTGGGACTCTGAATGAAGTAAGACGTAGAAATATTTTTAAATGGCCATTTTTGTGTGGTTTCTGAAAAATACAAAGCCTCTGAGACATCCCCAATTCTTTCGTAGAAAAAATATATTCAAGAATATTCTGTTTTCAGTACTCTGTGGCCTTCCCTTGGCCTCCAGCTAATGCCATTTATGGGGTACTGGCAATGGGCCAGAGCTGTAAAGCCTTGTAGCTTGACTGATCATCAATGCCAAAGCACAGCCTGCTTATCTACAGAGCATGAACAAAAAATGAGGAGTCTGATGTAAGAAAAAGCATATATGGACAGTGTCAAGTCAAATTGGAATCAAAATTGGTCTTGATTTGTAGTGAAGTTTGTTTGTGATTCCTATTTTTGTTGTATTAATTTGTGCATCCCAAGCAAACATTCCTCCACAAAACCACTGTTGATTGGATCCACAGCTGATGTAACTTGAGTTTAGCCCTTGTGTCATTTAGCACAGATCCTGTCTTCTCTTTCTCTCTCTCTCTTTTTTTTTTTTCTTCTTCCCTGTGATTAAAACAAGAATATCTCATCTGCTTTGTATTTTGATAAATGTTTTCCCAACTGTTTGATATGGGCTTATTTTGCAGTTCCACTGATTTGTGAATGGATCATAGGCTACAGACCAATTTGTCAAGGAGAACTGATGTGCAGTGTTATCACACAGAGAAAGGTGTGGTAATGACTGCATTCTTCACATAAAAAAAAAAAAAGTTCAAAAAATCCTCTTCAATTAAAACACACAAGGAAAAAAGAACAAACAAACAAAACGCCACAATACAACAACAGCATTGCTTACAACAGAAAACCCACTGAAGTGTTAGCTGGTCCTAGAGTGTACTCACAAATTTCTCATGGGATGCAGTTCATATGTGGCCATACACCTTTTTCATATCTAATTGCAAATCTTTGACCATGCAAAAAAGTCCATTGGGAATGCCACCACGCAACATTTCTTCTGAATGGTCTACTCCGTGTAAAAACTGAGATCGTTGCATTAAGTACTGGTGTGTACACATAGAGCTGAGTGTGTGGTGGATGTTGAGATGGCACAGTCCAAACTGGAAATTGCTTTTTCACGTGGTGATCCCACCTATCCGAAAGAGATTAGGTTTGAAGTACTAGCTTTGTTTAAAAAGCATGTTCTTTTGCAATGTATTTTCCAAAATAGAAAAAAATCATATGTCATCAGAGCTCCAAAATGGTTTGAAGTAAATGGTAAATAGTAAAGATTCTCTTTTCATCCCACTCTAAGAATCTGGCCAGCTGCCGAATTAACGTTATCAGTCCCCTATCTAGAAACCTTATATTAGGGACCACAGAGGCTATTCAGGATGGAGCTGTATTCCTGATGATAGAAGTTCACTTCCAGCAATATTGCTGGTGGAGAACATAATATATTTTATGTGCATGTCTGTCAAAAAAGGGAATTTGGTCAGGTGGAAGAAAGGGTAGATTTTGATGCATTTGGAAGTGGACTTCTGGATTTTTCATCTACCTGGACACAACAGTGTTGGTGATGTTTAGAAAGACAGCTCCCTGGAAGTTCCTACTCAGGATGTAGACATGGATGAACTGTAGACATGGATGATTAATGCTCTTACCCTAGACTCTTTATATACTCTAAATTCACTTTACTTCTTTACAGGGTTTGCAGGCATTTGACTGCTGAATTATAGCCTGACTTTCAAATGTCCTACACTCTTATTCCACAAAATTTAGCTGAAATCAATGTATGAATCTTAAAGTTTACCTTCAAGTGGTTTCACACAAATTTGCTAAAGACCTTTGGAGAATGTCCTGTTAGAACCATTTCTGAATCCCATTTGATTTGCAGTTACTGCATCTGGGGCTGGTGGGTAAAGCAGTTTGGCTCTATGTTGTTCCTGCTGTTTCATGTTGCGTGGCCCACCGTGTTTCGTAGGCTGTGTGTCTCAACTCAATTAGCAGCATGCTGCTAGAGAGAGATAAGGCCATGGACAGGCATACTAGTCATGGCAGATAAAAGCCACAAACAATAGTTCAGTCCAATGTCATTCACTTAATATAAAAATAGAATTTAAAGCCACTAACAGAGCAATTCAGAATATTTAGTTGCAACAATCAGTCTTTTCCAACCTTATTCAAGCTACAGGAGGACACAACACATCTAACTCCTTGACAACTAATACTGCTATTGCCTACCCTTTGCTTCTGCAATCTGTCCCTAATCACCCATGTGATAAGACATTTGTGCCTCTCCTTGGAACCTATGTATGCTAGGACCTTCAGACAATCTTTAAGACTTGTCTCAAAGACAAGATGGAAATGGTGTTTTGGTGGATGACACTTGTCTTCCAAGCTGAGAACAATCAGGCAAACGTTTCTCCAGCTTTATATTTTGTACTTTTATATGCTAAATATGACACTCCATTGTTCTGAAATATCTCCCAGAGCAGAAAATTCATGATGGTGGTGTTCATGATATCTGATGTTGCTGACCCAAGGTATTTTGTATGAGCATGCCAGACTCCTTAAGAAAACTGTCAATGGTGAATTAAAAGGGTATCAAAGAAAAATCTTTTTAGCAGTGGACAAGAAGAAAAGGCAACAAAAAGAGGAGGCCTTAACCAGGCTCTTGGCTTGGAGGAAAGAAGGAACCATCTGACTTAAAAGCTGTTCTTTAGCACCTTAAATGCCTTTATGTGAAGCACAGCTTTCCTTTCCCAGATCTTGCTTTGTAAAAGCTTTCCAAAGTTAGGAAAACGGCAATGAAACCCATTCACAGGAATTCCTGCCAATGCAGAACCCAAGGACACAAAAGGCTGCTTAGGTGTGAATAAAGGTTTCCTGACTCAGTTTTCTACTGATAATGGTCTTCCCTTCTGTTACCAGTAGACTGATGTCATTCTGGGCTACCACTTTTTGCCTCCTGAATCTGTTAGTGTGCCATTGAGACTAGGAACCCTTTGGGGATTTCTCCTTGCTTCCCAGGGTTTCCTTGTGATATATGTAGAGAATCTTCCCTTGTCTCTGCCATCACAGTATAGCAAGAGTGCAATTTAGCCTGTTGAATGTGGCATTTTTACCCTGTTCTTGCTCTCTGATGGCATTGGACCAGGGGTTCCTACACAGAGCTGTGGGCATGCATGTGTATTCAGCAGAATTGATAGATGCAGTAAAAGAGAAATGGAAGAGATGCAAGAACTGAAAAATTAAATAGTGAGTTTTCGCAGCTCTGTGAAAGTCTGATGTGCATTCCCTTCTCTCTAAAGAATTTTTCTCAAATATTTGATAATTACTTTTTTTTTTCTTTAGCATTAAACATCCCAACTCAAGCCTCTCATTAACAACCATAAAACAATCAGTGCAGGATACTGCAGATGTTCTGTGAAAGCTGAAATTTGGATGCAGAGAAAAAGACAGTGGGTGGAAATAAGGAGAAAATGAAAGAAGTGTGAGAGAAGATCCAATTTTAATCCTTATGGGCCAAAGCCAATAATTGAAGGAAAAAAGATTCTTCCAATATGAAATTTAGGAAAGCTTGTAGGAACCCTGGTTTTAGGACCATATTGTATTGGGAACCATAAACAAACAAACAAAAAAAATCATGCAAAACTCTGCCGGATTTCATGATGTAATCTCAGAGAAATCCATTAGCATTTACCAGGTGGCAGAACATAATGAAACTAGTTCACAAGTTTTAAGGGAAAACAAGAAAGGACCAAATGTAGTAAAGCAGAACCGTCTCAGATTCAACTGAACATTTGGAGACAGGAAATTCCAATGGATTTGCAAGAAATGGTACTGAAGATGTGAAAGCAAATACAAGTCTATGCACTGTTCCACTGAAGGGGATATCTTAGTAGTATTTGTTCAAGAAGCTGTCCTGCACAGAGCCTGGATTATTATCTTGAAAGTGGGATTCTGGACCACATGTAAATATAATACCAAAAGTTGCAGCAAGGGATTTCAGAGATATGATCATGTAAGAAGTGGATTGGTAAAGCTAGTAGGCTAATTCCTTCAGTACTAAAAGCATATACACATTATTAAAATATAGGATTTGTAATTAAATCCAAAACAGTGCTGAACATCAAGGGTAGCATTCAGCTAATTTACACAGTAAACATTTCCATAGAATAGAATCATAGAATAGTTTGGGTTGGTAGGGACCTTAAAGATCACCTGCCATGGGCAGGGCTGCTACCCACTAGATCAGGTTGCCCAGAATCCTATTCTACCTGGCGTTGAACACCTCCAGGGATGGGGCATCCACAGCTTCTCTGGGCAACGTGTTCCAGGGCCTCACCACCCTCAGTGTAAATAATTTCTTCTTTATATTTAATCTAAATCTCCTCTCTTTTAGTTTAAAGCCATTACGCCTTGTCCTATCACTACACTCCCTGATAAAGAGTCCCTCCCCAGCTTTTCTGTAAGCCCCCGTTAGGTATTGGAAGAATTAAAATAGAATGGAGTAGAGTAGAGTAGAGTAGAATAGAATGGAGTAGAGTAGAGTAGAATAGAACAGTAGAGTAGCGTAGAGTAGCATAGCGTAGCGTAGCATAGCGTAGCGTAGCGCAGAGTAGAATAGAATAGAATAGAATAGAATAGAATAGAATAGAATAGAATAGAATAGAATAGAATAGAATAGAATAGAATAGAATAGAATAGAATAGAATAGAATAGAATAGAATAGAATAGAATAGAATAGAATAGAATAGTTCAGTTGGAGAGGACCTTCAGAGACCATCTAGTCCAATTGCCTGACCTCTTCAGGACTAACCAAAAGTTAAAGCACATTAGTGAGGACAGGCATGGGGCATCAACCACCTCTCTAGGACACCTCTTCCAGTGTTTGACCACCCTCACATCGGAATGAGTCACTAGAAGCTTTCCTTACAGATCTACAGAAGAAATTGTCTCTGTAGGTACATCTGACCAGCTTGAGCTGTCTACTTAAAAGCAAGATGAGTTGTACATTAGAAGCATATGTTTCTCTCTATTAACTGTAAGTCTACTTGAGGAATTTGATTGCTGATGTCCACAGTGAGTCCTATTATATATGTCACTATAGGTGATGATACTATCAAAGATCAAGACTCCATCAATGTAACAGTTAGCTTGAGGAACATATATAATAGCAAAAAGCTATAAAAAAATCAAATTAATATTGCATGTAAGTATATACTCAAGAAAATTCTTGCAGACAGATTGTGATGTAATGGCAAGGGTCTTCACATAGGACAAAAAATTGCTAAAATGATGGCAGATGCAAATACTGTTTGACCTGCCTATGATGTATCTAGTCCTCATGACAGCTTCAAAAGAACTGCTAAGTTTTGGAATAAATTATAAGCAAATTACTATGTGATCTGCTCCTAAAATTTGAAGGAAGATATGCTGAACAGGATACATGACAAGAACCTATATATGGTGAGAATATAAAAGTTCTCAACTAGGTCTGCATTATGTGGACTTCATATGAAAGCAGTTATGGAAGAAACATTCAAAGAATATGAAACATTAAAAGAAATCAAAATTTATCAACAAAACAATCTGTGATGTTCATCCAAGAAGCATTAGTTTAATGATCTAGCATGGTCATAAATTACTTGTTCTTTCCTGGAAGAAATATGTATTGTTTTTGGAGTACTCTTTAATAACTCAAAATAGTGTGATTTGAAAATATGAGTGTTAAATGTGATTCCCAATAGAAGAACATTTATTACCAAGAATAGCATATTAGTTGTGACAGTGACAAAAGAGCACCGCCATTTGGTGTTCTATAACTCATACAACAAAATAATCAAGATTTTAGGAGTAATACTGCAAATAGGTATAATTTAATGGTCTGTGAAAAAATATGTAAAATGATAGCAAGGTTAATTTTGAAAACTGAAGAAGTGAATTAAGACCCTCATTTAGCATATCTAAATTACAATCTAGAGGTACAGACTGCCACCTGTTGAAATGCTGTTATTAGAAAGTTTAGGCTTAATAGGACTCAATTTTCATTGCTAAACCTTGACTTTTACTGCATTTCTTTCTTCTAACCCTTAATGCTATATGTCTCTTGGATGGTATCATTATAACTGTGAGTAAGTTTCAGATTCCCTTTCTGCCCATTGATTTCCCAGGTCACTGTTAGCCTCTTCTCTGCACATCCCCTGTGATTTCAGCACTGTTTCTTTTACTGTGATTTGCCCCTTATGATTTTACAGTCAGACTCAACCACGGTGTTGCCTCTAAATTATGACATTAGACAGTACAGACTCAGTTATTGTCCTGTTTCCATGGGACTGTATAGGCTCAGTGATGGTCAAGCAAGTCTGAGTTTTTCTGATCACTAGGCCATCATCATATGAGCAAAAAAAAAAAAAAAATGGTATAGGTGGCAGTTGGTGAAGGTGAACCTTGTTGCCATCTTTGCTGAGCAACAGAGAATGGAAAATAAATAAATAAATAAATAAATAAATACACATGTAACATCTTCTATAAAAAGGACTTAGGAATAGTTCTGGACTTTGTAAACACCAAGATCTGAAAGAAACAGGACAGGCTGCAGGGAAGCGATGGGTTGCATAGCATCAATGGAGATTAAAATTCACAATGTGCTCTGAACATGGTCATCATTTCAGATGCTAAATGAGGACTGCTGAGATGTGATTTGATTAACTTGCAGTGGGTGTTTATCCTTCAGAAGCAGTGAGGTAGGAGGATATCTGATGCTTCCAAGACGGATTACAATTACGTGTCCCAGCACAGCCTTTTCATCACTGCACCCCAGATTACTGCAGGAAGGAGCAGCAGCCTGGCTTTGTGGGCTGTGAGTTTTGGGGAGGCTGTGGTTCCTGCCCAGAAGTTGCATCTCAGCAGGCACACTGCTGGGCTGCATTCAGAAAATTTTTACAGACGGGGGGTTAAACCATGTCCCCTGCTGGGATTCACCCTTGAAATCACTCATGGTGACTTGTGATCTCCAGTCTCACCCTCCCACCCTCGTTTTCCTTTTTTATCCTCCACGATCTGTTGTTTTTGAAGGTGGGCTCTCACTTGGAGCAGCAGAACCTGCAGCGTGGGCTGTGCTGCACAGAGTGATTAAGCAAGAAGTGCCCCTGGCCCATTCACGCCAATATTTGTGGTTTGTTGTTGTTGTTTTTTAGTGAACAAGAACAGGCTTTTTCACCACTGCGAGATTCATTTTCTTGCACATCAAATACAGGGGTACAATCACCTGAACGCCACCTGCAATGTGTTTGTGTCATGGGGAGGTAAAACAGGAACGAGCAGGATCTGTCTGGTCTATGGAGCACCGATACCCTCTAGTGGTAAAACCGCGGGCATTTTTAGGCAGAAGATTATTTAATTGAATGATAGAATCACAGAATGGTTTGGGTTGGAAGGGACCTTAAAGAGCATCTAGTTCCAACCCCCCTGCCATGGGCAGGGATGCCACCCACTAGATCAGGTTCTCTACTGAATTATCTTCTGTATTGCTTTTGGACAAAAATCTGCACATCATCTTTATGTGACAGTACTGTTCTATTTCATGATACCATAAATTCATGTCTTAAGTAGCTGATGATGTAATTTCTTTGGACTGTTTTCAGTGTTATTTGCCTTTCATTAAATCATTTAAGTGATACTTGTGAGCTGATGGGTGACTGAATTTCCACATGGTGTAAAGAAATGGCTGTAATGGAAAGCATCATGTAGCTCAAGCTCAAGCTTTCAAATGAAGAATCAGTGATGGTGCCACTGTAATGGCTGTAATTTGGCAAATCATAGCTGATTTATAGCTGATTGAAGGAATCACATTTTCTAGGTTGAGTTCTCACCATTTTGCTCAGGGGGGTGTAGGGTATTTGGCTTGTGGGTCTTGATCAATTTCAAGATGAGGACAGCAAGTTATGGTGTGACAAACCGAGTGTGACAAGAACATCGCAGAGGTCCTAAGTTAACTGCTTAAAGCCTTGATTATGGCATGTGTGTCACTGCAGGTTAATGGCAAAATACATATTTTGGACTGTTTCCTACCAAAAACATAATCCTTGCTCTAGAGCATGGCTGGTGAGTGGGAGAAGGCAAAACTTGTCAAAGAAATCCAGAATCAGTTACCTTGAGCAAATCCCTTTAGGTCGGTTCTAACCTTGCTCAAAATGGCTGATCTGAAATTTTCCAGGTGATTATCCTGGCATAGGAAACTTCAGTCTGAACAAGGCTCAAGGCTAGGAAAGTGGCAGCAATGTAATCTTTCAGGGTTTGCTGTGAGGTGTTTCACTGCTGCCCGTTCCTTGCATGAAGGCACTAATTAATGGTGTTTAGAGGAAATGCCTCCCCAAAAGGCAGGGAGAGATACCTGGAGCTTGCCTCTCTCCTTCTGTTCCATCTGCAGAAACTCTGTAAATTGTCAGAGTATGCTCTCTTAGCCCTAGGTTTCCCCATACACAAAGGAAACAAATCCCCAAGACAGTTTAGAGGACATACATCTCTGAGCTGAGCCTCCTTTCCATATGGCCATCATTCCCCCAGCCTCCAAGCCCCAGACTATGGACTCTGGACATTTCACCCAGCGAAAGAAAGCAGGGATTTATTCAGCAAGAAATGAAATGACACTTTAGGTATCAGATTGAAATTCAGAACAGGGATTACACACATTTAGTTCAAGTCTTAACAAGTTTTGTTGTTGTTGTTGTTGTTGTTGGTTTGGTTTTGTTTTTCCACCCCCTGGATGATTTCAATGCTTAATGCCTACCATTTCTTTGATGATTCCTAGTCAAGGATCCAGAGCTTTTACGGAGACATCCTTCCAATTTATTCACTAAGCTCTGAAATATTTCCATGGCCACCTGCCCCTCTGTTCCTGTGGATCAGGTTTTGGAACACATTCAAATGCCTATGATCTGGGTACATAAAGTACTAGAGTATGAGCTTCCCCCACTCTGCTTCACAGCAATCACTTACGAGACTCCCTTGATTTTTCTTACTTCTTTATGTATAAAACATTTTGAATAGCTTGAACCTGGGAATAGTTTTATAAAGCAGATCAACATGACTTTAGATTGGACTAGATTGGATTTACCAGCTGTGGGAGTTAAATTTTCTGACAGATCTCTGTGTTCTAGGGCCTCACAGACAACAGTGCAGGGGCAGTGATTTATCACGTACTGGGTTTACTGGAGAGCAGAACTTTGCCCTCTCTATTGTTTCTTTTTCAAGCCTTTTCATCTTTTCATCTACATAAAAATGAGTGCAAAAAGAGAAGGAAAAAGAAAAGCAGTGTTATTTTCAAGGGAAGGTTTGTCCCAGTGCTGCATTTTATTGAAGCATTTACTGTTTCTCAGGTCTCAGCATGTGCCAAGTAGATTTATTTCTCTGTAACTGCAGTGCCTTTTTATGAAGCACACAGCACATCAGCTTGGAATAGACCTCCTGAGTATTACATATCATATAATCCTGTCCGAAAATGCAATATTATCTATTTTCTTTGTGAAGAATGCAACAGAGTTAATTAATGTGTGTGTTTTGGGGGGCTATTCTGATTTAGGAACTTCTCATGATTTTGCCATGACTTCCAAGTTCCCCTTGATCTTCGTGAGAGCTCACCCCACTGCTCACCCGAGGAGGAGACACCTCCTGAAGGCCTTTATCTAGGACTTTGTAGGCAATATCTCCCATGCAAATACAGAGCAATAGCAATGCCCTGTTTTCTTCTTTTTTTCACTCCAGGTTTCTGATTGTCTTGGGGTGTTTGATCTTAGCTGTCCTGACAACTTTCAAGGAATATGAAACTGTTTCAGGAGACTGGCTCCTCTTGTTGGTAAGTAGTCTGTGGCCAGTGCGTCACCCTGCTAATGTCCTTCAGTGCAAATCTGTTCCTTCAGCAGTGATGAAAATTTGCTCTGCATGCAGTAAAATGTCTTCCATCGGTCCTGACACAGAGACTGTACCCTTATATACTGGAGAATATATAAGGGTACAGAGAATATATGTGTACAGTTTACACTGAACGAGTAAAAATGAAGAAAGGCAGGAGGAAAAACACAAGCCTGAAACTTTTAAATAATGAATTTTCAGCAGGTACCCAACAGTTCTCTCACTGAAGGACCAATAAATTTCCCATTGACCAGGCCAGAACTGAGTATTTTTGAAAAAACATTTTTTGGGGATCTCTCAATAATTTTGATTTATTCTATAATATTCTGTAAATCACAGCATCTCTTTCAGAGGAGTTTGTCAGAATTGGACTTAAACTCATGCCTGATAGTAGCATAACTGAAATTGTTGCCAGCAGTGTCTCTGTTTAGTATCCATGAAAGAGAGAAAATGGATTTGAAGAAAATTTATTCCTGTCTCTTGAGTTTCCAGTGTGCTTATTTTATAAATGCTAGAATTCACAGTCAACATCATTTTTGTATTCCTCCCACTTGGCAAAAGGAGAAAAAAATAGGAAAAGCCCACTAAGTATAAAAATGACATATTAATTGTTTTATAAAAGTTAACCTAACAAATTTCCTCTGCTCCCATGGCTATCGTGAAATAGAGAGCAGTCTGCCTCACTTAGTCTGGTCTTGTAGAAAAGCATCCCTAGGGGAACTGCCCAGCAACAGTAGTTCTGGGATCTCAGTTTCCATCTCCCCTTGTACCCCAGAGACATGTAGGTGTGGATAAGAATTAAACACCAAGAGGCTTCAAAGGTGATTTCCACTTGCATGTTCCTTCTCAAAAAGTACCCGTATGAAAACACCTTCATCCCCTAGGGTATGTGAATCTCGCTCTTGGTCCCTGTTACCCTGCTCTGACCTAACTATTCACATTTGAGAAAGCCTGAAACAATTTTTCTTCTCCTCTGCCTGCTTTCACATGGCTTTCAGTGATTTTTCCGAAGCACCCAGCAACTGTGGGTATAAGTATTATGGCAAATCCCCCTTTCTTCCTTGTAAGCTATTCAGAGGTCCCACAATGCCCTTGGGCCATCTCCACTGAGCACCTCAGAGAAGTTCTCTCATTCCCAGTTTCTCTTGACACTTAAAAGAGTTGAAAATATCCCCATCCCTTAAGCATCCCATAAGAAAATCCTATTTTTCTGTGCATGATAAACTTAAGGGGGTAATATATGCCTTAAATTTGTCTTATATGTACCTTTATTATTGCCTTAAATATGACCATGTGAATATACTTGCTCCTGTCCCTATCTCTCTACCCATAGCTGCATGCTGGTGGGTAACTGGGTGTAGGTGTGCAGTGCACAGGGAGCCTTCCAGTCACATGTGTTCTTATTTCATACGGAATGGGAAGTTTTTTTGTTTGTTTGTGTTTTTTGTTTGTTTGTTTGTCTGTTTGTTTAGTTGGTTGGTTTTTGTTTTGAAGTAATGACCCTTCTGTCAGGGCGGGGTATGCACTTCAGTATTTACCCAACAGCAGAGGCACATCCTTTACACAGATCATTTATCAGGTTGTAAAGCTATGTTCCACTTTGTCTTGACCCTCATCAATCTATAGTCTCTTTCCTACTTCCTTCCTTCCTCTCTCTCTCTCTCTCAACACTTGCACCTCCTCTTCTTGCTTCAGCTATCTCCATGTGTGCAGGGTCACTGCAAAGTTGTTGCGAGTATAACGATCTCATTTGTATCTTTAATACAGGAAACTTTTGCCATTTTCATCTTCGGAGCAGAGTTTGCCTTAAGAATCTGGGCTGCTGGGTGTTGCTGTCGCTACAAAGGATGGAGGGGGAGACTCAAATTTGCCAGAAAGCCTCTGTGCATGCTGGGTAGGCATACACCCTCTACTACTGTTTTCCTCATTATGTCCTTTTACTTCTGAGCCAGGTTGGGAGGGTGTACAAGAACTGGTGAATGGCAATTAAAAAAAAAAAACACACTGAAATCACCCCAGCCCTTTGTGCTAAGAGCTGTGTCCGGCATGGAGTGCTTGTTTGAAGTATCTGGCAATAACAATTCATTCAAGAGGCTCTTGGGTGGCAGGCCAATGTGAGCAAATGGATACGTCTACCCTTCAAATGTATATTGGACTGTGCACTTAGTCACATGGTCTAAACTTTTGGGTAGACCTGTGCGGTGCCAGGAGTCGGACTTGATGATCCTTATGGGTCCCTTCCAACTCGGGATACTCTATGATTCTATGATTCTATGTTCCTTGTCCAGAGCCCAACGGCTTTTTTCTTTAGTCCCAAAATATACAATATCTGCCTTCAGTTTCAAAGCCTGTCAGATCCCAACCCTGTGCCATCTTCCCCAGCCCCTTTTCATACTCACTTTTTGTGTTTTACCTTCGTAATATTGGTCTACATTTGCGAAAAGGTTTCTTTGTGATTTCTCCCATGTTATCCTTCAAGCTTGGAAGGCACCACATACAGCTATCCATAAAACTACTCATTACTCACCTCTTAATCTTCTAAAACTCCCCATTGTGTCCACAAACCAACTAGCCAACATACAGGATTTCACCCTGTCCTGAGCACCTGTCATGCACACCCACATTCATTCATTTTTTCCAGGACTCCCTTATTTTTATATATCTTTTTAATGCTATTCAGGCCAACTAACTTATTGGTCATTATTTGTGCATCACATAGCACTCTCATGACCTGTGGTGCTGCAGTTATACAAATACATACCATCCTCTTACCCTTTCCCTTTTGTTCATCTTGTAGGTCTAGATGATAGAGAAAATTGGAACAAATTTTCTTCGTGCATCTGTGATAGCTTGAAATGGATGGTGCATAAAAATGGCACCTTTGTATAAATACTTGTATTTCTAAGAGCATTGTGAGAGCAGTAGGGCTGGTGTGAGCAAGTGGGATTGACATTACCTCGTGCCTTCTCAACAAAAGTGCCATCTCACTCTGAGAATGAATCTGCGTTGGGATCTGAGTAAAGAACAGAAAAGACCCCACTGGATTTATTAATGTCATCTCTTCATTTGTTATTGGCACAAGTTTGTTTTGAGAGTAATTGAAAGTGAATAAATCTGAAATCCATCTGGTGCCACTTTTTTGGCTGGAAATAAAATATGAAGACAATTTAAAGAATGAGTGCCCAGAGAACGTTTGAAGTCTTTTGATACCACTTTTTACTTGTACATGTATAAGATCAAAAAGTGGGAGGAAACAAGAGGGGAAAAAAAAACCAACAGCAACAAAAAAAAAACAACAGCAACAACAACCACCAAAAAGAAACAACGTGATTTGCATTTCAGACCTCTTCAGTTGATCAGTGAATTGGCACTGAGTACTTACAAAATTTTTAATGGGAAAACTCAGCCAAGAGAATACTAGACGCGCCATCAAAAACTGAATTTCTTATCTGCTGACCTATAAGTCTGTGTTCACTATGGCCTTCCAGGGAGGACATAAGATTTTTTTTTTTTTTTTTGGCCAACATTATAATACGGTTTTTGTGCATCCCTAAGCTAGCTCAGCCAGTGTCTCAAGTCCAGTTCATTGATCTGTAAATAGATTACAAGGCTCTCTGGTGGGTTCTGTTCATGACTCCGACTGTGCTGCAGGTGCAGATATCTGTTTAATTGGCATGAGGAGGCATTTTGAGGCAGCTTTAAGATTCGCCTAGTGAAATTTGCAGCACAACCACATGGGATTAAGAAGTGGGTGATGGGGCCACTTTTATTGGCAGGCTTTGTTGTTCTTTTCACCTTGCAGATATCTTTGTGCTGATTGCTTCAGTGCCAGTGGTTGCTGTTGGGAACCAGGGCAATGTTCTGGCCACATCTCTCAGAAGCCTCCGCTTCCTTCAGATCCTAAGGATGCTCCGAATGGACAGGCGGGGTGGCACATGGAAGCTCTTGGGATCGGCCATTTGTGCACATAGCAAAGTAAGTGAGGAGTTTGAAGGACTCACCTGCATCTTGGGGGAGAGATGTTGAAGTGGAGGAGAGGGGAAGCACAGGTGCAGCAATGCCTTGGGATTATTTCTAGCACAAGCTTTTGTTTCACCTTTTCAGCTTTATTCCCTCTTCCATTCTATGAACCATTTCTGTCGTCCTCTACTCAATAGTGGTGTTGGGAAGTGACAAGACTGAGTGTTCATTCCCATGCTCATTACAACAGGAATTTTGTCATGACACAGAATAAGAGGAAGGACATCCTTTTAATGGCAAAGTATGTTGAAATCTTTGGCAGAAACGCCTCTGTAGTTGCAACGTATTTTCAGAGGCTTCACAGGCTTGCCTGATCAACAGATGGAGCAGGACTCCAGAAGGTTGGAAAGAGGCTGGCTAGCAGAAATGTGGTTTCAGAAGGAGCTACTGGTATAATTTCTCTTTGGAAACATGGGTCAGACAATACAAAGATGCACACAGTGTGAATCCAGACAGACAGGATTTCTAAAATCATCTTTCCTCAGTCTAACTTGATGCTATAGTCAGACATTCTGTCTCACACCCGACAGATACATTGTGCTCTTGCATTTTCACCAAACACTATTACAAGTTAAAAACTATCTGCATAAAAAGCCTGTAGATGAGATTTCTCATCTGCACTGGGTGTAGAAAAACTGCATGTAGTCTGTGCTACATAATGTTTTTTCTTATCCATGAATGACATTCCTGACATTTTAGTTGTTGGTTTTTTTTTTTTTTTTTTTTTTTTAATTAAAATGCCAGCTGGCACAGCATAATTAGGCTTTGCGTCTTTGTAGTGGCTGATAGGGATACCCTGCTTCATTTCAAACCAACTTCTGTTTCTTCCCTGTACAAACTTGCTACAAGGCAGGTGGCACATAAACACTTATGTCAAAAATGTTTCTCAGGAAACTGAGATCATAGAAGAAATATACGTGCCAAAGACATTGTCTAGAAATGTTTAAGGCTTCACAGTGTGGGATTTTTTTCCAATTGTTCCTCATTTATTCGCCATCACCACCCTTTGGATCTCAGCTGAATGAGAGAGATAAGAAAAGGTTGAGATAAATTTGCTTCACTGGAAGACAGTAAAGAAACAATTTTGATAACAAGGATAGCTAACAAATTACATTCTGTGGTTGCACACCAGAAATCAGCAAAGAAGTTGACTTATCTCAAGACTCAATTATGAAATTCTCAGCTACAACAGTTTCTTTGGTAAGAGCCATTCTCAGAAGATGAAAGAAAGTGGAATATTGATTTTTAGCTGCTTGTGAAAACCTTCTGCTCTGTTTCAGACATTTCTGGGATTGTAATTTGGTTCACCGAGTCTCCCACCTCAATGAAATTAGCCACACACTCCACTGTAGTCAGTTCCTCCAAAACAAGGTCAGGTTTTGTTTTAACACCAGCATTTTTAAAGGTGTGTTCTTATTGCATCATTCCAGGCTGAAAACATACCTTGAAATCTACTTTAATGTGCCTAAAGAGAAGGAACTGTATTCTGCAGCCTTGGCACTCTGGAGGTAGAAATTGGGCAGAACTGTTGGTTGGCCAGACAAGACAAATCCAGCCTGGGGGCAGTAGGAATGGGGATGACTGTTAAAAGCAAAGAAGACTCAAGGTCAGGGACGGAACCCTGCGGGACCCTTTGCCATAGTGCAGCTGAACTTTTAACCCAGCTTTACACAGAACTGCAACTTTGCCAGCAAGTGCTGAGCCAGGCTGATCATGGACTGTGACCAAGCCAGCAGTGACAGCTCTGCTGCTATCTCCAGTGCTTCTCTCCTCTTCTGACGTTTACTCTGCCAGTGTGGGTATTGAGTCTGTTTTCAACCCCTCCATTGTCCATCTGTTTCATTTGCAGGAACTCATCACTGCTTGGTACATCGGGTTCCTGACGCTCATCCTATCCTCGTTTCTTGTTTATCTGGTTGAAAAAGATGTGCCTGAAAAGGATGCTAATGGCGTGGAGATGAAGGAAGAGTTTGAAACCTATGCAGATGCATTGTGGTGGGGGCTGGTAAGTGACTCCAAAAATACCCTATGTTCTTAAAAACTTTGTATATAATAAGAGATGATGTTAGGGTCAACAGTATAAGTGCTGCTGAATTTGGGTGAATGTTATTGGTATAACATTACCAATAGTAAGGATACCCCTAAAGCCAATTGTCAGAATTGATATCCCTGTTGATATTCAGTCAGACAAAGGCTCTTAGATGCTTAAAGCCTCTTCAGAAATCAACCTGTGTTCCTGGCTTCTGGGAAGTCTCTCAGAGGAGGAGGGTTTCTATAAGTATAACTGCACAGGCGGAGCCTATCCCTATGGGAGACCTAGTTCTCACAACAGCAGTATCCTGCTTGTGAGAGCTACATCCTTCAGCAAATGGCTAAAGCAGAGCTGGCCAAAGGATTATTTTGTAGGTCTAGCAAACCACGGCATAGGTTTGGCCACTGTAGATAGATATTCATGAAAGTTAGGTCTATAAAGAGACAGCAAGACTCTTCCACAGAGGGTTTCTCTGGATTCAGGTGTGAAAAGGTAGAAAGATGTCTCTGTAAAGGATAATCAACACTCTGTTTATGTCTTATATGCATTTCTCAAGAATATGTCAGGGATTTCCATGGGTGGTAGGATACTGAGCAAGAGGGACCCTTAATACATCTGTTCTTGTTGCTTCTCATGAAGAGTGGAGTATTGGTTTGCACCACTGCTCATTTGATGTGCAGGAAAGAAGTAAGTTCTCACAAAATCATCTTTGCTTTGTAGGGACTGGGGCTTCAAGAAGAGGTAGCTCTGACTGGTTGTTAAAGCTCTGCAAAATGTTAATAGAAAAGTCCTATTCCTAACTGTGCATTGACAGTGGGCTCACTCTTTGTGCCACATCAATTCCCTTTCAGCAAATGTATCCTAGAGAGGCAGCTGATTTAAAACTAAATCCATTCTCCCAGGTGCAGTGCCTCTGGACTAGGATACCATGAAAAAAATTGGCTGGTCCATCATAAAGATCCCGTTTTAAGAAGTTGTGCGTGAGCACCCATAGAGCTAAGTGAGTTACACAGGTTTGACGGTGATGTTTAAAGACAAGTTGTTGGCTTTGTTTTTCTTATGGGAAGGCCTGGTCATTTTGCCCACAGATCACCCTTGCTACGATTGGGTATGGTGACAAGACCCCCAAGACATGGGAGGGCCGGTTGATTGCAGCTACGTTCTCTCTCATTGGAGTGTCTTTCTTTGCTCTTCCTGCAGTAAGTACCTTCCTCCTACCCTCTTAGCCACAGCCCAGAGCTGTGTGCTTGCAAAAAGAAGGTGAAGTGATCAAAACTGCGAGTGAAATAAAAATTCCTTTTAAAGGAGGATTCAGACACTTGAGCTGGTCTATGTTAGTAAATAACTTTGATTCATGCTCTGCTTCCTGGAGGCAAGTAGTACACTGCTATCAAACTACCTTCTTCCCAGCTTTGCATACAGACTACTGGGAATAATATGTCACCCTGATACTCCCTGAATGTGTGGGCATTCTCTGAGACAGCGCCAGCTGGCACAGGACAAAATTAATCCAGCAAGTGAACAGTCTGGGCGACCACAGGATAGTTCACGAGCCTGTATCCTGGCCCAGGTTAGTTTACTGGTATTGACATAGCCACACAAGACAAATTTTTAAAGGATTTGAGGCCCATTGATTTAATAATTAGTGTTGGGACCGTATTACGTAGCTCTAAATATTTACAAGCTACAGATCTACATCTGAGTAGATCTCTAGATTCCAGAGCAGTGATCATCCTTTAACCCATGCATCTCTGCAGAACAATTCATCTCACATGTTCCCCTTCCTTCCTCCCTACACTTTTCCTAAGTAAGAAATGCCTAAAATCTTGCATCACTCTATGCTTTCAGGGCATTCTGGGGTCAGGGCTGGCACTGAAGGTCCAGGAGCAACATCGTCAAAAACATTTTGAGAAAAGAAGAAAGCCAGCAGCTGAACTCATTCAGGTTTGCAGCCACTTCTCTCATTGAAAAGATGTTGCTTATGAAGACTGCTGCATCATGTAACAAGGACTACCCCTTCCCCCCACCCAAATTCTCATTTCCCATTGCTGGAGTCAAGAGGTATTTGTAAAGGAGTCTTTTTTTTTTTTTTTTTTTGCATTGAGTTAGACAATCCAGTGGTCCTTGCAGTTTTTGAGGAATCTTTCAGCTGCCAGAATATCTTTTAGAAGAAAGGTGTCTTTAGAAGAAAGGCACTCATCTGCTAGCTTCTGGAAACCAACCAACTTCTGTGTCAGTACCACAAAATCACAGAAAACAAGATGTTAAAAACAAATTCTTTGCAAAATCCAGGTTTTGCCAGTTCCTTTGAGAGAGTGTTTTATGTGCAAACAAAGTTATGCTGTTATTGATGTGAAAACATCAATGGAAGTAACACAATAGACAGTGACTGGTTCAATCAAGGCAAATTACATAAATAGCATATGTGATTTGTAAAAGCTGAAACATTCTGTTGGATCTTCCATTACATTATTGGAAGAACAGAGGAATCAATGGGAAGAGTCTTCTTAGCTCACTTGGACTTTTGTTCTGGCCTTTGCTATGAGTTCAGAAATTCAAGCATAAAATGATTCATCTGGGGGCTGATGAATTTGACAAGAGTTGCTCAGTGTAGGTGTGGAGCACACCCCGAGGGCAGTGAAGCAAATGGTAGCATTTTCATAGAAGGACAGAGAAACTTCTTGTGATATCAGAGCGAAGTGATGGCACTCAGGACTGCTTAGGGTCAAACCAGTCCTCAGGAGAAAAAGGTCAAATGGCATATTACAGTTTTCATTAAAAATGTTGCTTAGAAAACAGAAGGGACTGCAAGAATGAGTAGTGAATGGAATTCACCTTTTAAATTAAAGTATATCCACTTAGCAGGTAGCTAATTTAGTCACAGTATTTGTAGTTTTGTGCTTAGAGAATTTTGGATGAAGCTAAATGCTGAACTAGAAAGTTGCTCAACAAAATTTCCTTTAATAGTGCATTAGATAGTAGATTAGCTTAAGCACTTCTGGAAGTACTGGACACATATAACAGTGCTTAGGGTTACGAGAGAAGAGAGAAGTCAATTTAGTCAGGTATGCTGTGTTGTTTGTGTTGGTGGTTCTCCCTAATGTCCTTTCTTCTTTAGTAGCCTTCCCAGATCATAAACCAGTGTTAATAATTTTGCCATATAGTGACACTCATTTGGTATGGCTGATTAGTAGTTAATTTCCAGATAGTAACTCAGGTGAATCATTACATTCTTTGAAACAATATGGCTGTTTTCAGTCTAAGGAATTGCTTTACCTAATACTAATTATTGTCTCTCCCTTGCTGTCTCCAGGCTGCCTGGAGATACTATGCTACTAACCCCAACAGGATTGATCTAGTTGCTACCTGGAGGTTTTATGAATCAATTGTATCATTTCCATTTTTTAGGTAAGTGCATTGTCCACCTCTCCATCACCATTTTCTGTGAAGTATTAGTCAGGACAGGAAACATGGAATTTTTGTATATAATGAGGCTTTTGTACGTATCAGAGAGTTGCCAGTTAATGTATTCCCGTTTGAGAGCGAAAAACACGCTTTTGGTTTCTGGATCCATTTCTTCTCCATTCCCTTAGTGGGATGTAGCAGGACCACATGGATATCTCCCTTGGTGTCTCTCATGTTGAGGCTAAACAAAGGAGATGTTTGCCTCACAGTCAGCTTTCTTTTCTAAGACTTTGGAGTTTATTGACCTGGAAATCTCAATTTCTTCCTCCATAATTTTGATCCCGAGAAAGTTTGAATCCTGAGTTTCACAGGCACCTGTACTCACACCCTCTAGGATGCAGTTCTGTATTTTGAGATATGGGCTATAGTGAAAATTCTTTATTTCCCTTCTCCAAGTCAGCCAGACTGAGAATTGTGTTGCCACGGAGGTGGCCATGGCACAAGAAAACAATCAATGCTTATTAAATCATTGCCTTTTGGCAATACCAATTACTTATGGGTATAATTCAGTGGAGGACAGCCAAAGAATTTCTAAAACCCAATGAAGCCATTCATTGAAAGTACACAAGAAAACTTTTCTGGAGAGTTGAGAGGTTGTTTTTTTTTTTTTTTAATCCTAATTTTAATCACCACTCCAGTGTTCAGTGAAAGCATTGCATGCATAAAACATTCATACTTAATCTATGCTCATATATTAATAGATGTATCTGTCTGATCCTCACTTTTCTTGCCAGTCAAACAGGCCCCTTCCTCACTTTGATGTATTAACAGTTAAAAATGGCCCTATGAAAGCCAAAACTTTTAGCTATAGACTTATCAGCTGCTAATGATGGGCATTAATTAACTAAGGATATGTTTTAAACTTTCATTCTGGGCTTGCTGTTATGTCTCATTCTTAAAAAAAATGTGCTCTTAAACCATGGCTCAGGTGAGAGGTCTGAGCACAGGTGAGCTGTACTCACTAGGCTAATACTGCAGCACCAGCTGTTGCTCAAAACTGACTTGAAGAAACTTTTCAGGCTTCTGCCTTCACAAAGGAAAAATCACAAATATTACCCCTGTCTTTGTTTTATCTACAACATGTTTCTTTAAGACTAATCTCACATTGGTCACAAAGGAAATCTCTAAGAAAAAACATGTGTTTAATTAAGGCTCAGTACATTTCTTTTTGTTATCCCTCCTCACTCTGTATCTATTCCCACATTATTTACTATAGACTGATTTCTAGAGGGTTTCTTGACCTCAGGTTTTGCTCAGAGAGTAATTTTCAGGTTCACCTGGAGTCTAGACTCATTACTGTGATTTCAGGCTTGTTCATTGTATGTAGGTTCTTCTGTGATTCAAATGCAACCTGAAATTTAATAGGTGTTTTGCACATAAGGTCCTGGGAGAGAGGGCAAGGGAGCTGACTTCTCATGAAAGACTGAATTGCCATTCTAAGTAGCACAGATTAGTTTCAAGAAGCTATTTCACTTTCTTTGTTTTATGAGTAGTTGAAAATGTAGTGTCAAGGCTTTTATTTCTGCTGTCAGTAGTGGTCACAGAACAGAAAAAGTATAAACAATTAGCAATAGATTAACAATTTCCATTAAAAAAATCTGCTGAATTTATTATGTAACACTTCTCTCCTTGCTTTCTTATCATGCTTCTGCTCTTGTATAAAAGGAAAGAGCAATTGGATGGTACTGCCAGGTATGTAGCTGTTGTTATTATAGCCTTGTTTTAATACAGTTATTGGGGAATGTTAAATGGTTCTTCGTGGATTTATGAGCTGTTAACTAAAACATGCTACTAACACCACAGATAGTCATTAAAAATGATTAACCAATCCATTTCCTAATTGCTTGCTTTTTTTTCCAATTTAACAGCACAGCTAAAATGCTGATTGTACAAATGCAAAATGTTGCTTGCTGATTGTCTGTAAACAGCTTTATTGTTCATTATGATTAATCATGGTCTATATGGATTTCTCCTGGTCCATGCTATAGAGCCAGGGTTTAGCATCCAGGTTGTTCTGGTGTGAATTTAAAGTTCTGCTTCATGTGTGCTTCTGTACAGAGCAATGTTGTGGTGTAAGGGATCAGCTCTGTGTTGTTTCTCCACGTTCACAGATTTCTTGATGATAAATGATAAGATGGAAGGCTAAGATGGATCAGCAGGGTAGTCAAGCTCTCTGGCAGTACTAAAAAGGATACATTGAGATTGAGGGCTTGGTCCCACCTCTGCTGAAATAGATGGGAAAGTTCCCAGTAACTTTGGGGAATTTATGAGCAAAGAGAATGAACGAATCACCAGTCCTAATACTGGTCGGTCACTGAACACTACAACAGAGCAGTCACGATCAGTGAATCTGCAAGGTCTCAAACATATTTGGAAATGATTTGCTCATAACCCTCCAGCTAAGTTACAGATTCAAAAGCACATAAAATATTTTTAACCTTTTAGGTCAAGATCCTGAGATCCTGAAGCACTTAAATGCTAAACTACTAACAATGGATCACCCACAATGAAAGTCAATGGATATTAAGGGATATGTAGTTCCACAAAGAGTCATGATGACACTATTTCTATTTCCATCCCCATTTAAAACACAGAGAAAAACAACAAGAATTGCAGTAGAATTTGTAAACTGCCAGAGAAGAGGCTCGGGTTTCAGTCCCAGACCTGATAAAAAGTTGTATGTATATATTATATAAATATATGTATATGTATATTTATATACAATTTTTTATCAGGTCTGGGGCTGATATATATATTTAAAATAAAATATTTAAACATTTTATGTAACACAGCATAGCTTCAACAAAGGAAGCTGAAAATAACAGATTCACATTTGGTGTTCTCCTATGAATGATGGGTGTTCAAATCTCCTTTAACAGAGCAGAGAAACCCAAGTTTCCTTACAATTCAAGAAGTGCTGTAGTAATTATATTAGTAAAATAAAGTATTACATATCCACGAGAGAGCCCAGGCTAAGCAGACTTGAGCAAACTCAGCTTCATTAATGTATAAATCTGGAGATTTTAGGCATATCCAGTGTTGGCCTTTAATATCTAGGAGAGGTCATAGGAGGTGAAATCCTTTCAAATATGTAACTCCATACTTTGAGCCAACCCATGTTCTGACTAAGGTGCAAGAGCAAATTAAAATTGTGTAACTAAATGATTATTGAAATTTGCTGTCTATCACAGCCCTCCTAGAGAAGTTACTGCACCTGCAGTGACAGAACAGTTCATGAAGTAGCCTCTGAGTTGCTCTAACTTTCAGGTTAGTGGAAGCCATTTAACATTGATGCAGTGGATTAAAACATGAAAATTATGACTCTCAACATAGAATCTTTAAAACTGTAATCCCAGAGCCCCTCATTCTAGCACTTTATACATTGCTTTTATGTTGTTATATAAGTAATGACCTTCAGCAAAATCGTCGTTAATCCTGCACTGGAGCCCTAGCAAGACTTTTTTATGGAAATAAGCATTCACTAAAAGGGATTGAAAGCCCCCCAAGTAAACTGGCAAATGATGGTGCTTGTGGGAGCATCCACTGACTTCAGTAGACATAGGACTGAGCCCTAAAATCTGGTTGTTTTGACAGTCCCACCTCCCATCTCTCATAAACTTCTTATTTACAGACCATGTAATTCAAAAAAAAAAAAAGTCTTCTTCCTGCAGTGATTTAGTGTGAAAAGTATTACTTGTATTCCACTGCAGTTTGTGTTGGAGGCTATACTGAAATAAAAGGTCAATAAGGAAATGTGGTCCTACCGGAGAGAGCAGCCCATCAGTGCACTCTGTCTCCAAGGTCTTGCATCAGTGGAGTACTCAATGGGCAAGCTGTAGTAATAAAGTTCATTGTCTGAACAGTGGTTTATAAAGGAGAAAGAAGAATTGGTCCAAATCTTTCCCAGAAGAGTTAAAACATAACTAGTTATTAAAAATGAGGTCTGGCTGTGTGAAAATTTCAGGATGGATAATGCTTTGAGTGTCAAGTTTTCTATTCTGTAGTTCAAAAGCTCTTTAGGAACTCAATAGAGCCAAACTCTGTGACAGATCCTTTGAGGACTTCTCCTCTAAGCAGGATGACAAACTGTCACAGAGATACAACTCCATGTTCTTAGGCCGTGTGGGAGAAACAGAGGGGAGACAACAGTGTGGAAGAGTCCATTTCAGAAGTTGCAACCCAAGGCAAGGCCTCAAGAAAGGACTTGTGGTAGCAGAAAGCCAATTAAAGTTTGGCAACAGCCCATGGCTTTACTGAAGCTTACTTTAAACTAAAACTGTGAAGAAGTGAGACATGATGAAGAGCACATTGACCCAGACAGTAGGCTGGGTCACGTAAGCAGTGAAGGGTCGTGGTACATATCATGCTGCTCTGTTAAGAACAGCGCTTTCACTAAGTGCCCCTATACAGGCTCCCAAGCCAGGAGGAACTGGGGCTGTGCTCTTCACTGCTTACTGGTGGGGAGTCTGCTGACTTCATGCTGCAGGTGCCACTAGCTTTTTCTTCCTTGATCAATGTCTTAAACTATGAGCACATGGAATCTCAGATAGTAATTGTACCTGGAGAGAAAGGAGAACCTCCTGTTCCCACTTATCTGAAGACTCCTGTGCTGTTGCACTTCTGTAAGTATTTGCTTACCTCCCAAGAAGGAAGATTTATAAAAAGATCCATGAATGTTCATATCTGCTTGAGTGCTCTCATTCAGCAAATATTTGGGTGCCTGACCCATATTTCCCAACATTTAGGACAGGCCTTTACAGGATGGACACGTTGTTTATAGTGAACCAACTTTTTATGTCTGTTTGGAATTGTGGCCTTGATTTTTCAGCACTGTTAGCAGCTGTTAGCAATGATTTTGACTAGTGTGTGAATTTTGAATTGCTTTTATGTACAGGCACTTTAGTGAAGGATTTTGAACTTTCTCCTAGGGCCTTGCACCTAATCAGGTTTTTAATTTATACACAGAGCATTTCCCATCCGTAGAAGTAGACATCAGGAGAACACGTTCATTCCTAGATGCATTATTACGTGATTGCAGAAAAGTCATTGATCCTTGTTTCCTTATATCTACAAGATAAATAATATCCCTGTCTTTGGAAAGATGTTTTGAGATCTTTAAGTGGCAGAACCTGTACTAGTCCTACATACTCTGTGAGTATAAAATAATGCATATAATGTGGTGCATTTTTATATTGCCAGGAATAACAACATAATGCAAATAAAATCATACTTTTCAAGGCTGGAAAATTTCACTGTCAGCATTTCTTCTTAACAAAACTTCCCGAAACAGAAAGGGGAAAAAAGCCACTCTGATCTGTACACTACACTAACTACAAACAAAAGGATGTTCCCATTCTTTTTCATAGAGCTTTTCATGGGTAATCATTAACGTCTCATCTTAATAACTTTTCTTCACTTTACAGTAATGTCATGTTTAGTAGGGAGTCATTCTTTGGATCAAGCCTCACAAGAAAACTTAGGTATATACATTCAAGTAACAATCAAGCCTCACTCTTCATATTTTTTGCATGCCATTCTCTGCCTGCACTTTGTTTTGACTACAGTAGCTCATCTAACTACCATGAGAAGTAATGGGAGATAAGACTGAAACATTATTTAAACATAAAAAGAAACTTGCATGACCTTGCAGGTAGTTCATTGTTCTGATGTTCAGCAAACATTGGGTCTAGTCCTAGCTCTGCCAATGATCTGCTTAGAAACAACTGCTTTTCACTGTTTTCATAGTATGGAAATGATACTAACCTACTCTGCGAAGCATTCAGAAATCTATGGGTGAAAAACATTCTGTAAGAGATGAAAACCATTACATTTGCAGTCCCAACCCTGTCAATACAAACACATGGAAGTAACATTGCATTTGATTTTAATGGATCAACATCCCTGCATGTGTATTTACAGGTTCTGGTTCAGCAAATGGAAAACAAGTGGAGGATTTTTATCATCTGAATAAAGTTAATGACATGATGACATGCTTAAACATCTTGCTGAACCATGACCTGAAATGTGGGGCAAGAACTTTATCTTCCTGCAATGGGACATAGAAATAATTAGTAGCAATTCAGAAATCTGAAGGACACACCATTGGAAATACTAAGATTTCAACTAAATTGTCAAACATTCTATTTTATCCTGCACAAACATCTTCCTATCATTCAACTTTAGCTTGTTCTTCTCATTCCTGCTTCATTCCACAAACATGAAATCATCAGCACACAACACAGCTTTCCTAGCCTAAGCCCTTCAGCTTTTGGAGAGCTGCTAGTGAAGCACTCTATTTTTCATTGAATGATTGGCCCATGCAAAACATTTGAGAGACATTGATTTTTTCAGTTTGGTTTGCTTCTAGTGGTTGATACATGAAGAAATGTTCACTGCAAAGTAAAGAGTGAGTCAACATCCACATGGTTTCTATTTACATTTCTGGCTGCATCCTTTGGTGAAAAATATCCATCCTGTTTTCACAAAGAATTGAATTTGGATTATTTTCTCCATGGATTGGCATGATACTGCTTATTTTTGCCCATTCCCATTCACTTTAGTGAGTGCATATGAGGAAAAGGACTCAGCAAAAGCCTCTAGTATGGACAACAGCTCTTTCTCTTCCTGAAGGGCATCAAAGATGAGCCTAAGTAAGGACTTGTGCTCATGTTTCTGACCAAATAATTTGAACGGTAGGTGAGTTTGGATTTAGAGTTATGCCTACACTTAAATACCAATAAGAACATAAAACACAAGAGAGTGAGGAAACGTTGCCTAAAATTGGATGTTTTCCTATTACAAATCAGACACTTGTAAATTTAGACCTTGGGATTCAGGGTGCCAAGTGACTTTTTCAAAGAAGGCATTAGTTTTCAGGAAGTTAGAGTCAACTATTTTAAGGTTGAACATTTTTGTGAGTTCTTCTCTATAGAAATTAATGTTATTTGATTTCCTTAAAAGGGAAAACTGATTGGCTAAAGTTTTCAAGTACTTTGGAAGTGCAAAATGTTCTTTATTGGGAAAACACATGGACTCTCAGAGATCAGTTTAATGTATTCACTGAGGGTTAGATTTTCAGCAGGACTCATTGCTGTCCTCATAATATTAGTTTTGTGCTACTTTCCATTGGGAAAAGTTCAAAGGAGAATATTTCTGAAAATCTCATTTAGAATGTTTGATTTCCCAAAGCTAAGTTCACCCAAATAAGGACAGTGGATAATGTAGAAAAATATTGGAGTAAACATGACTTTCTTTTCCTTCCAGTTGCTTGAGACCAGGAATAAATAAACCTACAGATTAGCTAAACTGCAAAAATATGGAAAGAATATTATTACTCCATGTGAGGTGAAAGTGGTTAATACATGGAAGAGGGCTGTGTTTGATTCATTTTTGTTATTAATTCATTATTTTTCTTCTCATACATGTACCATTTGCTTATGAAACTCCAATACTAGGCAAAGAACAGAGAGGAGAGTATCTGGCTTGCATGATGGGATGTAACTGCATTATTTCCTTGCATGAATTTCTGAAACAGTATTTCTAGTTCAGTGGTTCCCACTCTTTATTCTGAGCAGGGGTAAAACATCTTCTACAGAAGCCATCCATCTCTTATATATTCAGCAACCAAATTCTTCTCTCAGATGTTCCAAAATAATTCCTTGCTCTTGAAGAGCAAGAATCTGAGAGCTGAATTGTACTTCAGCTGTGAAGATTTCAAGCCAAACTGTCTGCAATGCATCTGTCTTCCCCCCTTTATGATGGTCTGTATCTTCCATAGTTATGGAGTTCTCATCCTTGAACTCTACCTTAAAGGCAAAGTTTTGGGGAAAACTTTTATTCCAACACAAGGGAGCAGATGCAAAGGCATGCAAGGCAAGTGATCACAAGCTAGTCAGAAAAAATACTCTGCACTTATATCAGCATATTTTGGGATGTGTTATTCCCCACAACTTCTGGAATTGCACTGGAAGTCACAATCATATTTTCCTGAATGTGCCAAATGAAGCCAAATGAAGTGAGACCACTGTCCCAAGGAGAGGAAGAGCAGCTCATATCAGTAGGAGGAGTCTGAAAGATAAGCAGCAGTACGTGAACCTGTAGGTGGGAACCACTGTCCTAGCCACTCTCATTGAAGGATGATGTGATCTGCGCATGCTTCATACTCTGAGACTGAGCCATGCGCATGCTGATTTATTGAAGGAGATTGTGTCATGAGAACAAATGTTTCTTATGTGTTTTTAAAAAGCACAATGTAAACAAAAACCCCAGCAGACCCAGATTTCATCCCCTGGAAATGAGAATAAAGTCCATTGTTTCCCTGATGACAGCTATCCATTTATCTGGAAAGAAGCTTGGGTTTTGTTTTGTATACAACATATTGTTGTATTTTTTTCATGTGAAGCTGATTAATGATTTTCTGAGAATTCTACTGCTCTGGCTGCCTGGATATGAACACAATTGTCTGTATTATTGTGTAAACATACTGTCTGAATGTTACTTTAAGGGTTAATTATCAGCATTAAGTTATTGATAAAGGCTTCAGCTCACATAACTTTAGCTGAGACTAGAAATCTGATTTTAAAATGAATTCTCTTCTAGATCTATCTGTAATCAGTATTAACAGACAAGTTCCCCCAGCTGAAAAGTCACCCCAAAGTGAAACAGATCTCAGTAGGTTAATAACTTCCCACTGAGCATAAAAAGGTGTCTAAAGGTCAATCTTAGACAAGAAATTTAACTTTTTAAACTTTAGGAGTTCTAACTCCTAAACCTAAGATGCCTGAGCAACAAACAGTCTTGGGACAATGGTTTCTTCTTGAACTGACACTTATTAATGGGGAAAGTTACCTTAGAAAGATAATTTAGGAACGCCTTCTGTTCAAATTATCTACCTCCATGAATAAATAAGTAAATAAATAAATAAATTGTTACTAGATTAGTAGATATGCAATAGAGAACACCAAGGCAAATAAGTAGCCTTTTGTGCTGAATGCAATGGAATATTTTGATATGTTTTGATCTGTGAGGAGGATATTAAATCTTAACCACTCCTATTCTGAGGTCAGTTCATGGCAGAGATTTTGAGCCCTACATTGGAAAAAAAAGAAAAATTGCAAGATGAATCTGTTGGATTCTTTGCGTTGTCCACTGACCCTTTTCCTGCTGATCTGATCTGTGTGAAACCTTGTAAAACATTATGTGCCTCCTTGTCTTTTGGTAAAGAAGACAGTTGATAAAGGAATTTTAAGGGACAAACTTTGAGAGATCTGGACATGTATTTTGAAGGACTGAGCAAGTTTCTGGGGAGAGAGTCAAAGACCATATGTAATGAAAATTATCTTCTTTCCATACAACATTTAACTGCTTTTTATAAATAGAAGCCCTCTGTCTCACCTATTTTTCTGCTTCTTTGGCTTTGAAGTTCTCTACTGTAAACATATTCTTCCATTTAGAACTTTTCTGTAGTGTTACTAAATCAAATCTTGTGACGTTTGGTAGGTTGCTCCAAGGCAATGTGTTGTGCGTGGCCACTTTTACTTTTGACAAAATTATCTCGTCATCTGAAATCATCTGAGTTTCAATCTTAGCTTTCATCCTTCTAGGAACACTTCCTTCACATTCTTGAATGTCTTTGCAGAAGCTCTTGAATTAATATGTTCAACCTTGAAATCCTAAGTGTAAGTGGAATATAGTCCCCACCTTCATTTGAGGTTCACGTGTCATTCATTGGTAATCTGTTAATCTTCCCACCAGGAAAAGCTGATATCCACAACAAGCCTATTGTACACATAATTGTTTCCTACCTAGAGGAAAATTCTTCATTTTCTTATCACCGAATAGACCTTCTCATCCTAAAAAATTCTTGAGTTTCTTCCTTTTTGTAGTGTACATTACAGTCTCCTTCAGCCTACAAAGATCACCGCCTTGCCAAGCATACTTAACGGCTCTATCTTTCTTCACATTGATGACCTCACAACCTCACTCCTTGTAATTCTCATGCCCATCAGTTTATATTTCCCATCTGACTCTTTGTTATCACTCAACTAGATTTTTGGTGCCTTCCTTTGCAGTAAAATCTATTTTAGCGTTTTTCCTACCTTACCCTCCAAAACCCACTCAAGTCATTCAGTTGGCTTTTATTGTCCCCAACTTTATTTTCATGCCCTTTCAAAACTTGCTCAAGTTAGCTGCATTATTTTCCTGTACATTCCTAAGTATACATTCCTAAGTATGATATATGAGCACTTGAAGAATCCAAATTTCACAGCAGTGCCATGGAGTTAAGACATCTGTCTTGCAAAGCAGTGCTGTTCTCAAACACTGCCTCTGAGAGAATAGATAAATGACAGTAATGCAGAAAAGACATCACAGGATTCTCTGTCTGAATGGAAAGCAAATCACTTGTTGGGATCTTGCACTCACCATTAGTTAAGCCTTTTAGAGCACTGTAGCAGATCAGCCAGATCAAAAGTCCAGGCCAAAAGGAAACACTATGGAAACTACTTTTTAAATAAGTGCTTAGGGCTTAACATTAAACTACCCTACATATTCTGTGGTGACTAATTTGCCACAGATATCAAGAAGTAGCACCTTTATTTTTTTTCTACAAAGAAGGAAGCAATCCCTGATTGTTGCTGTGTGCATTTGTCTGCACTTTGTGCATCTTCCCCATAGCCATTAATTTCTCAGGAAACTACACTGTGACAAAGTCTTGGTAATATTAATACCATTCACTTAGACTGCTCTATTTCTTCACTCAAATCCATTCTTTTCTCACGTCATTGACTTCAGTCCTGGCACTGCTGATATGTCAGGACTAACTGTGTGTCTCCATACTCACACAAGTCCTTCTTAACTGCCACTTCCATACGTGCACACACCTGCACACTTCATACACACAATGACAGTGCAAGTGTCTGAATTCACTAGGCTGCAGAAATTGCATTCGCAACTGTTGTGATGTTGTCAGCAACAAGATTAGGAAAGCTCAAAAAAACATTCTGCACAAATGTTTAGTGCTTCAGTCTTTTGAGGCAGAGATGCTCATATTTTCTTACCTTCCAGGTCAAAGATTATTAATAGGAATCTGATAGTAAAGATGATGGCACCACTAATTCATATTAAAATAGAGAAACAAACAAGAAACAACAACAATCACAAAACCCTGCAACATTTGTGATCTGCAATGCTCAAATGAAGGAGGAACTTTGTATGCTGTAAATTGCAGTACTTCTACTAGAGTCAGTACTGTTATGAAAGTTGCAAAGACATCATATGTCTTTAAATGCATCCCACCTTTGCCGTTTTAAGAGGAATATTCCAAGAACTTCCATTGTGGTGGGATACCGCCTCAGGATACTGCCTCTCTGAGGCAGAAACAACGCCTTCTGGCAAAGAGGTGCACCAGTAGCACCAGAGACCCCCAGATTCCAAAGACATCAGTAGAAAACAAAAGTAAGCCATCTGATCAAGGTAACTCCTTAAAAAAAAGAATAAGAAGTTCTGTAAGTGAGACCCTTCACTTGCACTGTCTGCACACAAGTCTCTGTCTTTGACCACTAGGTCCTTGCAGGGTGCACCCTCCCCATCCTTGCTCTTTCATGCCAGCCAAGTTTAGTGGCTTCAGCTGAACAAACCACACAAAAACCTCTCTGAATACCTATGAAATCTCTTTCTTCTGGCCACCATTGCAACTCTTCCTTCAACTCTGCTCCCAGCAGTAGCTCTCAGAAACCTGCCACGTGCTGTGGCTTCTTCTCTCCCCCCTGCTCAACCCTCCTGACCTGCTTTCCCACACAGAAGTGCCACTTTAACATGTGTGCACAAGTCATCTCTCCCCAGAGCTGTCCCACATTGCGGTGCCCAGGACTGGGTTAAAAAGTAGGCTTTCTTCCCAAAGCTTAGCCCCACATTTATATTTTTAACAAATGGTCAATAAACAGATATTTTTAGTAGTAAAATGAACAAGCAAATAAACCATTTATATCATCTCTCACCTAAAAAATTTTCAGAGTGTATTTAAGCTGATGCACTAACTAGCAAATTCTTTCGTACTGCTGTTTCCAGTGGCATTAGTGATTGCCTTTAAGACTGTTACGGTCATTGGGCTGTGAGAAGGGTTAATGATGCTGGTAAAATGACAGGCAGATGCAATTGCAATTCAGTGCAGTTGTCACTGAAGGGCAAAGGTCTTTGGTCCGTAAATCCGTAAGAGGACAGTGTAAGGAATCATCAGAGGAACAAAATATGTCACTTTACCACTATTTGTCTACAACACCTCAATTCCTAGAATAGAATAGACTGAAATTGAATAATGGAGAGAACTGTGTGGCTGGCCCTACCATGTACCTAGTAATTGCTTGGCAATGCCTTTCCAGTGTTTTGCTGATAATTTATTTGGTTCACAGCACATCTGACTTTCCTTCTGCTCCTGTTAGGCACGTTTAATAGCCTGCCACAGACCCAGTAGGAAATGGAAAGGCCAAGCATCCTTGTCATTAGATAATAGAACTGCCTGAGTAGTAATGTTTCTCTTCTTAATAATAAATCTCATGCTTCAGACATAGTACTGGAGCTGAAGCACTGTGATACATTACATAGAGAGGATAGCAAAACCCTCTGGTAACATTTTCAACATAGATTAAAAAAAAACGCTCATAAAAAACAGTTAATTATATGCGGAGCTTAGCTGTTGCTTACATTGATGTATTACGGTAGCCCCAGCAGTGTCCTTGTGTACAAAACATTTATTTAGCCTCTTATATATTTTAAGCATCATGAAAACAAGTTAAAAGTGTACAAAGGAGGAAAATGATTACTTTTGCTTATTTTGTAGCCAAAAGCTGGGTCTCTTGGATCGGGTTCGTGGTACCAATACTAAAGGAAAGCTATTTACCCCTCTGAATGTAGATGCCATTGAAGAAAGTCCTTCAAAAGAGCCTAAGAATGTTGTCTTGAATAATAAGGAGCGTTTTCGCACTGCATTCCGAATGAAAGCGTACGCTTTTTGGCAAAGCTCAGAAGGTAGTCCATCTGTGTTGATTTCTTTCTATCCCTCCCCTTTTCTCTTCATTTTACTTTCTTCCTCTGCATCTTCTGTTGAAGGTTTGTGACTTTCTGGGCCAAGCATTGCCACCTCCTGGTTTCACGTGGCACATTTGGGGAAGCTCCAGGAAATGAATGCTGGTGTACAGACAACACAGTACTTGAAATAAGGCAGTGGCCCTCCAAAAACCAGCAGTCAGTATTGGATTTGGCCAGAGATGGAATCAGTCCATTTGAACTTGAACACCAGGGCACACTGGGCAGTGAACTGATATCCCCCCAAAAGCACATGCCATCATGGCTCTGTTTATTATCAGGGATGCTATGCTAAGGCAGCTCCCTGCTAGACTGTATCCAAGCCTGCATTAGCCTGTGTCCAGGCATCTCAAATATCTCCTCACTGAAATCCCTTAAAACCATGTTTTATAGAGTGAACTGCTGTTCCCTTCCCACTTTCCTTAAGTCTGCTGCCCCTTGGCAGATTTACTTTTATTGGTGTCCATACAACAAGATAGGATATTTTTTCCTCTCATTCTCCCTCAACACATTTTTCTGTTATTGTCTGCTTTGTCTAAATGGTGTCTAAATAACAGTTTCTCCTTTATTGTGCCAGCTGGCTTCTGTGCATCCATCCATACTACCATGGATGTAGCTTGGGTGTCCACACTGGGGACTTGAGTATCCTCGTCCATGAAGTTACATGAGCTCAGAGCAGTGCAAGTGGGAGAACTTGGCCTGTAGCTTCTACAGATGTTCTAGCCTTATATAAAATAAGATTGGTAAAGACTTTTCACCGTATAAGTTCATAAAAGTGGGAACTTCTAAATCCATTTGAAAGGAAGAAAAGTTCTCAATGTTTTCAAAATGCTGGAATCTGAGAGGAGATGTCTCAAATAATGTCTTACAGCAATTCCAGCAGAATTATGAAAATTCTTTCAAGAGTTGACTAGAGAAAGAGGAACCTGCAAGAAATGTTCCTTTACTAAACACTTATCTCTCTGTATATCATGCAGTCAGATGTTCACACATCTTTTTTTTTTTTGACCTGCCTTGTAGATGCAGGTACAGGGGAACCCATGGGAGAAGAGAGAGGCGACAGTAGTGACTTCCTCATGGAAGAGATGATCCCCACATTCAAGACAGCCATCCGAGCTGTCAGGTAAATGTCTTTGACTTCTCCTCGGTGCCTGGCTTTGATTTTGAATGTTTGTGCTTCAGGAAAACACACCACTGTGTTGCTGCATGTTGATTCATTGTCGTTATTCTTGCTTTTATAAATGCAATAGACTGGATAATTCTAGATAATTGAAAAGCATCAGGCAAATCCTATACAAGTCCTCTTTCAAAAGATACAGAAAGGAAAATATTTTTTAGTAATACTGATCATGCCATTTTTTGCAAGACACTACAGTCCTATTTGTCATAAAACCATATAATATACAGCTTATCTATAAAACATGCTGTAAATATAGTATTTTGCCGAAGTTACTGACTGTAGCATTTATGTACAGCTGGAATTCTAGCTTAGCAGAAAATCCTCAGCTGACTCAATTCTTCTTTATTTACAATTGTATGAGTCTGCAATATATTTTTTGTCTGTCATGCTTTAATAGATGCTGAAGTCTCCATTTCCTCAGTCTTCAGTCTGTCACATACATCACCTCTAGTTTTGCATCACAAGATATAATCCCTGGGGTTAAAAACTCCTAGTAAGGCTTGGTAATGTGCTTAGAACATCAAAAACATGAAATTTGTTCACTGATGCTCTGTTACTTCTCCACTCAGAATTTTTCACTCTCCACATAAAAAAAAGTCCCCAGAGGAAAAATGTTCTGTTTTCATTGCTGTCATTTTTTTTATTCTGCCAGTTGTTTTAGACCAGTGAGTTACCACCTTCCAGTAGAAAAATTTCAAGTCTAGAGTGTCCCAAACTCTATCTTCTTCAAAAAGGTTCAGGGAACATGATTGTGTATTCTACATTTAGAAATGTTTATAAATCAGCTGCAGGTGTATGAGATGAATGTCCCATTGTCGCTGGTTATGACTGTATGTTTTCCCAATCCATGCAAGGGCTCTTGGCCAGCCTGCCTTCCTCCCCTTTTCAGTGTGGGTTATTTCTGTCTATAATAACTTCCAATCAATTACTAAGTGATGAAAGGTCTTATTTCATATTTTCATTTGATGGTAACACAGAGTAAGTCCTGTATTACCAGAGAATATACGTTTTCAGGAGCTGAATTAATGGCTTCTGAAAAGCTTTATTTTTTTCCCCATTTATGGATGCTATATCATACTAACAAGTTGTGTTAGTGGATTATAACTGGATTATAACTGAAAACCAATGTCAGAGTCTCCCTTTTCTCCTCCACAGTATATATTCCCTCTGTAATAACTGGGCAATGGCTGAGAAAGAAAAACACTGTATACATGGTATTTCTTTCACAACGTGATTATCTGTAACTCCATTTTGCCCTCATCTGAGCTTCCATAACCAATGAGTGGTCTGAATCCAGTACTTATTTTATTCTGTATAAGTATGATGTCTGTTTGTTTACATTTTATTATTTTACCAATAATCCAAGACTGCATTATCTGAGCTTTATTTACAAATAAAATTAAAATTAGCACTGTTTTCTCCTTGTTGTTTTCCAGCTGAGTGCAGAAAAACTAGATATTAAAATTTCAAGTTTTCTCAAGCATGCCAAAAGCCATGTCCCACAGGCTTTTCTTGTGTTACCCAGCTGCTTCCCTCCTGCTGAAAGTTACTTCATCCTTGATTCCTCCACAGTTTTCCCCTTTTTCCTTCCCTGATATCTGCTTGTTTTCACAGAATACACAGCTGCCTTTTATTTACAGACCCCTCCTCCATAAGACTAAGACTCCATAAGACTCCGTTATTACTTTTGCAAAACTTCCTCTCCCACAATCTGTGTAAACCTAATTGATTCATGTAATTTCCTCTTAAACTCAATCATGATCCAAGCTGCCAAGCTTTTTTTTTTTTTTTCATTTCTTTCTTCTTTTCTTTTTTCCCTGTACAGTTTTTCCAGACCCAGAATGTTAATAGGAAGTAATTATTTCAGACAAAACCTCTTAATGAGTTTCCAGTGTCATGATCAAGAAGATTTTAAATTTAAATCACTAAGAGTGTGATTCCTATTTTAAGTATAGTTTTGGTGTAATCATACATATTTTGGCTGGAATAGGCGTAGGTAAAATTTTGAAATCTTGAACATTGAAAGACTTATTAGCAGTAGAGTTAAATAGTCAAAAAAGCTTTTAAAAGTCATCCTAGAATTATCTTTGCTAAATGAAAGTTCATATATACATTTTTATAATATAACTTGAATAAAAAACAGGTCAGAACCTTAACAGATGAAAGCAATTGCACAATTTAGACCAAGAAGAACATGAAGATTACACTGAGGAAGCAAATCCGTGTATTCCAAGTCAACGACATATTCAAAAAATAAAATAATTTCCTTCTTTACAAATGTATTTTGTCTATTTGTTTAATTTTCCAAGATACACGTGAACAAATGTATAAACAGAAAGGAATTAAAATTTAAAAAAAAAAAAAAAAAAGGTTGCAAAACAATTTTCAAGTGATCTTGCCAGCATGCTTCCTTATTATATCTATGATTCTGTTATTACTTACCAGGACATTTAATAATAGTTTATATCATCATCATTGTTACTACTACTACTACTACTACTACTACTACTACTACCACCACCACTACTACCACTACTATAATAGTGTTATACTGCTACTTTTTCAGGGGCACTTCAGGTAGTTCTAACATTTTTTTCTTTTTCTTCACAACTTGAACTGCTGACTACTTAACTTCCACATTTCTAACTTTCTAATAAATTAACATTTCCCATCAAAAACTTTCCTAGGTGCTAAATGAAATACAAGTTGAAAATGATTCAATATTACATATACACTCTAAATTAGCTTTATAATATGCTGAACCATGCCTTCAGCTTCAACATCTCCTCTGATCTGTGCTGTTCAAAATCAAGTTCCATATCTGAATATGTTGCTTTGAACCATTTCTAGTTATGAAGATAGTACTGAAAAAGATACATCATGGGCATATAATTATTTTTAGGAAAATCTAGCCTATTAGCTTTGAAAAGCCAACTATTATATGTTTAAAAACATAGTATGATATTGGAGATTCTCTGCTTATATTTTATTGTCTAGTATTTGTCTAGTGAACAAGTTCACTTTTCAAACATCCAGAGTATTTACCAATTATTCAATAAAGCTGCAAATGATCATTATGGAATTTATATAAGAACTTAGTAATTTTTTTCTGTTTATTACACAGAATACTACAGTTTCGTCTCTATAAAAAAAAATTCAAGGAGACATTGAGGCCTTATGATGTAAAGGATGTGATAGAGCAATACTCAGCAGGGCATCTTGATATGCTTTCCAGAATAAAGTATCTTCAAGCAAGGTAAGAATCCTTTGGGATGTGGGGAAAATGTAGAGTGCTGGCAAAAGCATAGTTGGTCTATTTGTGTACAAGGCCATCCAGAAGCTACGTCTTTGCACTTTCCATAAGAAAGCCACTTCCCCAAAGAGTAAAGGTGAGTGAGCAGCTAGCTGGCGTAGCTGCAGAAGAAGAGAGCACTACCTCATAGTTAGAACAAGGAAATGAAAAATCATGAGAATTTTCTTGACCATTGCTTCATTTAATTATGGGGAAATTTTCCCCCTTCTCTTTTGCACAGATAATCAATAAAAGCAGTAATTACACTACATAGAGCTTTCCTTTGTGATTGATTCTCTGCTGACCTGTGCCTGGTGAAAGATCTCATATGAGTGAAAAACCAAATTAGCCTGGAAGGTTTCACATCCCCTTTGCTCAGATGTAAATTGACATATACAAAAATATTTTTTGAGCTCAGAAATTTGAAGAGAGCTCATGATGTTAGAAATCTGTGTCTACAATGTGTCCCAGCAATGCTTGGGTGCCTAGGAAATATCTAGTTAGCTTTGCAAGTTTTGCCTTATTCTTTTTTAAGCTCTATTTCCAAAACTCCCTTTTGAGTCTTTGTTACTGTTTGCTGCAGAGATCCATAGTCATTTCTATCATGTGCTAGCATTTAGAGGTGGACTTATGCAGTTGCATTTTTCTTTTTTTTCAGAGTAGATATGATTTTTACACCTGGACCTCCATCTACTCCCAAGCATAAGAAATCCCAAAAGGGAGGAGCTTTTTCTTACCCTTCACAACAGTCTCCCAGGTGAAATTATTCTGCTTAGTATTTTGCACAGACGAAAACAGAAATAAAATGTTTGCTCATACCAAAAAGCATGCACTTAATTCATCCAGACAGAACACTGTTATAGTAACAATACTAAGCGGATATGATGCTATAAGATACACATGTGTAAATGTTGAATCAGAATGAGACTAGCTTCCCTAAGAATGATGTATAATGGAAATCTAAACTTAATGGCTTCTTAATTGTCTAGCTCAGTTTCTCTGTGGTTTGCAGATGTGATTTTATATGGAATATGTATTTATGCTTGCTGAAGTGCTGAATTTCTAGCATTCAACTAGTGAAAACAGTTAAAAACTCAATAAAAATTGCCAATAGTTTTAAGGTAAACTTAAACTTTCCTGAAGTGAAAAAAGTTTCATTATAGCCCCCACCAATAACAAACACAGAGTTTCAATGATGCAGCTTTAAAATCAATGATTATAGGGAACTGATGAAAATAAACTGCAAGAACAGGTTTCTGGGTATGAATGTTACAGCATGTTATTGTATTGTTGCAATCCTGGTAGCAAAAATTCAATAATAAATTACTTTTTTTTTTTTCTGTTATTTACAACTATCAATCTGTCAATAAATACCCATGAAGAACCACACAAAGCCATCAACAATCTGTCCCCAAAGCTGTTACAGTTTCTCAGGACAAAAGTAATCTTACACAAAATAAATTAACTTGGCTCTATCTGGTTTATCCCACCCAGTGAAAAATCTGAAAACATGAAAATATGAAGACAGAGCCCTACATATATGGAAAGAGGCAATGATGATTTTGGAAACAAAGCAGATTGCAAGATTTGCATGAGCCATATCAGTGATAACCCAACCTGCAAAATCTGACATGTTTTAGTTATAATTTCTGCTTTAAGATATATCCACAGCTGTGATTTTTGAATTTTGTCAGAAAGAGAGGACAAGAACTGGACCTGTTAAAACAAAAGTTTTAGGACATATTTTTTTCTAAGTCATCTTAAGAACAGGTGCCTAGAAATTAGTTTTCTAGACTTTGACATAGTTTGTAGAAAGACATAAATTCCTTTGAAGTTGATTTGGAACTGTTTAGATAAAGATTTAGCTTGACAATGACAATCTCAGATCCCGTGATGTTATAAATCAAGGTTCTTTAGTTAAGCAGAGATTATCTTCCTACCTCTTGAGCTTACTCCATCTGACAGATGAGCAGTAGGAAATTACGTAGAAGAAAATGTAATCAGTAATCTACTTTAAATATCCAGGCGAGACTCTCTTTTCAGCTTTTCCAGTCTCTGCCACTTTCTATTTGGTTTAATGAAATGGAGAAAAAAAACACTCGACCATGAAACTCATATTCAAAGTCTTCACACAAACTAATTAGAAAGAATTAGATTTCAAAACATACGTCCATCTGTAGACCTACTATCAGAATAGACTGCAACATTTTTCACAAATCTGAAATTTTTCCACCAACTCTGAGATCAATTTCACTGACTGCCATTTTGAGCTTTTTTGTTTGCTTTTATGTTGCCTTAATCTCAGTCTTGATTTTGAACACAAAATAATTTTAAACACAAAATCAGTAATCTATTCTTTAGAAATGCATTGAAATTGCACAGAGTAATCTTTTTATTCCATTTGTATTGTAAATAACCAGATCCAATCCTTTCTTAAATGGAATTCCAAAGAGCTAATGTTAATATACCACAAAGATGGCATTTCTGTTTTCTGATATAAACTACTCACTGTGATGCAAAGAAAAATGGAACACTAATAGATATATTAATTCTTTATAGAAATGATCCATATGTAGCCAAAGCATCTACAGCAGATACTGAAGACCAAAGTATGATGGGCAAATTTGTTAAAGTTGAACGACAGGTATGTAATTTCATGACAACAAAGGAAACTGAGGTGCTTGTACAGAAACAATAAACTGATATCAATTATATGTCATTCTTTGTCTGACCCCAGCAGATTTGTACTGCTGGTGATCAAGCATCACACAGATCTTGTACTAATGATCACAAAACTATCAGATTACTTTTCCATGAAATAATGTAATTACCTGGGAAGAGTAAATTTTGAGACCTGTTGAATGGATATAATTATGTATGGCAGCAAGACCCATACCAACATGTTTAAGTGGGACTTTTTCACTCCATGCTTAAACGCCATACTTATCATGGCTGGTGTTTTGCTGTGAGTACAATGTTCTCTTGCAGGGTCTGGCACTCAAAAGTATTGCCTCCACAGGATATTTTGTGTCTTCTTTATGCATTTTAACCCTATGCTTAGAAAAACACAACACTCTCATTTTTAAATACGTAACTAAGATGGAGGCAAGTTGCAATAATTCACAACAGATCTTGTCATGGAATGTAAATGTTCAGGTGCAATATACTATCAAAAGAGAAAGGAAAATTAGTGCTGATATTTAACCCTTATGTTGTAGAACTATGAACAGTTAGAGAGGAGGTCTGTGTGCAAAGGTAATTCCATCTGTTGCATTTTGGTAATAGCTATTTACAGTATGCTATCACGACTTTGATCATCATGTTGTAGACTGCCATTGGATAGTGGATTGACAAATATCCAGCAACACTGAAAAAATGCAGGTACTATTCATAGGCAATTAATCTGAGGCAATTAGCATATAAACTGTCATCCACTGCAGTCCAGTTTCCAAGAAAAAGTCATGATTATCTTGCAATTGTCTCATGATTATCTTGTAATTGTGTCCATGACCAATAAAGATGGCAACACATCATTGTGGGGGCAGTACACCTGTGGAAGCATTGATTATTTTATTAAATAACCAACTTGAGACAATATGATAAAACTGGTATTTTTCAGGTTAATGACATGGGGAAGAAACTGGATTTTCTTGTCGATATGCATATGCATCATATGGAGCAGCTGCAAATACAAGTCGCTGAGATAAGTCCGTTGAAAGAAACTGCTTCTCCTGCAAAGGAGAAGAGAGAAGAAAACAAGTATTCTGAATTAAAAACAATAATATACAAATACACTGAGCCGTGTGCTCATGAAACTCCATACAGCTTTCAGCAGGTTCCAGTCAACAAAGTCAGTCCTTATGGTTTCTCAGCACATGGTCATATGACTCATTCACAACCTTTATCAACGGGTGGGCAAAACTCTGGCAAACTGCAAGCCACACCTTCCTCAACTTCATATGCAGAAAGGCCAACAGTTTTGCCTATATTTACGTTGGTGGACTCGCAGGTTAGCTACCACTCCCAAGGAGACCTGCAAAGCCCTTACTCAGACAAAGTGTCTCCAAGGCAGAGAAGGAGCTTAACAAGAGACAGCGATACGCCATTGTCCCTTCTCTCTGTCAACCATGAGGAACTTGAGCGCTCCCCAAGTGGCTTCAGTATCTCCCAAGACAGAGACGACTTTCCTTTTGGCCCCAATGGGGGATCTGCATGGATGAGAGAGAAACGTTACCTAGCAGAGGGAGAAACAGACACAGACACCGATCCTTTTACACCAAGTGGCTCCATGCCTTTGTCTTCAACAGGGGATGGGATTTCAGATTCAATATGGACCCCTTCAAATAAGCCAGTTTAAAAGTGTGTGGGGGGTTAGTCACTGGTTGACTTCTCCGTGTAATGTAAGCATACTTTGTATATCTCACTTACTCTACACCCAAAGCTTACTAGTTCAAAACACCAATGGCTGCATAAGATGCATGTGTAATTAGTGGTAGTCATTCTGCACCATTTCATACAATTTACTAATGCAGTTTTTTTCATGCTACCAAAACTAAGGAGCTTAGTTTTGAGCACGGTTTGCATGACTTTACCCTATATAAATGGTACAGCTGATTTCTTCTATGATACATATCTATTTGATACTCTTCAATACAAGGTGGATTGATAACAGCCAAGATATGATGGTCCTTGCTACGCTTTGTAAACTGAGCAGCAAAGTCAAAACAGTTCCAGGAGCAATATCCTTTTGTGGAAATTAGAAGTCTGAATCCATTTTCCAATATAAGTAAATCAATTCTATCCAACCTAGGCAAAAGGATCTAATCTTCAAAGGGAAAAAGCTGAGTCAAAGGAAATAACATTACTGAAACAGTTTTGTAAACTGTTTCTCATGTGATCTATTATACAACTACCCATGAAATACAATGCCAAATGAAACTAGGGGTAGATTAGTCATTGATATTTATTTACTGTATAAATTCCTCAAGCTACTTTGAAAATCTCCACTAGTGGTTATAAAATTGCTGGAAGTGCGACTACAATACTGTTTTGTAGAAAAAACTTTTGCCAAGCCCATTGGTTTCTTATGGGGACAAGGTTACCTTCTGTTCAAAAAAAAAAAAAAACAAAAAAAAAAAGTATTCAATGTAGGTTTCAAATTCCAGGTTTCTACTCTCCACTCTTTTATTGACTTACATGATATTAAGTAAGCTGCATAATGCAACTGTGCTTCAGTTTCCCGTCTGTTAATTCAGAGTTATACTTACATATATACAAGTTGTGAGACTCAATTCGCTAATATTTGTCAAGTGTTTCGAGCTCCTCAGATGTGCAGAGTCTCGCTGTTTTGTTCCCTGGGGGTTCCACAGTGCAGGAAGATGCCAGGGTTTGGCTTACAGTTTCTCTTCAAAATGGACTGCTCCAAATCCATGTATGTGTATCATATTTAACATCAGTGTACAAATAAATAAATACCATTCTTGTGTCCTGTCCCTGAGCAACAGAGGTATAAGTATACTCATTAGGCCTCAGCCAAACGTTTTGCATGAGAACTGGAAAATGTGTTGAGGGAGAGCAAGGAAACCATCCAGCCCACTGGGCACTGGGCAAAAATGAATCTGAGATCTCACCACCACAATGGGAATGTAGTATCTGCACAGCTAGTGTAAACAATCTGTCCAAATATCCTATACAGGATTTATCTGATCTCAGTTCAGGAGTCCATGAAATAGTGTCCATCTGATGTCAAATTTTATTTCTATGCACTTTACAGCTGTGGAAAAATAATCAATACAGTCAGTGAGCGCAGGGTACAAGAACCAAAGCATGCATCATCTTTAGGATAGGATTAATCAGACCTTTAACTCCATTATCTACAATTGCCAACTGACTTCAAAGGGAGCTGAGGGTGATTTCCTTAGAAGTAGGCATGTCACAGACACCCACGGTCAGTGGATGAGGCTCTCACCGCCACCCCTTTGATCCACGGTGCAGCCTCTCGACCATGGCTCCTGTCCACTTCCTGTTAAGAATCATCCCTGCCACTCCAAATGTCTAATGAGTACTACCATGGCTAGAGCACCGATCAACAAAGACATAAGGATTTGACCAAAAAAGACATTAGAAAGTGATTTTTCTGTAGTGACTGTTTGTTATACTGCAGCTATACAACTGAGCATCATTGGTACATGCAGTTAGAGCACAAGAAAGAGACACACCCTACTGGGATTCTCATGTGTATCTGTAACTGGGTAACGCACAGGCCTGGATAGAGTGTGCTTCGGTGAAAGACACTTTGTTGGGTTTTTCCCACTATAGTAAACTTTGTGTTTGTTGATTCTTTCATACTTTTGACATCTCATGACAGGTATTCCATCCAGGCATCTTCTATTCTTTTCCAGATGTAGGCATTGCCTTCATCTTCATTATTTATTCTCTATTTAAGAGACATCTAAAGGATTAGGATCTTTGTACTCTTAAGACTGGATCTGCTTTTTAGCTAAAATCATGATACACCCTTCTGGGCCAGATCTTTAGGGAGAAGAAATTGCTGTAGTTACTTGAGTAAACAAAGCACACCAATTAGAGCCTTTGAAGACTGAGCTGAGTCCATGGGGGCCATGGGGCTATTCTGAGGTCAGTAACTATGATAATACAAGATACAATTTTGGTAATTAGTTAATTGACAAATAGTCTGTGTTTGCTGCAGTTTCATGGCTAAACTCAAAGAGAATAAAACTAGCTGATGAAAGTGTAATTCACTGTAATTTAACATGCTGAGAAAAAACTTTTGGCCACCAATGATTCTTGGAAATACCTATACTTTACTTGCTGTAATCTTTTTAATGTAATAATGTATATCAATGGTGACTCATAAGACTTAACCCTCATGTGATGAATGAAAAATAATGAAAACTTATATTAACATTGCTAGACTTCTTCTGAAGTTGTGTTTAAGTATATGGAAGACAAGCTTTTTTCATATTTCTAGTATGCCAAGTGCCTGACATTCCTACTGATTTCGGTGGAGTTTGGCCCTTCTTAAGATTCTTTCTAGAGATGAGAATTCAAAAATCAAAACAGCCCAAAGCCAAGTGCAATTTGAGAAATTTGTTTGTGAAGGCCTTTGACAGTAGCTATGCCATGCAGTTCTCTGCTCAATTCCCCCTCCAGTTCAGGTTTCTAATCTCTCCTATGCCAGGTCATATAAAAGGAATATTTTCTCAGTATTAATCCTGGCTGAAAACCTGCAAATCAACTCATTACAAAGGTACGTTCATTTTAAGAGAAAATCCAAGTAGAGTCAGGGATTTGGATCAGTCTTATCTGCACACAAAAATGCAGCCCTCGGGAAATCAGGATTTGGGCTACCCTAAAATCTGTGCATTGTAGCAGCTGAACTGCCTCCAAGTTTGCATTTGCAATGGGCTGTAAGCACCAATTTACCATAAGTAGGTTAAAAACACAGGGCCAGGTGTCTGTAGTTACATCATGAAATATTTAACGACATGCTAAGTGACCAGTTAGGGCCTGCTTCATCCTAAATGTGCTCGTGGCAAGTTCACTAAGGCTGTGTATAGTGGGCATCTCTGGGTCCTCTGGAAAATGCACTAGAGGAGTGTCAAGTATGGTCTTACTAGCTTATTTTATTATTTATTTTACCCAACACACTTATTTCCATTGAAACCAGTCACTGGTCACTTCAGAAGGGTGATGTGCTCAGCAGCACTGTCATCCTAGATCATCTGGATTAAAAAAAAAAAAAAAAAAAGAAAAACACAGAGTGCATTCATTCTGTTCTTTGTGTTAGCAATGTAAATGTGTCTAGATATCACCAGTAAGGTGAGACCTGGAAATCTTCCCAGATCTGAGATGTGCACCAAAACTTAATAAAACTCCACTTGAGGTTGAGTCCAAGAAGTGTGTCAACCGAGGAGCTGCAGTTTGTGTGTCTGCCAGAGATACTGGGCAAAACAAACAAAATAAAGTATCTGTGGCTGTTAACCCTGGAAATATTTAAAAGGTTAAGACCATTTCTCAGAGTAGCTTTTCCACAAATAAAGAAAAAATGATTAACAATTTCAGGTGGGAGAGTCATCTAGGTCCATTATTACTCTTCATACCCATCTTCCATCAGCGTGTGGCATTTCAATTTAACAGCTATTAGTCTTCTTGAAGTTAAATCTTTCCAGCATCTTTGTTTATGTATAGTTAGCATAAGAAAACAATTAATTGTTGGAATCTGCTCTTTGCTGACTCTTAACTCCTATGAGTGACCAAGAATCCATTTCAGGCCTTGAAATGTTTTTTATAATTAGCAAGTGTGGGGTTTTCTCTGCTCTCCTTTAAGTCAGTAAGAAACCTCAAATAAATGCACTAGGTCAGAATTAGGTCCTAATCTGCCTTTATTTATGAATTTCAATGATTTACAGATACTTATACACTGATTTTTCTGTCACTATAAATGAAGCTTATCTGTAAGTTTTTGGAAAAGTGAATATGTGTTTACATTGTGTACCTCTCTTTGCAACATTATCATCAGTCAGGCTTCCTCAATTTAAAATCAAACCAAGAATATTTCATTAATGCAGAAGCGAATGTCTAGGCTAAGTACACAGTTGTAGAAAATGTGGTTTATGCTCCATTTAGCAAATTGCTCCTTTAAGAAAAAATCTAGTCAGGTAATGGCTGTTGTCCTTACCTTGGCTTTTCCCTGTGCTAAATTAATTGGTTTGGCTCCTGTTAAAATAAATGGGAACTACGCACATGGAGACATTGATAGTATCTGTCCCTGAGCTGACTTTGGGTATATTTATTTGATTCTTATCTCTAACTTTGCTGCATTGTTACGGTTCAGAGTGGAAATAGTCATATATTTTTTCTGTTTCAAATTGTGGCCCAGAAATGCCGCAAACTAATTCCTGTCTGAACCCTTGTGTAGCAGGACGGCTGACTCGTGGCCATCAGGTGAGCACCGTGGTCCGATCAGTTTGCAGGATCAGAGCCTAAAGCAATCAGAAAATGTAGATTAGGAAGCAAATTCATCCCTGCTGGGAGCCCAGTTTTTGCAGGAACTGGATTTGTCCCACTTAGTGCAAAGCATGTGAGAAAGAAACAGATCTTACATCCTTGTACCCCTCCACTAAGCTTTAGGTGCCAAGAGCAAACCAAAATTTTCTACAACCTCATGAATTTGAAGTGGTATCACTTTTTCAGAAGGCCAGCTGAACACAGGTGTTGCCTTTCAAAGACCATTTCCAGAAGTGCAGAGGAAGAAGGGGCCATTTTCAAGTGTCTTTAGCTGGGCACCATGATAATGAAGACACTGGATCTCACTATTACTTCTGATTATTTAGGCTGTAAGGTTTGATCCTTCCCTGTTCAGCTTTTGGCAGCTTCCCTCTGAAGTAAACTGAAGCAAAAAGCAGGATCCTATCTCCATCCTCCAGAATATGCTGAGACTGAAGGTTACATACCCAACTGCATCTTGTTTTCTAGTTATGGCATCTTATTATTACTAGTATTTGTGCCTTGCTCACTGAAATTTTCTCCATGCTACAAAGATGCTTTTCAGATTCTGGCTGACAAGGGAACACAACTTTTTTACAAGTGGCCTTTAGTGCTCTTTATAATATTATTTATTGTAATTTTTAAACTGTATGTGTAATTTATATTCTGGCACTGTCCAATATTTGAACAACTTTAATATGTTTATTTCAATATATTATGCAAACAATACTTCTTAACTGATTTTTTATGTTCTGTCTTTAAAAACTGCACCACTTATTAATAAATAGAAATTTCAATTATGATGTGGAGGAATTTCTTTTCATTTAAAGCATGATATATTCACACACGTTCAGGGAACATGATGTCAAACGTCCTTCCAGCAGACACTGGCAAAGATCATCCATGCAGGACTGAGTAAGCTATCGATGAGTAAAGTATATAAAGTATATAAAGTTTATATAAATCTATAAGTAAATCTTACTAGGAGTAAGCTTTACCCTTCTTCCACACTTAGTCCCGTTATAATACAATGCATAGTAGATTGAATTATTTATGAATTCTTTTCATTTAGTAGCCATGCAAATTATAAGTATTTGGTCACAAATGTGTGGGAAAATGAAAACTAGTGGAAAATACATTGAGCTGGAAATATTTCCTGAAAACACTACGATTGGAAGGAAAAGGAACTGCAATCTCATACACATCAGTATCAGAAATATCAGGTGCAGCAGGTCTGACTTTTCTCGGTGACAACAGTCATGTAACAGTTCAATGCACAAATAAGATACAAGTTTTTATTCTTGTTAGACCCCTTTTGCAATGAATAGATGGAAAACAGTGCTTTTCAGAGGACGGTTCAGTCTGTCGTATTGCAAATGGACCAGATTCAGGTGGTGCCTCTCTCAGGCAGTGCCTGTCTTTAACTGGCATCTTTCTTAACCACAGAATTCAATATGGCCCACTTAGACACAAATATATTTCAGATAGCTAAGTTAGGTGAGATGAATCATATCTTTTCATAGAATCATATAATCACAGAATCATTCAGGTTGGAAAAGACCTCTAAGATCATCTAGTCCAACCTTCAACCTACTAGTGACAAGTCCACTGCTATACCATGGAACTAAGGTCTACATCTGCACATTTCTTGAAGACCTTCAGGGATGGTGACTCAACCACTTCCCCTGGCAGCCTGTTCCAATGCTGCACAACCCTTTCAGTAAAGAAATTTCTCCTAATATACAACCTAAAGTGGAAAGACTGAGAAGTGCAAAGAGTCAGTTCAGAGAGAAGGCTGAAAGGTAACTGTCCTGAACAAGACAGAAGGAGAGCACATGGCACATAAACTTTTTCTCAAAATATGGCTGAACCCAATGGGATAATTTTAAGGCATTCCCTGTGTCATCAGCATCATGATTTTCACCAACCTCTGCCTAAAAATTGAAATTTAGCTAAAATTTTTTCTTTAATTTTTGTGGTAGGTAAAAATGTATTCAGCAATTAGTCCAGTTTGTGATCTAAGTTCTACACCTCTGTAAATTGGGAGTAATTCAAAAAATCTTAAAGTAACACAACATCCAATTGTTTCTGATTTATGTTTTATTTTGTTTCTTTGTCTTTAAAAGGGTTAAATTTAAATAGGATCAGCGCCAGATTCTTACAGACAAATTTTATCAGATTTTCCGAAGATTGACAATATTTAAAATAATAATAATAATAATAATCAACCAGAGCATGGAATTGTGAATATCTTGGCTTCAGTTTTCCTCAAAGAATAACTATGACACAAGCATTTTCTTTATTCTCTGCATTTCTCTCCAGGCAAATACAAAGCTATTTCAAATGTATTCACACCATTTTATACGCAGTATTACCATGCATTAACATTACTTAGCAATGAACAGCTAACTGAACAGCTACCTATGCAGCAGAATTCTTTTGCAAAGCAAAACACACAGCCACAGCAATGACATTTAAATGAGTACTTCACAGACACAATAGGTGAACCACTCAGCTTTTGTTCACCTGAACTGAAATATATTGCATTAAATTTTCCCTTTGGCAGTCACCCAAATACGCAGGCATGCCAAATCACTGCATTTCACTAAGGCACTGTTTTTTTTTTTTAAGGCGCTGTTTTTTTTTAAGGCACTAAGAGTCATAGTCATAGAGTGGTTTGGGTTGGAAGGGACCTTAAAAGTCATCTAATTCCAACCCTCTGCCATGGGCAGGGACACCTCCCACTAGACCAGGTTGCTCAAAGAAATCTTCTAAGAAATGAATTCTAAAATGGGAACAAAATATAATGACTATATTCAGATAAGAGCCCAGGTTGTAGCCAGGGAGATTTCCACCTCTTCAGACTCTTCTTATGTTTATATGGGAGTGCTGAGACCATATATAATTGTCCTCTGCCTGAGCAGAGTGAGGCCAAGACTTCTGAATGTTTTATAATGGGTGAGTATTGATGCCCTCAGTATAGCCCAAGCAATGCTGTCAGGGCTGGTGGCTTATTCACTTCTCCAAGTGCATCCTTCCCTTTCTTCTCAGGGTACTTATCAGGGACTTTTCAGCACTCTTTCCACAGTCTTGAAAACTAGCTCAGAAAAAAAAAAAAATAATAATAAAATGAAAAATGGCTCTTTAACGTTGAGCATCCTGTTGGACCACAAAGAAGAGAAGGAGTCAAGACAGCCAAGTCCCATGGCACAGACCAGCAGGAGAGCTAGACTGCCATTAAAGAAGTTGTACTCCAAGAAGGTTTTTCAGGCATATGGCCCTGATGGCTGTTAGCCCAGTGGGCTCAGGATGGCACTGCAGTTCTTGTCCTCTTCTTTGTGTCAGACACAGATGGTCAGCAGAACACAGACCAGGGCTTGTGAAAAGAGAATATGATGTAAGACATGCTGTGAATGTTTTGGTAAGTTTGCAGGGAACAGCTGTGTGTCTGACACATATTATATCAGAAATAACAACACTGGATAAATCATTAAATATTTTCTAAGTTCTGAACTGCTGAAACTTCTATTTATATAATCAAAGCCCTATGAGTTTGAAGACCTACAAATGTGGTGTTCGATCTCTGAATGTTGTTTTTAGAAGACCCAAAGGAGCAATGCAAGGCATTGCATGGGTCTGTAAAAATCTCGTGGAATCTCTATACCATGCAGAGACGAAAACAAAACCATCAGAAATTCACCAGAGATGAACTTTGTTTTGAGATTCAGTACATTCCCTGTAGTTTCCATGTTGCGTTATAGACTGGGAAACAGAACTATGCAGTCAATGCAACAGCCGTTGTGCTCTCTGCTTTTTCTGGAGAAACATTTATGCTATGAATGAACATTTGGTGGCAGAGCTCTGCAGAAAGATGCTTGCAATAGCTTCGTTCTTTTAATGAGTGTCCAATGAGTATAACTCAATAAATATGTTTTGCTCTACCCACTGAGGCAGCTGACTCTGCTATATTTTTTTCTTGTCACAATATGCCAATAACTTCACTGAGAAATGGAGCTACTACTCAGCTACTCAGATACTGCCAGCTACTCAGTTCTTATGCATTTAATTCTTCTTCTGTGGGACAACCAATAGCAGTCTTCAGCTGACAAAATACTGGGTGGCTAAATCTTGGCCTGTTTAACCAAGTGAATCAGAGTACAGATGGAAAAAAATGTGTTCAAGACACAACATCTTTCTAATTTTCCAGCTGAGGTTTTTTTTCTGCCTTGTAATATGGCAAAAACAACTCCTATACCTTTTCCATATTAGTTGTAATAACTTCTTGCTATTGTCACTATATATTTTCACAGTTTCCACACCTTCTTTTTCTTCCTGTTTCTCTCCCTTTCCTCTCTTCCTTAAGAATATGCTTAAATTCACAAAAGTTTTACAATATCCAACATTTTAAAGAAATGTGTTAGCTACTTGAGACATACAAATATATAAAACTTTCTTACTGGAAGCATTCAAACTGAATGGCTATAGAGTTTAGTACTTGTTCTTTTCAGGGACTTTTGTGGTGCTAGTACCAATCTTAGCAAAATCTTAATGAAAAAGATTAAAGAGATACTATTATAAAGAATAGGATTCATTTGCAATTCTAAATAAATTTCCCCAAATGGGAAAGGCATTTTAAGGACAGGAATAAATAGATGTTGATATATATACATAATTTCCTTTTAAGAGATTAAATTTATTTTACTCTTCCAAAAGAAGAGTAACAAAGAAACATGATTACATTTGAGAATTGTACTTAATGAAATTTGTGCAAAAAGAAATAAAATATAATTAGAAAAATAGTGCTAAGATTTTCTGAAAAGTAGGAGTGGGAGGGGATGCTCGGTGCTGACTCCAGCTCAGGTCACAAGAACATGTTGCTGGAGCCCTTGCCATCACTCACACACATTGTAACTGCTTACGTAGCACGGTGTTTTTAAATCGTTTTACAAAAAGTCACAAGAAAAAAGTAGTGCATCACCTCCACACTGTGTTCCCAGCCCAGAGAGATAAAGCACCAATGTTCGGACTTCGCTTTCTCCCTCCTTCCCAGTCTTTTTTCTTACAGGTAAATCAGAGGCTTGTGGCTTGAAAGTGTGTTTATTTAACTTGTATTAGTGGAGGACTTCTCCTGTGTAGCTTTCAGCAAATGAATGCTTTTACATGGTAATTTATATGAATTATGCATCTACATTGTGTTGCTGAGAACACACTAAAAATGACTTCTTTACTTGTTCTGGATTTTCAGATGCCAGTCATGGTCACAGCTCTGCCACACAAAGAGGTGCTGGAAAAAGAAGACACGTAAAGACTATACTCCTGAGAAAACTGCTTGCTCAGAGTGATGCTCTGAGTGAGAACGCCGCATTGTCCTGAAGAGTCAAAGTTGGGGCTGAACAATAGCCCCTTCCCCGGTCACCTGAGCATCGCTCTGCAGCTGAGCAAAGTTAAAATTACAGGGTCCCAGGGCAAAACACAGCATGAGGGAAAACCTGCTGAAAGTCAAATTATCCTCATAGCCAAACATCAAACGATTGGAACGGATCCCAGCACACACATTTTCTTGGCTATACCTGGTTTTGTGAGCTGCTACAGAGAGAACTTTCATCCCAGTCTTGTTGATGAGATATTGAGCAACTGGTAATTAAGTCAGTAAAAACAAAGTAAGTCTTGTCAAAGAAAAGATGTTTCCAAGTTCCTCAAGCTGCAGCATTTAGTCACGATTCACAAAAATTTGCCTTTTATCATATCAGTAACTTCCAGATAGAATTAGATAAGTCTAGATGCAATAACATCACACTGAATACATTTTTTTTTCATGAAAGGCAAAGTGAAAGAAGATAAAGGTAAGAGCGTGCATGTGTGTGTGTTCGCATGTGTAAGGTTCATGTTTACCAACTATAAGAGTTATACTTTGTCTTCCAGCTTTGGAAATTCTTGGTGAAGGTGGGCTTGCAGTACAGAAGGAGACACCACCCTAACACACACATAGCATGACCCATAAATAAAGACCCCGAAAGGATATGACTGAAATCTGCAACCAGCAAAATCACTTTCTCTTATCTGACACACTGGCAGGCTGCAGTGTTTTAGCCATTGCAGTAAGTGTCTTTGGGTAACCGCACAGCTCTTTTTGATATAACTAGTGGAAGTGAAAAAGTGAGACAATGCAATTAAAGGAAGAGAGTTAAATAAAGTGCAAACAAAACAAGTCTGATGACACACCAATCACCAGGCAATGTCAGCAATAATGAATTAAGTAGTGCTGGGGAACAGCCCTGCAACCCAAATGCCTGTGTCATTAATAGGACCATGACACTGATAGGAAGTCTTGGAGTACTCCTGATCCAGGCCAGCCAGCAGCCTCAACATTTCCCAGGATGAATATGGGAGGTGAGGAGAGGCCAGGGACCATTCCCTACAGCCAGCTCATATACACGACATCTGCCAGGTCTTCTTTGTCCTCTAGCAGGGGTCAGAATACTCCTCAGCTGAGGTTTTAAACTGGTTCTTAAAGCACCTTTTAGTCCATTGACTGGTTGCAAATTCCTTTTAATTTCCTCTCTTTACTTTAATTATCATAAGATTTTGAATGACAGCATTCCTCACATGTTGCAGTGGCTTATGGTAAAGTATCTGCTTTTAACCAAGCTGTGCTTAAATCCACTGATTTCAGAGGGATCACTTGCCATTGGAGCAAATGGAAGCAGAATTTTACTCACAGCTTCCAATGACGATCATCTCTTGGCTTATGCTAAATATCACTCAACACCACCAAAACTGCTCTACATCATTGTTGTGACCAGCTCGCTCTTCCTTCCCTGCCACTTCAACACAATGCCAGACAATTTTCTGATTTAATCTGTCATTTTGTTCCTTTTGATTTTCTGCAGTTAAGACACACTCCAGTTTCTTCCATAGTCTCTCAACACCCCTTGTTTAAATTGCTACCCGAAGCATGGATAAAACTTTATCAAAGGGGTTTCACCTGGCCTACCTCTCCCTGTCAAAGGTGGCATTGGCCTAATTGCAGTAAAATGAGCTGTCCCTTTAAAAGGGGGAAAAAAAACATCCTTTCTACTTTGCAGTTCAAGTCATTACTGCCAAAAGGAGCTTCCAATCCTAACCTGCTGTGCCACAGAGTCATTCCATGAGGGATTCAGCGGGTATTTTGTTTGCTTACGATTTTGTTACCTTTAGTTAGTATTTCTGGGATTAGGATGACAATTTTCACAGGATTTTAAAGCAAGATTATCAAGCCTATCTACTCAAAGTCTTTCACTAAGTGGTTATTAAGACCTGGCAATAGCCTCCAGTTTTATATAGGCTTTGAAGATAATCATCTTTGTCAAGAGAAGTTGGGTAAGTTGATATTAATTATTCCAGATCTCGGTCATTTCAAATGTACTTGGAGGGAATCATATTGTCTGTGCTATTATTGCTGTATGAGAATATAGAAAATAAAATGTAATTTTGTTAGAGGTTTGCTTAAATCCTGGTACAAATAAACGTGAACTTAAAAAGTGGTTACAGCAATCTAATGAAGTGTGTAATTGTAACAGAGGCTTATTTTCATATTAACATGAAATATTTCTTTAGACCGGGTGTATCATGGTGTGCTTAAAATGAGAGGTGACCTTTAGATGGTGAGACTGAACAAAAGGTAAGGAAATTAATACTCGAGGACTTTTATTATTATTATTATTATTATTATTATTGGTCTATTAAATTCTGTCCCACTCTGTTTAGAGTGAAGATATGGGAAAATTACTTGACAGCTGTTTATACAGGGGGAAAAAAAAAAAGGAAAACAATTCAAACTTCATTGTTATCTGCTGCATTAAAATGATTTAAAATGAAGCATAGCTAATAACCATGTTAATTAATCCCATAATCTAGAATAGCACAGAGGCGTTTAATAAGAGGTCTTCATGAGTCCATGAAGGTAGTCTGAACTGGATTAAACCCTCCAGTTCAGCAGTTCAGGGAACTCTGGATCAACGGTTCTGAGTAAAATGGATTCTAGTAATATTGTTCAGCTTAAAATCAACACAAAAGGTGTATTAATGTATCCAGTAGTGGCAAAGGGAAATTTGTAACTAAAGGCCTGACCTACATCCTGTATCAGATAAATGTTTGGAACAAAAATATTCACTGAAAGCCAATTTATGGAATTTATCTGTCTGCTCATGGTTGTGTGGCCCCTGTTCCTTTAATGCCTGCAAATCTCGCTATCTTTTGAAAAAGAAATTGTTAGTGATTGTGAGTTGGAGTCCAGGGAGGGTTTCATATTTGCAATCTGGACATGTATTTTAGTCATCACAGTAGCGTCGCTTATGTTGGCAAACAAAAGAGATACAGTTACAGAGTAATAAAGACTTGTCCCTGGTAGATTAAAAATTAGAAATCAGATAACCAGAATAACGCAAACATGACGTGTATCATAAGAGTTAATATTACTTATATGCACACTGTTGAGAGATAAGATATTTCAGGTAGAAATTCTAGGAATATTTATCACAAACAGCTTTAAAATTTAATTGGACAGCACAAATGTTCAGAGAGGTAATGCTCGGAAAAGATCTGGGAAAGCAGCTAAAACCTAATGCTTCAAATTTAAGCCACTGTCTAACTGTTGAGCACTAGTGGCAGTCTTTCCAAAACACTGTTCTTAGTATTAAAGTTTCTCTGCAATTTCTTTTTAAGAAGCTTGTAATGGGCAGAAGATTCCACAGCACTAAAGCCGGCATCCAGTCAAACCAAGCCTTCACATGAATGGAGAAATTTCCATTAATTCCATAGCAAAGTTTTTTAATATTTTCATGTTAGAAGTAGACAGGATTTGGTTTATGATCCGTCCTTCAACGTTATGTTTGCATTTTGTCCCAATCATCAGATATTTTACTTGATTGAATCTGTAGCTTGTAGAATGTAATCTCAGCTAAGTGTGGGTGCAATGGTCACACTAACGCCTGCTCTGAATTCCTGCTGCAAAGCAGCGTTGTATGTGGAGAAGCTCAGCTGTGGTGGTGAGCCTTGAGGAGCAGCTCAGCCAGGAGGACAACAGCGAGCTGCAGGTTCAGGTGAGCAACAAATTGTCTCTCGATGTCCACAAGATACTTCTAAGCACAACTTTGTACTTCATTCTCTATTTTGTTTCTCTTTTATACAGCATTTTTTTTTCTCCTTCCTTCAGTCTCTTCCAATGTGTCTGTTAGCCCCTGCCCTGTCTCTTGGAAACATGTTCTTCACATAGCCCCTGCTCTCTCATGCTGCACTGAGTCCGCTGTCAGATGATTTTTCCTCTCCTACCACCATGAACAGTTCTGGGACAGCTTAAATAAAATAGTAATGAAGGCAAATCCCTGATATGAAGTTATCTATAGTTTATCACCCCTTTTACTTGTGAATCTTCATAGAAAACATCTGTGCTTGCACATCATTCTGCAAAATGCTCTTATGGACACCATGGACTTTGGGGTTAGCTCCATGGTGACCCAGGAGAACCCGCGTTCCTCAAAGCAGGTCCTAGAAATGAAGTCTTCCCACTTCAGTGAAAACATTGATCAGTAACTACTGGGGGAGATGAAGTGGAGCATCGGGTGTCCTTATCTCCCACCTCCTAGCTTTGGGTTTCTCTCTTGCCACACAGCCTAAATCCTCATGAAGGGCAGAAGTTTGGGTTTTTCTCCCAGTCTGAGAAACAAAGACCCTCCAGCCAAGACCAGCCTTATGTCACAGGGGCTGTACAGTGGCAGCACTGCTGTTGGTTGTATTTCGTGTCCCTTGGGCCACCACGCACAGAGCCAGCACGTGCAACGCAGCCTGGTCATACCCTGTGTACAGGGAATGGGTCATTAGAAGCATGCTCAGGGGGAGGTGTATGGCCCATAAACACCGAACTGTCTTTGTGAAGCTTGACTTACCCTAAAGGAGATCTCGCAGAGTTAAGGTGTCAGTCACTTCTCATAGCACAGGAAAAAAATTTGTGAATTTATCTTAAAAACAAACAAAAACCCGGTAAAACATACTGCTGCTGACCTCAGCCACACACACAGCCCAACAGCTTCCCCTTGACAAGACCTCTCAGGTCATTTCCATTGACTATGTACACCAGCCACTGTAGGCCTCCTGCTCCAAAAGGAGCCTGCTCTCCCCAACAGCCACTTTGCAAAGCACCAGTTCTTCACATTTGGCACAACTATTGAGTATTTGTTGCTAACTCTTTTCCATTTCATATGGTCAAATCAAAAGGGGAGGGATGGGAGACACACAACTGAGCAGAATCCAGAAGCCTAAATTAGTTTTATACCTACTTCAGTGCAGACTACATTCGCACTGCTTCCATCATGTCAGCATGTTAGCAGACTTGATCAAACCTGCTAGTCTTCCCTAATTAAAGAGTCCATAGATCCATACAAAAAAAATCTGTTGAAATTCCCATTAAGCTTCATACTACTGGATAGTGGAAGCAGGGCTAGACTGCCCTGGGTGTCAGGCCAGCACTACAGTTGTAGTCTGTAGTCAACCCGTTGCTCAGATCCTGAACGTTGTTACATGGAGAACCGAGCTTAGGATTCTTGATGTTAAATCTGTCCACTGGACTCTGCCTTTGCATAATTTTTTAAGCCCACATAAAGATGACAGAGTATGAAATCTGGGGAATGAGATTTGACCAAGGCTTTCTCTTATCCTCAGCTCCACTCTTCAGTACATGGTATGCAGAAACTGTGGATGAACATACATTTGGGGTCAAGGAGAAAGAATTAGCCAGATAGACTAATAGATAAGGCCTACCAAAAAAGCTTTTCAGAGCTTTGTTTGAATTTGCAGAGCTAATGCTCAAACATTTTAAACTCATCAGACAAACAAACACAGATGTTTCAAACACAGAAAAGCTTGGTATCATTTCATCATCCCAAGGCAGGGTTTCTTTAGCACTGCTAAGTACAAAACTATTTTCAGAATGTGTTAATTCTCCATTGAATTAAATATGAGGAAAATTTTAAACATGATGGTAATAGTTTGTTAATCAAACAGTGCTATCTTCAAGATAATGGTTCACTGTGTACTACTAAGAGAGGAGATGGCTGATATAAAAAAAAAGGTGTTTTTTTTTTTTTAAATTTTGATACACCCCTACTTTTCTGATGGCTACATATTTATTTCATATTTTCCAATATTCTAAATAATAATAATAATAATAATGGAGGGAAGCAAGGACCTTCCGTGTTTTTTTTTTTTTCTTTTTCTAGCCATCTCTAAGGCAGCACAGGACACAGCTGGGTGAGAATAATTAACTATAGAAATACAAGATTAAGTATGATTGGGTAAGCAACAGTTCTTCAGAAAAGGAGCTCGACTGATATCTGATTGAACCTAAATAAATGTCATCTTGTTTCAACAATAACAGCAACAACAAAAAGAGTGGGAACCCAGTGTGTCAGTGTGCTTTGGGTACAGTTCGTCCTGCCAGAGAAGACTGTGTAGAGAGCCTCACCAAGTCCCAGTAAAGAGACAGTTATTTAAGCTCAAAGAGCAAGAGTTATATGTTATACTCATACATACACAAAAAATACTGACTGTGTGATTTCTGATTCTTTGTCATTTATACCACCAATCTTTTCTTCGCATCCAAGAAATCTAATATTACTCTCATGGTCACATCATTCTGGGACAAGGTCTGGGCAAAACTGCACAACACCACTAACAGTAACAATGCCAAAACAGTATTTCTTTCTCCTAGAGCAGCCAAAACCACTGGGAGTCAGAGTTCATAATGCGGTGGTTCTGCTGGCATGTGCCGGCGAAGATAATCCTGGGATTTCTGTGTCTTTTTCTGGTTTGGAACATAGGTAAGGACGATGGTTTGGTGCTACCCTAGGGGAGAAAAAAAAAAAAATCTTTTCCAGTTGCTCCCATAGCCTGAAATCTTTCCCTGTTCCCACATCCATAGCAGATTTGGTTCTCTGTTCTTTTCTCCTCCAAAGGCAAGACTGATGGGCTGGAGCTCCAGGACTGGTGCCATACAGCAGGACGAGGCAGATGATGGCAAAGGTCTATTCTTGGCTTCCAAGCCTTGAATATGGAGTCAGAAGGGTTTATACAGAAAGACAAAGAAGAGTTAGAAGACCTCTCACCAGCTAGATTGCCAGTCTGAATTTAGCTCGTACTGTCTGGGAGTTTGTTATTAATGCTGATTAGCACCATAACAGAAGCCATGATTTACAGGCTTTGTACCATGGATTATTCACAGGTTATTTTTCCTTTTTATGTATTCATAGATAAAGAGAGAAGGATAAGAAGTGTATCCTGAGACTCCATTCTGTAGAAGGCATAGATTTTGTAAGAATAAGGACAAGCATACAGGTTTCCCACCTGGGATAAAAACGACCAGATTATGCAGTCTCATCTCCTCTTTGTTCTGCTGTTTCCACTCCTCCAGCTTTACTCTTGCTGAAGAGGAAACTGACCCCAAGTTTCCTACACTCTAGTGATAGCTCTGCCCATTAGGTTATAATGCAGAAAGGACCATCACCAGCTTCACCAGGCAAGCCACCCTCAGCACCAGCTCCCAGGAGAGGACTTCTCACTGGGGAGCTTGGATGGACTCAGACACTGAAGCTTCAGAGAGACATTGGAGTTTAGTGTTAGCAAGTGCTGGCACGTTTGAGGAGCCTTATGGATTACCCTTTGGAGGCTCTCAGCTCTCCAGTGATGGGATAGGGAGCTTAAGTACCAAAGTCCTGCTCTTCAACCTGTCCTGCGATGGCTAAATCACTGCTTTGTATCATCTCTTGTTGGTCATTGAAGTGAGCCCAAACTCCTGAGCCCCATTCCAATCTGTTTCCCAGACCACAGCTTTTTAGAGTGGCCCTCAGTTGAACACTTTCTCCAAATTACAAACACGCATACAGCCCATGTAGGTTCCTTTTGGTTTAACCTCCTTACTCTATGTAGCTTGCAATCAGTGTTGCGTGCAAGCCCAGTTTCAGACTGCAAAAGCAGTTTGTTACCAATATTTTATTGTGATTCTGGAGTTAAAGGAGTAAGCTCTGATATTTAATCTGTTTTCATCCTTTAGCTGGCAGTTAAAGGACATCACAGATCTTTTGGGACATGCTTATTTCTAGGCACTTGATCAGCTGCTGTTGCAGATACTTGGTGTCCTGCTTTGCAGTGCTTATGGCCATGGGTGTCTGAGTTATGATGAATAATAGCAGCAAAGTAACACTGGTGGAGAGCTCAACTGAGGGCTACTTGGTAGCTCAACAGGGAAAACTGTTCCTCAAGTCTCTTTCTTCACTTCACAGCTTCATGCGTAAGAAGAGAAAATAAGAGAGAGAAGCAAGCGGCAGTGCTGGCTACCGCAGGTAACAAGCAGCCCATGGGGATCCCCTCGAGCCTGTGTGTGGGTGTTAAGGGGGTGGGAGGAATTGTGCCAGGTGTGGAGGTGTTGGCGGGTGGGCCTTTCTCCTGCAGAGTCTGTGAGCCCAAAGCCACCACTGCTGCAAGGGCTCCTCACCCCAACACAGGCAGCTCCTCGGGACTGTGAAAATCCCTGCTTAATCTGTTTTAACCTCTGTCCTTCCAGCAATGTGAGGTGACATTTTCTCTTTCTCCTTACTGTCCTCCCAGAGCCCTTCCCATGGTCTGTAAGACGGGCTGTCATCTCCAGTATCACTTGCCTTAACACGCTCAGTTTGGAACAGGTTAAAAATGATACTGATGTCATTAGAAAATCATATTTCTCCACAAATTTGATTTCGTTCTCGTCCTGGCTTTCTGTGCTTCTTTTTCCATCCTGCTCTGTTTTTTCTCTCTCTGTCATGCAGACACAGACCTTCCTCCTCGCACACACACAGGCACCATACCACTCTACTTTTTTATGACTTCGTGGGAGGGAGGCAAAATAACATATTTGAAAGTTCAGCTTGGAAAAAACAGACAAGCAACATCAAAGGGAAGAAAATATCTTTTTATATAAAACGTGTGTCTCAGCTGCAGTCAATTTAATCTGTGGTAGTAGTGTAGCCATCAAGGCAGCTCCAAAAAAAAAAAAAAAAAAAAAAATCTGTGTTTTCATCACAGTTCTATGTTGCACTGGGGTTTTCCCAGGTACTTTTACCTCCATTCGTGATCTGTGAAGAATGACCTGCTTTTCTTTCGGAAGAAAATGCACATTGCCCATCACGAGGGGGCACCAAAACGCCAGGACTGGGTGCTGCTCCCGGCAGCCTGCTCCAGGGCATGCTCAAGGGAGCAGGGGACACAGAGCCCTACCTGAAGTTTGGCCTGCCATTGCACTGCCTGCTCTATCTTGTTATTTTCCCAACTTCTCTCTGCACTCCCGGAATATTCATTTTCTAACCACAGTTTCTTTCAGTGTGCCTCAATACCTAAACCGCTTATTTCATTTTCCCGTTCTGGAAGCTTTCTGCTGTACACAAACAGGGGATTAGCAGCCATTTCCAGATGCTCAGAGGCCCTTTCTTTTCCAGAGCTGCCTGCAAAGTCTGTGGATCTGGCTGCTCTTAACCTGACCGAGCTGGTGAACGGCATGCTGAGCACGGCGCTCAGAGGTAATGCTGCAGAGGCTGGGCAGGTCACGCAGGCTGTCAGCCCCACGGTGAATGAGATAAAGGACTGATGGTGTTAGCAGGAGAAGCCATAAATGCATGCTCTCTGCCTCCAGAATTAACTCTCAGAGCAAGTTACGCTTGCACATTTATAATGCAGATAGCTGTCTACCCCAAAAGAATTTAGAAATTAGAGTGTTTATATATAGGCGTAGCATAATTACTTACGGAATGCCTTTAGAAAGCACTGTATAACACAGTGCAGATTTGCTTGCTTGAATTTAAAAAAAAAAAAAAAAGTAATACCAATGATCCTTCCCTCGGTGGAAATGAAAAGGAATTGAGTCTCAGGCAGCTGTATAGCATCAGCACCTCAGGAGCCTTTTAGAAACCAAATGAGCAGAGCCGAAACATTCTGTTCGCATAATTTGTTCCAACCGCTAATAGCATGGGCATGTATTTCTGCAGGTACCAAAAAACTCTTCTCTTTGCTGAGCGTCACGTCTTACAGCTCGTTTGCCTTCCACAAAGTGTCAGTCACCGTTTATAACAGTGAGTGCCTCAGCGCTCTGCTCCGCACAGGAGCGGTTCCTCTCACGTGGCACGTGCATCAAGATACCCATTTTCTCCTTCTCTCTCCGCAGTTTCTAGCCTGAAAAATGTTGACCCTGGCAAGTTTCCTATGCATTACTGCTACTGTTTAAACAACGTGACAAATGACTTGACAGGTAGGAACACAAAAGAGGTTGGCAATTGAATGTTCTTAAGGTAAATTATTTCCTTTGGAGCTGAAGGCTGCAGCCTGAGCTCTGCAGGCTTTTTATTTTTGTACAAATAGCATCACCGTACTGAAGTCAGCAGCCATTACTCACAATGAGTGCTGCTATGAACCTCTGGGGAAACTTGATGAAAATCTCAGGTGGTTGCACCCAACCGGCCACTCTGGGATGGAGCCATCGGTCAAGTGAGCAGCGTGGCTTGCCTGGTGGAAGGACCTTGCTTTCCTTCTCTGAGTACAAAAAGCAGTGCAGGACAGACAATATGGCATTTTTTTAATACATTATCTTAGCCACTTTTGCTCTCCTGAGTTGACTCATAGAAGAAAAACAAGGGTTTCTCTACACCAACAGAATCCAATAACCTCAATACGCAAAACAGGAGTGAAAAGTAAAGATTAATGCCTGCATAGAGCTGTTTAATAGTGTCAAATGCTATTTGGGCAAATCATTCACCTATGGTCCTCATTCACACTCCTGATCTCACAGTATTTAACAATCCAGGATGGATTGGAGTGATTGAATCCTGTGGCTGCTTAATGTGAGGTATCAGGAGTGGCTCAGCAACGGGGAACCAGAACCCATGCCCTGTACACTGCATGTGATGACCCCTGAAGAGAGACACAGTGTTTTTGTGGTTTTTTTTGTGTGTGGTTTTTTTTTCTTTTCTTCTGGGCACACACAAGCTCACAAGCCTTGTTGTGTAATGACCCAGGCTGCACTGGAGGATGGTGCAGAAACTTAAATCTTCCTGCCTCAAATCCAAAATGTAATTGTTAGAGCACCCACCCAGGCAGTGGAAAATGTGGGCCCAACACAGGCTGCAAGAGCTAGTGTCTGTCACTCCCTAAATGAGAACATTGACCTGTTACTGCTAGAACCTGTTAGTTAAAAAATAAAAAATAAAATAAAATAAATCACAACTCCACCACTAACCATTTTTTGAGCTAACAGCATCTGTTTTTCTGAAGCAGACCTCAGAGTAGATGGACAATCACATGTCCCCACATGGTCCCATGTGGCAGAGAGGTAATCAGTGCCACAGAGCCTACACGCTTGGGCTCTTCTTCCATATTTAAGCAGCCTTTATAGAGTGTTACTTTAAATAGCTCTCTTGAACAGATAGATTCTATATAAGTTTTCATTTACGCACATCGGTGCTATTTTGCATACAATCTTTGACACGTATTTCCACAGAGTATTCCAATGGCTTCCTAAGTCTACTCCTGTACAGCAGAAAAGTTCTGAACTTTTAGATATTTCAATAATTTTAATGTACAAGCACATATTCAAAATATGATCAGTTAGAAAAATGATTTCTGATAATGTAGATAGTTGAATATGTTTTCAAATATAAATTTTATGTATTTTGTTGTCTAGATTTTACAGCTTTACTTGTTGATATAATTGGAAACTCCACCAGTTATCTCACAGAAATTTTCAAATCTACTTCTATTCTCTCAGGTTTGCATTTCCTCTTAAACATTTATCATTGTCTTATTTGTGTGATTTAGTTCTGGCATGGAAACAAGCATAAAAATACATATAAAAGCTTATTGCTCTTATTTGGCAGCATTTATGCTGTAAAGCATGACTGCAGTTGTAAAACAAAGTCTCGTTAGAGGAACAATATGTGTATATATATATATACACACACACACACTTAATATATAGATAATATATTAACAATATATTAATATAATATTAATAATATATTCATATTATAAATATATAATATAGAGATGTGTATGTTTCTATGAACATATATGTTTTACTTGAAAGTTTGTTGAATTATTATTGAATGCTGGTATTTTAGGAAATTATGACCCTATGGAATGATATGTGCTATATTTTTTTGAAGCTTTTTTTCCTTGTAAAAATGCTTGTATTAAGAATTTTAATTAAATTAAGAATTTCAAACTAGGAGAAACATTTCTCCTAGAAATATTAGCATTTGGATTTGGTGCTGGATTGAGATTTTGTCAAAGTCAAATCTGAATGAAAATATTTGACTAATTGTAGTAGCCACATACTATTATGGGTTTGTGTTTCGCTGTTTAAGATAATATCATATAATGAAAACTAGTAACAATGATCTGTTTTACTTTTTTTTGCCTTTTAGTGCGTCAGAGCAATGATTCAGATTGTATCTACATCTGTGTGATGACAGGGCAAACAGGTAAACGAAAAAATCATTCTAGTCCAAAATATTGTCCTATTTACTTCCAGTGATGACTTATACTAGAAACAAGTCTGTCTTCATATTTTTAATCATTTATATTTGCAGGGAGAAATCCGTCTGACTTTTGGGAAATATTGGAGAAGTCCCCTGTTATTAATTACACATTTTCCAGTAACGCATCATCTGACCTGGGTAAGTACATCCTGGGGAATAAAAAGAAACAGCAACAACAACAAAAACCATGCCCAGGTAGCACTTGTAATGAATGCTCCTTTTCCATCTTGTAAAAATAAGTAAAATTTACAAACATTTAAATTATTGAATATGACGTCTTCTATTGGAGGAACAAAAAAAAGCTCCCGGGATCAGAGCTTTCACGGGATTCAGCACTGGGCTGGGAAGGCTCTGTAATATTCTTGATCTAAAGGGTTATCTCCCTTAGCTCTCAGCACAAGTAATCTGCATTTATGTGAGTAACCTTCAGAAAGGAGTCAAATATACTCAGACAGTGTGCTGCATGGCTCCTCCATGCACAACTTCTTTGCCAGGTTGAGCTGGCTGCAGATGCTGACCTCTTATTGCTGCCAGTGACTACTTCTTATTTTGGATGGTGGATTAAAACAGGAAGACACGGAAATCATTGACAAGTTCACTTTCACTGAAAGCTGTAGGAAGTTTCTCACCTGTTTAAAAAGAAGTAATAATAATAATAATAATAATAATAATAATAAAGACACTTTGACAGTAACTTTCTTTTAAAAAGACATCAGTTCCTTTTGCACCAGAACCTGATTTATTTCCTTTCTATTATATGATATTCTACGGATGCTAAGTGTACTAACATTATCTTCTCATACCTCAAAGATCTAGATTCAATTTTTTCAAGCTTCATGAAATTACAGGAAGACTCAAACAAAACCATGCATCCATCAGTAGAACACAAGTGGACATTTAAAAGTGAGTTAATATTTCCAGATCTTTATATTCTCCTTGATTAATATCTCAACAAGTGATCGCTTATCTTTGCTGCACACATCAGTGATGCTAAACTACAATTACAGAGTAAGGTAAAAGTTTGTCCTCAGATCAGGCCAGTAATGCATTCAATAGCATTTTTACCAGATTTTTTTTTTATGTTTTATTTACAAAATTTCTCTAGGAGAGAGAGAAGTAAAGAAAAAAAATAACTGTTTTAAACCAAGAAAAAGTTTTGTTGTTTTTTTGTTTCTCCTTATTGGCATTTTTTCTGTATTTTATTTAATTAAAATAATTGAAATTAAAAAAAAAAAAAATAAAAAAATAAAAAAACATTGATTTTGATTTTAAATTAGTAACATCTTTGATTTTATATAACCTTCAGTAGTGAGTGACTGGTTGTCATTCCTGCCACAAAAATGTCATCGGTTCTCCAATTCCACTATCTGCCCTCCAGTACCTGCCTGCTTCCCGTCACATAGACAAGAGCTTTCATCTTTCCATCTGTAGTAAAAAAAAAAGTCTAGGAAATAAAAAATAATTTATGTAAAAAAACCACTCTGAAGGAACACCACATTCTCTTTTTTTTTGTTTATGAACACTTGAACATTGAAATGTGGGGCTGGAATTAGATGATTTTTAAGGTCCCTTCCAATCCAAACCATTCTATTATTCTATGTCCTCAGTTAAAGTTTCTAGCTTTAGTGGTACTTCCCATGTTTTCCGGGAAAGAAAAAATAAAAACCATAATTAATAAAATTAAGTGAAAAATTGCATGTCAGCTGCCAGCAGAAGCACTTGAGGAGCAAATGGGATTTTCTGGGTGTATTTTAGGTAGTATTGTCCCCCAGCATGTTACGCCTGCTGCTGCCGTGGGGCACCAGCACTCACAGGGCATTTATGGTGCCTTCCCCCTGTCTTCAGCTTCTCCAGCTACCAGCACCCCTCTTGCCCTGAAAGGGGAGGACATCCCCACCACAAGGTCCCCACCATGGCCAAAGACGGTTGGTGTGAAGGGATCAGGGTTTCCATCACTGCACGTGGATGCTTCAAGACCAAGAGGCACGGTTGGAGCCCCTCCGGCTGCTGGGGAGAGCTTGGCCCCGTCATCAGCCTTGCAGACCAGCCCTGGTGAGTTCTGTGCAGAGGACCAAAACTTGCTTTACCCCATTAGCTCTGGAGCTTGGCCAAAAACCCAACCCAAGCCATGTTTCAGAGGTGGATGTTAGGAGGCCCTTCAGGAAGACCTGCTCTTGGTCTCTAGTGAGTAGATTTCTTTACTGTAGAGGTGCTAACATAGGGTAGAGGAGCCATCCTGTAGTTCTTACTGTTTGGGGCAAAACACAGGTCCTGCTTCTCGTGGACAGATCTGCCACACAATTCTTTGCTCACATCTTGCTCCAAACCCAGTGAATAGACCTGGGCGGGGGTGGGGTAGGGAACACCGAAACTAAAACCAACCATAAAATAGAGCTGATTCTCTAGGTCTCTACTAAAAATATCTTCTTTAAATCCTCTTTCCTTAGCCCATGCACTTTCCAAGTTCTAATAAATACAGCTTCTGCCCTTCCTTTTTCATCACGCCATTTTTATAAGCCACTGGAAGTATTGGGTAAGGATCCCTGTCTGTTGAGCAGTCTCATACATAGCAGGATGTTCTTCTCAATATACAAATAACAAATTTTCTGAATGATGTTATGTGCCTTTCTGTTCCCACAGGTGATACATATGCATTTTGGATGCAGACCATCCCTCCTCAAGAAGCCAGCAAACTGATGCAAACAGAGCCAGGTGAGATTGATCTGGGAAAATAGCAAAGTGCGTCAGTCAGCACATTTATGAAAATAAAAATAATACGTATAGAAATAGGAGACTGTGAAGGTATTTATGCATCAATATCTACAGAAGTGTCTATTAGTGGCCTGAGACTTCAGTATGTTTTTGTTACTCTTGTTCAAACTTCCTTTTTTTTTTTTTTCCTGTTATGTCAAAGCATTTTATATTTTTCTTCCTCCTTCAGATTTCCTTTCTTCTGTACTGCCTACTCCACCCTACCGGCCCAGTGTGACACTGAAACTTCACTCAATTACCCGTAAGTAGTAGCTGAGCATACAGCAAAAATAGTAGCCTGTTTGAAAGTATACCCATATACAAATTTTCCTATGCGGAAATAATGTGCATGTATCATGTACTTAACATATTTTATGAATGTAAACACACAAAATGTCAAAGGGATTGTTTCCATATTTCTGAATCATACACAACCTCACACTGAAAATACAAATTATGATATAATGAAATCATGTACTCCACATGTCAATTTTAACATGGATTGGCTGTTGGGAAATCTTAAAATTCCTTTGTTCCAAAAGAAATTGTCATGTTTTAAATCCTCCTATTGGTACAAATAAAATTATTAAGTCGATCCCTGACACATGAAATCTTCAGAATTACCCTGAATTTTCAATACTACAAAGTTCCTCTTTGGCTAAAGAAGGACAGTTATCAGCTAGATTTCCAGGAGAACATAGATTTTCCTTTTATATTCCAAAATAATTGGAATTTAAGAGTTCAGTGTAGTAAATACATGATGATGTGCCATTCCACTTATAAGTGTCATCTAGTCATATAGGCAAAAAAATTACATTTCTATGAAAGTATTTAATAAGAGGATATATGCTTTCAAAAACTGGACCTAATAAAATGCCAGAAAGGGAATTTGCACTCTGGGAGAATCCAGCCCCAGCTTTGGATTCTGGGGATATGAATGAGTCCAGGCTGCCCACTCCCAAATTTGCAAAGTAGAAGCATAGTTCATAAATACAATGGGAATAAATCTCAGCTTCAAATCCCAATCAAAGTCAAAATCAGAAGTCACAGAGCTGAAGAAAAATTTCTACTTGCTCCAGCAATGCTAAGAGTGGTAGAATGGTAGAATATAAATTCTGAATTTGGTTTCATGGGCTTATCACAGGGAAGAAATAATATCTCTTCCAGTGTACTAATGCCAACAGAGCTTAAGGCAGGATTATTTTACCCAGATCTGGGTGGCTGATTTGAGATGAGACCTATCACGAACACCTAAAACTAGGTAAAATACATCTCATCCTGCAGATACCTCTAATACCTCCAGGTCTGCAGACACCTTTAATACCTCTACCAGGCCTTTCCAATCCCAGCCTGGAATCCTTCCTCCCGGTGATCACACTGTAAACCAAACCATGTGGCCAGCTGAGCAGCAGGCAAGGTAGAACTGAAGTTGCATGTATCTCAGCTCTTGATTAAGCTTTGTACTCCCTGCTAACCTGGTAATTAATCATAGAATCATAGAATGCTAATGGAATTAAGGAATTAAATTAATGGAGTTAAGGAAGTAAATTAATAGAATTAAAGTAAATTTGAGGGACATGCTGGGGTACATGGTCCAGCTTTGGTATTCACATGGAAGAGCACTTCGACATTTTTATGATTTCATATTGCATATTTCATATTCACATTTCATATTTCCCTACAAATACGATTTAATATATATTATTTGGAGGGAAAATCCAGCCTGCCTGCACTTGGATCCAGACAAAATCTACATACCTCTATTCCAGACTGGGATTGTGATTATCTGCTATTCAGCATAGCATAATCTTTTTAGAGAAACTTGGGAGCTACCACTGAGCTCAGTCTGTAGCACATTAATTCAGGATCAGTGTCTCTGGCTGAAAACAAGGCTAGAAAGGGAAGAAATGGTCCCCATCTTTTCCAGAATAAACATATGGCTCATTTCCAAGGTTTCCTGGCATTAGGATTACGTTCTCAACCTCTTTCACCCCAAATCCACCTATTTGGCTGCTCAGAGCTGTGACAGAGCTACAAACAGATGGGATGCTCTGGGAAGAGGCTGTCTTTGGTCCCCACGGTGAAGTTGACTGTGCTGCTACCAGAGATGTGATTGTTCCTTGGAGAGGATGAGCAGGAACACGAGTCTTGCTTGGTCGTGAGGACTGCCAGAGGGGATTTTGGAAATCTGTTCCTTGCCTGCTCATGTTTCTGTGCAGTGACTGTCTAATGCCAAAAGCATAGATGCTGGGCTGTGCAATGGTAATATATCAGACTAAATTTGAGGGGCTCTTCAGTATCATTTAGTCTTGATGTTATAGATAAAAACAGAAGAATTTTGTATTTATCCAAAGGACAAAAATGACGATCAAATAATACTTTTCAGATGGTGTGTTTGAACACATAGGAAATAGAAGGGAAAAAAAAAAAAAAAAAAAAAAAAGATGATCTGAGCAAAGTAGGGCCAGCAAATTCAGAAGGGCAGTTGGCAAAGATGGGAAAAAAGAAATGCTGATTATATGGCTTGTGATAATTTGATGGGGATGACGGAAAAATAAGTTGCACCGTCTGATATTGTTAAATGTGGGTCTTTGATATGGATTCCTAATAAGTCTGACCAAGAAAGCTGCTGCTGTCCTGTCAAAACAGAACGGGCAAAGTGAAAAACTGAGCATCAGCAGGTGAAGGGAAACTCTGCATCCTTGTGGTCTCCTTCTGTGCTACTGGAACCAACCCAGAACATCGGAGATGCAGCCAGTTCCCCAGCTCCATGCAGGCAACCCTCAGGTCTTTGTCTGGGATTGCTTTGAGGCTTAAAGCCAAAGATTTGCTTTGGATTCTCTGCTAATCTCACAGTTTGTAATGATATTTTAAATACTGACTTCTGTCTGCTCATTGCTGTATTCTAACACACCTTTGTTTGTTTGCAAAGGATTATTGTGAGGGGATGAGCATAGTTGTGTCAGACAAGAAAAGTCCTTTTGTAGATCTTCAGTTTGCTGTTGCTGAGAATAATCACATAATAGGAGAGAAGTAACATCTTATATCTTTAGTGTTGTCTGCTTTTTACCTTGGTTTTATTGTCATTGCCTATTGCAGCAATCCAAGAATAGCATCCTCTGCTGTTAATTTTTGTAGCTTTTACTGATTCTGATCAGGTTTTTCATAATTCTGGTTGGCTGAATTTACCAGCAGAAGTTGGTTTGTTTGTATTTTTTTCTCTTTCTTTTTCTCTTTTTTTTTTTTCTTTTCTTTTCTTTTCTTTTCTTTTCTTTTCTTTTCTTTTCTTTTCTTTTCTTTTCTTTTCTTTTCTTTTCTTTTCTTTTCTTTTCTTTTCTTTTCTTTTCTTTTCTTTTCTTTTCTTTTCTTTTCTTTTCTTTTCTTTTCTTTTCTTTTCTTTTCTTTTCTTTTCTTTTCTTTTCTTTTCTTTTCTTTTCTTTTCTTTTCAATCATGCTATTAGGAAAAGAAAGCATTTGAGAGCATAGGACTCAGTGGGGCATCCGTTCTTGGAGAAAATAATGTTATTGATGTTATTGTAGTTAATTAAAAACACTGATTATGAATACAAAGGATTTTGACAACAGCATCAAGTGATCACACAAACACAGTGGGGGGAGACCTGCAAGAAAGGCAGTGGCAAAGAGGCTGGAGAGTAATCTATTGCCTGGGAGGCTTGGGAAAACTGCAGTAAAACACTATCTACTGAGACCTGCTTCTAAGGAGAAGACTCACTGGTGGTGAGACAAGAAACAGTTCTTGATGTTAAGAGGTCTTTCAAACCATTATATTAAGGAGCTAGTTATCCTTTCAACATTTTTTTTTTTAAATTTTTGATATTTTTTTCATTTCACTTAAAAAAAAAAAGTCCTCATCTTAACCCCCATGACATACATTGCATGAAGAAAATGAACCAATATAATATCATGAATATAATTTGATTTATTGACACTCTTGATGGTGCGAAGGGAAGAATGTAAGACAAACTATGTCTTATTATCTTGATAGGGATCAGATGAATATGCTATGGCAATCCTTGTCTACCAAGACATAATTCTGCACACACACACACAAAACAACAGCAACAATGTTCTCTGTGTTTCCTAGTTGCTCTGGATGAGTTTGACTTGAGGATTAAATGAGGGCCACCCAACTGGACATTGCTGGAGTCTGTGAGAGGATTTGTGGTGTGCGCTGTCCAGGGCTTGTTCATCTGCCATGTGCTGTCTGGTGGACAACCCTATAAACCGTACAAAACCTAAAACTGGGAACAAGACCTTTTTGAAAAGGCTGGGAAACATGGGTTGCAATCAGTGAATGGAGACTCACAAAATGCCTCTCTGTCAGAAACCGTGGCATAGCTACGTATATCAATCATGGCATTTTGAGAAGAAATTAAATAAAATAAAATCAAACAGTGGGATCACACAGCAGTGAAGAGCAGCCACAGTACTCTTAAGACCAAGACATTATTCCATGAAGTCATTTCTTAAATCACAAAAGTGGATCTATTTATTTATTTGTTTATTTATTGCATGCCAACTGATAAAATATTTGAGTGCATATTATAGCACACAGAGAGGGATATTGTAAGCCTGAATTATTCACAGTAGCCAAAACATTGCTTTTCACTGATGGCAAAATTTAATCTGTCAAAGAGAGGTGATATTCAGTTCCTAGTGGAAAGGGCTCTTTAGTGCAGCACAAACTGGTCACTTATCTGCCTGCAACAGTAGCAGAGTAATTTCAAAAGGGCAAGAGCAAAGCCCTGCATGGGAAAGTGAGTTTCCTGTGCTCTCTTCCCTGTATTGACTAACTCATTTTCTTAGAAAAGAAAAATGTTAGAAAGGAAAGTTTTAAAATAAATTCCTACATATAAATCTTTTTGCTTCAATCTGAATTTGTAGGAACCCAAAAAAAAAAAAAAACAAACCTCTAACAGTAGAAATTTATTACAATGAGATAAAAAATGACTATGAAGCACTGAAAATATTGATTTCAATGCTGTCATGTAAGTATACTATCCAATCCAAATAAAATTAAATCTAACATTAATTGAAAAAAAATTCAACATCAAATACAGCATTATGTAAATACAACATCAATTTAAAATGAAATTATTGTTAGAAATGAAAACCAGAGCAATTTGTTTAACTTTCAACTTTTTTATTTGACTTCTCTTTCCTACATAAATGAATCCACATTGAAATTGCAGTCATTCAATTTACATTTAGATAGAGCTGAATTTCTGCTGGCAAAATGCACAGCTTGAGCAAAGCACTAACACCTGTTAGATGGAATAGTGAGTACCTACTTTGGTGGAGACGTTGAGATTCACTGGAGGGTGGGTTTTAGGAAGTTTTAATTATTCTCAGCAAATATAACATCCCTTTTTAATGGATAACTTATACTAAAAACTCATCACTGCTTGCTCTGATGTTCAGTTATTAACATGAAGAGTGTTTGTTAAAACAAGACATCAGTCATTTTTAATTGCCAGCAAGTGGAAAAAATCAAGACGTGTCAAGTGCTAGCGATCATGCAAAACTGCTGAGATTAAGGGAAATGGGGCTCCCTCTCGCTCATCACTGACTAATTACAGTGCAGTGTCTGTGACACACAGCCAGTGGTCCTTTTTCAGAGGGGACCATGAGTATGGGAGCTGCAAGGGCTGCCCATGACTCCTCCATGATTTTTGCTACCTTGGGCAAGCTCTGGCAGAAGACAAATTGTTTCATAGCAATCTCTTTCAGCTTGGCAGTGCCTCTATTTTCCTCCTGCCCACGAATGCCATTTTATATTAAACTTCTTGTCAGCACTAGACAACTTAGTCTTATTTCAACAGAACTTCATTAGTCCAAATTTAACCTCCGTAACCTCTCCTATCGCATAACATAAGATGGCCCAAAGCTATAAAGCATGTGAGACATGTGAACCTGGAAATACAATTACACTGTCTAAGGGGATTATGCTCTGCAGGTAAGACAGTTTATCTAGGCATGTGGCCAAAGCCTGCTGCTGGTTTCACAGGTGGAAAAGCCAGCCAGCAATCCCACGGCTGCTGCCTCTGCTCCCCAGTTTTGGGGTCTTCCAACTCAGTGGGTGGAAGGGAGAAGGACACCCAGGTCATGCAAAATGTGGCTTCTCCTGGCATGGTCCCTGGTTATCTTCTTCCAGTTCCAGAGTGGTGTTTGCAGGGATGTCCCTCATTTTTTGGGGTGCTGGCACAGGGTCAGCACCTTTGGAAAGCTTGCTGCATGTAGGGGGCAGCGCGAGCTGCACACTGCAAGACCCAAATTGTGCCTCCCCACAGCATCTCCTCTGCAGAGTGACATTATTTAATGCACAAAGGTGAGGCAGTTACATGCCTATTTCATCCATGTCCTAGCCTTTCAGCACAGTTTAAATGTTGCATTTGTTTTTTCTAGCAAGCTGTTTGATATTTACCTACCATAACACAACTGTTAACTAAGTTAACTAACAGCAAAGGCAAAGACTCAAGATGATGCGTGCCAGAGTAAGGCTTCAAGAAGACAAGATTATGGCTAATGTTAGGTTTTCTCTTAATATAGTAAAGAAAAACACTGAAAAAAAAATATGAAAGCAGCTGCAGTTTTGCATTACCCTTTCTAAGTTTCCGTCATTTTCACCTTGCTTTGTTTTCTCTTTTCTATAACAGAAAGAGACGCTAAAGGAGATTGTATTTCACACTGAAAAAAAAAAAAAAGAAAGGGGGGAAAAAAAAAAGAAAACACCCACGTAGCAATTCTTATAACCTGCCATCACCTATTCTGTTATATTACATTATCTGCAGCCTGGCACAGGTGCATTTTCTGCTGGGGTGAACTGTTTGGTGTACAAATGTTTCTCTCTCACTGCTGACTGGAGAAGATTCAATGAACAGAATAAACTAGATATTTTCCTTTTAGTTGATTTCAGAGAGGGGAGAGGGAGTCCAGCCCTCACTACACCATTTTCCTGCATTTTTCTTAAGTTAACATAATAGTGGTCACCTGAAGGAAAAACAAACAAACAAACAAAAACCCACGGATTAACCAACTGGCAGCCGACCAAGAGTAAAATGGAGAAATGATTCCTACCTTCCTCTCAATGCAGGCAAAAATTGACCTTTTCTCCTTCAGTTTCTTGGTAGTTTTCAAGACACCTGTAGGAAAGTATTTATCCAGAGGATTTTTACCTGTCTCTAAAAAGTTATCTGAAATTAGCTGATGATTCAATTTCCTGGAAACAAGAGGGGAAAATGGCAGGCAAATGCAGAAATAGGCAGAGAGAAAGCCATAACCTCTGCATAAATCATGTTTCTTTTGTTAATGAGGCTAAAAAGGAGATGAAGAGAACAGTGAGAGGCTGACTGCTTATTAGCTCTGTCGTATTTAGCCTAGGATTCAGACTTAGAGGGTGTGTGTAGGAAAGAGTGTGAAAATAGAAATGGCTATTGCATTAAAGTATCATATCTATATAGAAAATATCAAATATAATAAGTGTATGCTGCTGTTCATCTCACTGTTTTGTGCTGTGGAAAATGATGCTTCAATGGTAACTGAACCTCCACCTAAAGAGGTAACAATAAATAAATTACATCTTTAGAGTTGTTCCTTATACTTGTGATAAATAAAAGCAACATGGATTTTAATAACTAACTAGAAATTATAAATAATAAATTGAAAAGAATATTTGTGCTATCAGTCTAACAACTGCCAGACTGCGTGTGGCTTTCTTTTCAATTATCTCCCTCATTCAGACTTGATTTTAAGATACCTCCGTGAACTCTTTAATCTGCATATTTCCCTTAGCCCAGATAAGTAATTACAGGGAATTTTATGGGATAAGTCTATGAATTATTACACAGTTATATTTTTCCTAGGGTGTCCACAAGCAATCCTCAAAGAGTCCCGTGTGACCTCACCTCCTGTCACAGTCATAGTGCAGATCAATCCTTGTGTGATGGAGCTGTGCAGGTTTTTCCAGCTCTGCCTCTGCGTTGGTCGAAGAAAATATTCCAGAAAGGAAGCCATGAGGTAAAATCTGACAGCAGTTTCACTTGCTTCTGTCTTCTTAAAATAATCCATCATGCTATTTCAAAAAAATGACAATTTTCAATCACCAGTGCTTATTTTTGAGTCTGTGGCTACTGGCTGAGTCCCAGATGGGCCCCCAGGGCACTGATCTGGCCTCCATTTGTCAGACTGGGTGAACGTTGCTCAGCTGGATTTTTCCCAGTATTTAATGTCATAGGTGAGGTCAGAATCTCTTTGTTTCTATGTTCAAAGTGCAATATTAGCAGCATAACATGCATTCAGCTATGCTTATGTAAGATAGCAGGACAGTACTCTCCTAATTTTACTTCTTTAGGTACTGTGTTGAATACTATTCCTGGTTCTTGAAAAATGCAAGTTATGTCTGTGAACAAGTCAAAAGAGTTGCTTACTCCCACAGTAAGTATGTTTTCTATTTAAACCTCTACATACCTTATTAAGAATATATAACAAGAAGTTTTAGATACCCACAGAGTATTTGCTGACTTTCTTCAGAGCGCTATTTCTCCTGATGAAGATTTTTTAAGGTATTAAAATAGAGATTTATTGAACCATGTATGGTTTTAATATTCTCCTTGTAAAATCTGTTCTGACTTCAATTTTCTTTTGTTCTTCCAGCATTAAAACAGAAATGCCTTAAAAACATCTGTAAATCAGTTTAGAGCACTGAAGAATTTTACTGCAATTCAGAAGATCGGTGGCAGTTTTAGTAGTCTCTTTCATTATTCAGCATAAGAAAAATCAGATTGTGATATGTTATTTACAAATGTTTGTAACAAGACAAGTTATTAACTAGATGTTAACTTAGGAATCTGTCTTCCTCAAAGCAATGTAAAAATGATGTGTAAAAAAAGATGCATTTTATACAAGTGTTGTAACTGCAATAAGAACATTGGAAGGCTTTTTAAAATTGTATTTTATAAAGGATTCATATATGGTTGGTTAGTGCATGTAATTATTTTCCTCTAGTACAATTTACAATTAACATAAAATAATCAAAATGAACACATATAAAATAATTTTAAAACAAGCTGAAATATTAAAGACAAGATTTTTATATTTTATTTTTTCCTGGGGGTTAAGCCCATGCAGACTGTCCATGATTCTGAATCAAGAGTCTCCCACTACTTCAGCAACTCATCTCATGAAGAGCTCAGCCAAGGAAATGTTCACACCTCTGGTGCTCTCACTCTGTGACACATTTGTGTGAGCTCACCGAGACTCATGTCCTTCCTTCCTTAGTTGCACCTCTGGTGAAGTAAAAAACAATAAAAAAAAAAAAGCCAAATAATGCACAATCCTGTATTTTTGCTGCACTGCAGCAATATGATTCCTCAGTCAACCCAAAGTTCATAATCAAGCCATTAAAATATCTAACAAAAGAAGAATATTTGCGGTACAGCTGTTATGCATTGATGTTTCACTGAAGAAATTTGTGTTCAAAGTAATATAATGCCAAAGAGAAAGGTGGCACCACAGGGAATGCTGACCCCAGAGAAAGATAGTCCTTTCCCAAAAAAAGTTTAATTTATTGTGCCCAATGTCACAAAGGAAGCATTAAGCTTTCTGTCGTATCAAAGAGCATGACAGACTGGAGTACCATCAGCTGCAGTTGATATTGCAATGTAGGCCAGTGAAAGCAATAAGAATGAGGTTATAGTGGATGTATAAATTGGAGGGAATATTAAATATGGCCGTGATATTGCAAAGCTGTGGTGGGATCTCACACCGCAACACCTCTCCTCACCCAAGCCAGGATCAGTTCTGCTGTGAAAGGCTGGGTGAAAAACACCTTTGTGCAACAGCTGCTTTTAGATCCCACAAAAACATTGTAAAGTCTGAAGACATGATTAAGAAAGTAAATCTATATTGCTTCTTACAGTCATGCTCATCATTAATTTTCCTGAGAATTGAGGAAGAAGGACATGTAAGGATGAACATAAGGTGGGGGAGGAAGAAAGCAATGATTTTGTTTGACTTTCTGTTTTTCAGTAATTGAAAGAAAATATTTGTGTCAAAAGCTTCCCTTTGAGAAGATTTTTTTTTAAAATTATTATTATTTTAATGTATTTGAATTGTAGCACTGGTCTCCATGCTACAGGAAGCTTTTGTATTTGTAAGAAATCACTGCCTTCTGCATTTTTCCTGCAGGAATAATATGAGTCCTAGGGCAGGGTGCTAACTAACCTGTGTGAAGTATTAGGTACCAGAGGGCATGCCTGAGCCATGTCTGGCACTGCATGTAGGTCACAGCTCTCTCCAATTTAAGGTCCTGGAAAGGGCTGGGAACTACCACCTGAGTGGTTTCACGGGGAGAGAATTACCGGGTGCCACGTAGTTATGGGTGTCTTGTGAAAAGATCTAAAGGCACTTGTCCTGAATGACAGAATTCTTGTCACACTTGCTTAAGACTCACTGCTTGGCTTGCGCAGGAGAATAATGAAAATTAATGGAAAAACAAACAAACAAAAAAAAACTACTAAATATGAAAAGGAATAACAAAGACTTCATTAAAAAAAATAGTAAGCCTCACAATAAATAAATAAATAAATAAACAAAAAACAACCACCACCAAAAAAAAAACACGTTTCCGTATTCTAGGGATTTCATTCCTGCAAAGCCTCAATGCCTTGGCAGAAGTCCATAAATGATGGTGGCATATGGGTAAATCAGAATTTCAAAGGACTTGTGTTTACTATTATGCCCACTTGAACCCACTCTGATTTGTCAGATTGAAATTTTTCATCGAGACAGTAAAAATGAACTATGGACAATCCCTGAGCTATCTGGGGACTCCAGCTGGAAGCATCAAAACTCATGGAGGTTGTAGGAGATCTATTTTCATATCATTCTGGTATAATCTCTGCCATTTTGCTTCTTCTCTAAAGTTCCTTGATAGAGCTGGTCACAGAGCTGGTATGACTGGACCAAGAAATACTTGTCCTTTTCCTGGCAAGATGTCAGTACTGAACCAATACAGACAAGTGTAGTTCACTGGATCTTGGAGGAGCCAAACCTTTTCTTCATGTAGATATTTTTATAGTTCTCCTTTTGTTAGTCTTTTTACTTCTCCATGCTCAGTGGACGGTTGGCCTAGAGTACTTTAACTGAAGTTAAGAGGGCTGTGGTATCCTAATTTGCTGAGCATGTGTCCTCTTGGCCAAGTTATGCCCTGGGAGGATCAGGATGGCACATCGAAATTTCTGGGAGACCTTGTTGACATTGCTTTCTGCTACAACAGTTTGGGAGAATTTTGTCTAGACTGCGTCTTTTTCAGGGCTTTGAGCCCTTGGGGAGGGCTTTGGGTGAGTACTGGAGGTGTGCATCTCACAGAGGGTGTGGGATGGGACATCTGCAGTGACAAACTTGCACCATCCATGTCGACTGGGACCTAAGTTTTCTCACCAGCTTCAACTTCAGCCACCTGCTGAAGTTCAGGACAGATGAACAAGCTTTCACCAATAGCACATCTCTGGGAAAAACAAACCAACCAACCAAACAAACAAGCAAACAAATAAAAAACCTCAGCTTTGCTATGGTATTTTTGAAAGGTAGCTGTGTCTGACCCTGGCATAAAGCACACCTTCCCGAGGAGGAAAAGCCAAATAAGCCAATGAGCCAAAGCTCATTGACTTGGCCTTCCCCTGGATTTCACTCAGCTTTGGATCAGAGCCACAGTGGATAGACAAGAGCAGACTTCTCAACCCTGAGGAATGCCAGTGTTTAAAGCTGTATAAATTTTCACTCATCTTTCGTCACTGAACACTACCTCTTGCTAAGCCACATTCACATGCCCCAGAGATTTTGTGATTAATAACAGTGAAATGATTGTTATTTAATTACAGCCACAGAGTATTAGAGCAAGTTACTATACGGTGAATGCACCTGCAGAAAAGACCTCTCAGTATAGATCCTTTACATGGCTGGAGCTATATTACTAAAATACTCTGTGGGCATAATGACTCTTAGGAACTTCATGGAAGGATTAATTAATAAATGTTGAAGTGGGTTTGATAAAGGAAGTGATCACATGGGTGAGGTATATATCCAAGCGGGTATAAATCACTTAGTACTGACTTTGCTGAAATCCATTTGTCTTTCATCTAACTGCTTTCGAATAATATCCCTCAAGGTAAGCTTTTCTAGATGTACTCTGTAATACAGGAATTAGGAAGAAAATGTAGAGAAAAAAAAAATTATTCAGGGCTCTGGAGTACAGGTAAGACTGAAGTGAAGGTAAGAGATTTCAGACAGTAAAATATTTAGAGCTGTTAGATTTATAACCTCATATCCTGATTAAATATTACAAGATTTTTAAATAAAAATGAATGCAATATTTGACTTTATACTTGACGGAGCAGAAATCAACAGTAGGTACATATTTGAAAACTGATAAATAAATGTTCATTTATTTGGTTATAAAAAACCTCCATGCCTGACTTAGAAAATTATTCTAATTTTGGGGTGAACTGTAAGTGTAGTTCAATTTTCTGTCGTTTAATGAGTACTGGTGCAAAGCTTCAGAAGAATTCCTTATTCACATTTCTAAAAGGATAAGCATTCCCAGATTTTGAAGATCTTCAAGCAATATAGAATTTGTGATTAGGAAAATATATGATGCATTCAATCAGTCTCAACACAGATCAGAGCAAATGTGTGACTACAAAGTGGGAGAGATTTCCATGATGTGAAGCAAACTAATACGCAGGAGTTCAGATTAACTGGGTTCAACAGAATTAATTCCAGAAGTTTTGTTCATTTGTAAGAACTGTTTGAACATTCTGCTAGATCAAGTAAGGTATGAAAACTGTTTGCAAAACAAAAGATGCTTCAAGCACACCATTTTTTTGCTCTTTGGACTTGCTCTGTCCATGGAACTTTTGAGGAGCCTGCTGACTAACTTAAATCAATATCCAAATAGATACTGTTATTCAGGTTTATAAAGAGTGTTGGTAAAATGTGGAGCATATGTAAGACTAGTCTTTGCTGCAATATGTGCACTTACTATGATAAGGGTAAAAACTATTGTATCAAGCAGAAATATGGCCAGGTTACAAAAGAATAATTTTCTAAGTTAATGTCTTCTTACTCTCAGATTCAAGAAATAACATTCTGCCTAATATTTTACTTAACTCATCAGGCGCATCAGTCTTCTGTGTGATTTTTTTCTTATCTTTGGATTAAACCAAAAATGATTGCAATTCTTCTGGTGTCTATGTCAATGGTGTTGCACAGTGGTAAGTCACCGTTCATTTTTTATGATTATTTAGCATTTATTCCTAAGTACTGTTTTAAGTATGTGCACATGGAAACAGAACTCTAGAAGCACACCTTCTACCCCTTCAAACTTTGTTGTTCAACATCCAAATGCACTGAAATAAGTGTAATTATGGAGTAGTTGTAAAATGGGTTTTTCTCAGGACTTGTCATAAAGAAAGAAACATTAGTAGGGTTAAAATATTTAAAGAAAAAAAATTGCAACTTTCCTTCTGCTAGCATTTGGTCATGATCTAAGTCCTTCAGAATGAAAAAAAAAAAAAAAAAAAAGGAAAAGTGAAAAATTACATATATATAGATTCTACTCATTAAATACATGCGTGTTATCTAAATTCTCCACGTCATTAAGTGGGTTCTGAAATATTACTCATGCTCAGCTAAAACTCCTCCTTGAAATTTTACTTTGAACATTTTTTTTTTCCTTCATATAACTCTTCAGATTTTGCTGTCATGTAGTGAATGAGCTTCTAAGTGATCCAGTGACAGGGATGGGAAAACATTTCAAATTTCTGCAATCCCTGCATTTGTGCGGGAATGTCATTGTAAGTAGCAGCATACAGGTGAAGAAAAGGGTTCTTAGAAGGTCTAACACCGTTTCTGGTTGTTCTGTAGGGTTATTCCTGAAGTGAAAAGAAAGCCCAGCACCTTTGCACACAAAAAATTCTACAATGACCTACCTCACTTTCACTCATTGCCTCTCTTTTAAGGGGTCACATGCATTACAAGACAGTAAAGAAACTGGTCTAACACAAAATGCATGGAGAAATTATATTATTGAAATCAAGTCTTAAGACTCCTACTGTACGAATAGAAATCAGTAACAATTTCAGCATTTTTCGACAGCAAAAATAGGGAATGACAAATTACAAGCACCATTTTTTACGGGGGGGGGGAAGGAAAAGGGTTATTTAGTCTTCTAAAATAATTAAAGAAGGGATATTTAGTCTTCAGATGTAAATGTGACTGCATATGTTGATAATATCTAGTGCACTCAAAAATATCTAGGCACCCAGAAATTTTTCTGTCATAGTATTTGAAAGACATTCTTGCTTAAAGCCTCAAAAAGCTATGCCACAGTTGTTAGATTTTTTTCCTCCATCTAAGCACAGTCTAAGCACAAAGCTTTGAAATGTTGTCCTAAACATATGGGGGTTTGGAAATGATTGTTGATTTATACTTATGTGAGATCCATTCTGCAGATCTCTATGTTCAGACTGAAACAAATACCTGTGCATGAATTAGTATTTTTGTGAGGAGCTACTGTGATTTACCTTGAATAAATCAAATAGGTTGGGTTTGCTGCACCCTTATTTTTCCTAGTACAATCAATATTTCTGCTCCCCAAGTATTATAATGAATGCATCCATGCCCTATATTTTGACATTTTAATTAAACATGACTGCAAGAACAACTGGAGGTGCACTGATATATATATATATTTTTTTTTTTTTTTGGATAGGCTTTGTTTGTATAACACTTCTGAAAAGCATTGTCAGAGTACCAACATCACAGACACAGTCCAGAAGCTATTTTTACATGCATCTGAATGATGAAAGAAACTCTGTGGCTAACGCATACAACTGGAAAGCCCAAGGGCTGATGTATCACACAAGGCTTTTCAGGACATGTGCCAAGTCATTTAGCAGGTTGTAGAGAAAGGTGAGAGAAGCTGACCTCCCCAGGGTGTTCTGTGATTTAAAAGATTTATTTCTGTACTGCAATCTTTCACTGGCTATACAAGGAACAAGGTGGGAACATGAGCCCCAAAAGACATGGTAGAAAAAGAAGAAAAGAGCATGATTAATGCAGAAGGCATTTTCTCATTGTCCCTACCCCAAAATTTAAACAAAATTAAGCAACCTTGTTAGCAAACATTGATTCATTGATCTTGACCCACTGACAATCAGAAATACCATTCTTAGTAACAAAAGGATTAGAAAAACTAAAAGTTTACTAAGCAGCTGACCCTGTGGTAGGAATTTTTCTCAAGGGGAGTGTCAGAGACTTATGAGCTAATTTGATGTGTGCAAATTAAGTTTGCTGAGAAGAATTACATGCAAATGGAGGATGCTGGAAGAATGACATCATCCAGCGGCTCTGTAATGTGCCTTTATCAATCCTCTTCTCTGTCTCTTTTCACGTCCATGGAATCTTCATGCTTTCCAAAACTTTGCTGAAAGGCCTAGATGATCAATGGCTACACATTAACAGACACTGAGTTTGAGCTGTGGAGATAGGCAGTGTTTCAAAACCTGGCTTTAGATAAACTTGACAGGCCACAACTTGGGGCAAGGATGTTTGTGATTGTAGAGGAAATACAGCTTTTAAACCCCCAAATAAGTGGCAGCTTTTCTTTAGCAAGCATGGCTTAATGTGTGCACATATATATAGCAGTAAATGCTATTTCTTTTGCTAGGCACATCATTATTTTGCTTGAGTCTGAATTCCTTGTGACTGTCAAGCATTCAATAGACTTGTTTCAGTACTGTAATACCAGCCTTTATCAGGAGGTTTTTTTCTGGTCTGTGGAAAGCAGTCTCTTCCTCTCCATCCTGTTGCAATGAGGGATGTTTCTGGTTGTTCGCTGTTCATCTAAAAGCTTTCCATTGGGGCTAAGGTTTTCAGGAAAACAATAACATAAAAGGAAAAACATCTTCCTATTCTGCCACTAAACATGACAAATGTAGTGCTGGAGGTATACTGACAATGTCTGGGGACATCTTGGTCACTCCACAAGTTGTACTGAACTCGAGATTCCTGAGAAGATCCATTTATATAGTCTTAAAAATAATAAAAATAAAAATTTCTAATCCTTTGCTAAACTTCAAGTTAAGGATTATCTGAAAAAATCCATTACTTGTCTTCCTCTTCCTTCTCTTACACCTATATTTATTGCAGGAAAATACAACACAATAACAAAGTAATAACAGCTCTTTCCCAGAACCTTTCACAGAAAAAATGGACAGAGTTAATAATGCCAGTTATTCTGAGAGATAAGCTATGTCATTGTTTTAAAATCTTTTATTATTCAGTCTTTAGATATTTGAGCCAATAAATACCCTTGAGTTTTCATCTGTTAATATAATAATAATAATAATGTTAAGTTTAAATTTATTTAAAGTAACAAATTCTCTCCTAAAAGTGTACAGAAAATAAGAACAAGGAAAATATGTGGGACAGGCAAGAACGAGTACTATATTTCATCCTAATTCAGGACATTATAGAAAAAATTAAAAGTGCGGAAAATATACTATAGCATCTTCAAATGTGAAAGAAAAAAAAAAAGACTATTGACTTAAGAAAGAAATAGCCCTATGAAGAAACTGCAGGCAATAAGGTCTCAGCAAAATCAATCTGAGAAGCTTCTGCTTTTATATGAGAAGGTCTGTCTTTTCTGTTTGTATCATTTAGCAAACATCATTTTGGTGGGAAAAATTATTGACCTGACCCGTTAGCTAAGTGAAGAGCAAAGGCTTGAAATATTTGGAGATGTATCTAGACAGTAAACCCTTATGCATCCTGGTGAAACAGCAAAGTGAAACATCAAGTGGAGAAGCACTTAATATATGCAGATGGATAGAAGCACTATCTATAGAGTAATGGCCTAGGAGATGTATTTAGTGCTACAGAGAAGGTAAATCAGCTACTGCTTCCCTCCATAACCCAGGACTGATTCCACCTAAGCTCTATCCACCAGGCTTTGAGTGCTTCTCCTGAACTCAAGTACTGGACTCACAGCTCTGCTGGAAGGAGACTTCTAAAGAGGCACACAGCAAACACAGCTGCGGAGACGGCTGTGCAAACCTCTTGACTTCCAGCAGCTGAAGAGCACAGGGTTACAAAGCAGAAACAACTGGGACAATGCAAGTAGTTGGGCAACTAAGGCAATTTTATGATAATAAATAACAATAAATAATAAATAAATAAAAATAAAAATAAATAAATAAATAAAAAATAATAAATAACAAAAATAAATAACAATGATAATAATAATTTCCAACAGGTGTTATTGTTCAGAAGAGCACAGGAATATGAGGCTGAGCACATCCTCACTAGCACTACCACAGTTTAACAGAGGCTGATTTTTGAGTTGAAGCCAATGTGACTTACTGGTATGCTTCTGGACTCCCCAGGGTGTACATAGAGCTAAGCGTTTCATTGCTTTGCAAAATCAGCTTGTTGGTGTAGAAAAACATTCAAAATGCATGCAGTGTATGTGTCATAATGAAGTATGTTATTGTGTTTTCAATTTAATTTTTTTTTCTTCTCAAATTTGTTTGCTGAGGTAGGTGGCCAAGAATTGGAGCCACCGATATTTCTGCCAGAGCTTCTTAACACACCTGAAAGAATCTTGAGTAAGAATGTTTTAAGCTTTATTTTCTATCATATTGCACTGTAATGGGGAATGACTTGTGCCCCAGAACACTGTAGGGAAGCATGCAGTTAGCAAATAGCTGGTAACTCTTATCTCAAAGTGTTTAGACAACAGAAGCAAGGCCCGGGGTGCTCTGGGGGCCATTCTTGTCACCTACTATTTTTAAATGTATATGATTTTTTTTTTTTTTTAATTTAGACAATGCCACATTATTGAATGGAGTCTTTCAAAATGTGGAAAGCGTTGCATTATTTTTCGGTAAGTATGTGTTCCAGTTGTACTTCAGCTGTGGAGTTTGTTTTTATATATACTGAAAAGGGATGAGGATTTTTGAGGCTGTAGATTTCTTCACAGACTGTAATAATACTGAAAACTGCTTGATGAAAATTGCTTGATGCCCCCGTGTTAGTGCCTTGTTTAGGCTCTGCTTTCACGATCCCACCACCCAGGTGTGTCCCACGCCTGGCTCACCTCCGCGCATCAGGCATTTACGGCTGCTCTCTTTCCAGACTGCCTGGGTTCTCGCTTCACCTGGCTACAGTCCATCTTCACTAACTTCCCTGCCCTGCTCAACTTCGTGAACAAAATGAAGTGTGTTAGTGGCTTTTGTCCCAGGGATTTTGAAGACTATGGCTGCTCTTGCCGGTTGGAGATGGAAGGGCTCCCTGTGGATGAAGCCGATGAGTAAGTCTTATCCATGTCGGATGTCCTGAAGCATAACACGTGCCTATATGATTTAAGGACTTCACCACACTGCAATGTGGAGGCACACTTCCTAGAAATAAAAACAGCCTCCCGCACCTGCATATAATTTCACCAGTGTAATCCTGGTGGCACAGCTGGTTTAAAATGGTGGTGAAGAATGGTGGTGAAGAATGGCCACCCATGCAATAGAGTAAGTAAGCTTCAAACCCAGCTTCTTGGCATCTCTTACACAGAGGTCTCTAAATTCTGAGCATATCTTTATGAACAAAACCTCATTCATTTCTTTGTGCTGGGGAACTCTGTCTTACCCTGAAATCACACTCTGATGCCAAAATTTGGAGGGCCTGCTAATAAGACAAGTGGGAGAATGAATGTGAGCTTCTCGGTGGGTTTACAGCCCTACCAAACTGCTGTTATTGGGAGCTGGGTATCAGCAGTGTAAGCACATGTAGACTTTAATGGAAATGTTGGCATCTGGGGGATTTAAGCATCAACAGAACCAGGTTACAGCTAAGTGTGACTTCAAGTGGCAGTTAAGAGGTTAAGTAAATCTTGCTCTGATTGTCTATGTCAAAGACATGAGACACTGGGCAAAGAAAAGAGCAATATAGCTCAACGTCTCTTCCAGGTACCATGCACTCAGAACAAAACGATCCAAACTTCAGTCTGTGCTTCGGGAGATACTGCTCCAGATCCTTGTTGGGCTAGTGAGAAAAAATGTAACATCAGATCAGGACAATCTAATGGCTATACACTTTTACCAGCAGGAGTTAGGAAAATAAATTAAAACAGAATGGAGATTCATCTATGTCTAAATAGAAAAAAAAGGTACTTACAGCAATGCAATGAAATAATTTCCTGAGTGAAGACACCAATGGCTAACGCCTATAGCTAGACGGAAATTAGTCCATCCACTTTCCAGCATGGGATGGCTGGGAAAATGCAGATGTAACCCTGCTACTGGAAAAAAAAAAGCCATGGGACTTCTCATGATAGGTTTTCTGAATAAACACAATGACATTCTGTAATGTGAGTTTGAGGCAACTCAATGGCTTGATACCTGAAGAGCTGAGCACCTGGGCTTTTGCTCCACTCAGCTTCCTTTCAATGCAGAGCAGCACCAGTACAGAAAGAGCACAGAGATGTTAGCAGTCCCTCAGAGAGGTTTCCCTAGCTGCGTGGCAACCCCACTGCAGTTTGCAGCAAATGTAGACTGATGATTCTTTTGCCACTGGCACAGATACGGTCTCTTGGTTCAACACACTCTCCCAAAAAGCAGCTACTACTCGTCTTTCTGAGAAGTGAAGAGAGAATTGATGAGGATCTTGTTTTGCTTGAACTTTCATTGCTATTCACAGCTACGGTGACCATGCAGGTGTTTGAGGTTTGCTTGACAGCAGGTGTGTAGGACAAGGCAAGGTTTCTAGCTGCCTGCATAGTGTAGTGATAGGAGAAAGCTTCTTCACTCTGCTGTGAGAAACACATTGAGGCCCGGCCCCTTTCCATGACTAAACAGTTTATTTTAATTTTGATTGTTGCACTGAGGGGAAAGAACGAGAAAGAGAGGATAACACCTCACCCATTTATAGAGTCCCAATGAGACATGGTGATTCACAAGGTGCTGCAGAGACCTTTACCTCCGAGTGCTGGGTCCTACATGGTTCTCCAAATCTGCAGTGAGAGGCTTTGTGCCAGGGCTGGAGCCAGGACCTCCAGAGCCAAGCTGTGGGGTTCTGTTTGGCAGTGTGCTGTGAGCAGATATTTGGGCATTTGCAGTAGATTTTTTTTACTGAAATTGGCTCTAGCATCTTTGTAGGACCTCAACTACTGCAGCAGTAGTGAAATGCAAGCGTAGTGTCCCACAGCCTGCAGACCTGCTCCCACCACTGGGTTTTGCAACTGTAATTATCCCACCAGACTGATTTGGGTCCACACTGTGGACCCTTTTTCTCCTTCGGCATCTTTTGCATTCCTGTATGGGAGTGCCAGCCAAAGCATTGCAGGCTGATCTTGAATGGAAAAGAAAAATAAATTTTCTGAACTTTGTGTTATTTCACTCTTTAAGATGCTGTTTCCAGCACCGCAAATGCTACGAGGAAGCAATGGAGATGGAGTGCACATGGGACCCATCAAAAATTTCTACAGATGTCAGCTGCTCTGCTGAAAACCTGACCTGTGGTAAGGCTAACCTATCACAAAAGCATAATACTGGAGCCTCACCGTGGCTGAGAAGTTCACTCTGGTCTATCTACTTAAAAACACACATAAATTAAGCATAAACCATCTCTGTTTGTGGATTCTTGAGGGATTAAGTGTTCTGCTTGGGGTGAATGGCAGTAGGAATACAAGGAGGTATCAAAGCCCTGCTAAGCAGGAGAGCTGAGGTGCAATAGCCAGAAATTTATTGGGACTCCTCTAACTGGCAGCCTCCTGATGAGGTTTCCAGGCTTCCCTGACATTGCAGGACCACAGAGCATTGCTTGAGGTATCTCCACACATCAGGAATGGAGGTGATACTGAGGAATGACCTGAAAAGCAGTGCTCCTTCTGAAGTTTTACCTACAGGGTCACATATACTTCTCAGGTACAACAGCACCAACAGCAAGGGCAGAGTGACCATGCTGTTGTGAAAGGAGCTACTCCGGGCAGTACTAGTAAAATCTCAGCAAGTGTAGAGTGTCCCTAATTATTTTAATATAATTTTTGACCTATTTTTGGTGCTCAGAAAAGGCTATATTCTAGAACAGGATTTGAGGTTACCAGCAAAGAAGAGCAGAATCACAAAACCAAGAACTTCACAGCTTGTTTAAATAATGATCTGATCCAATTTACACTTCTTGTTCCAAATGAAAACCATTTTTGTTTTCTGAACCAGTCTATAAATACCCAAGCACATTTAAACATCAATAGTGTTTTTTCTAGCTCTTTCTATGCTTAATAATCAGAAAACATTTTGTTCAAACTAAAAAAAAAAAAAAAAAAAGAAAAGAAAAAAGAAAGCTAAATGAATAGTCCCTGTCAAAAATGTGAAAGATGTGAGAACCCTCTGAAAGATCAATGTTTTCTGAAGCTCTGAAAGGTAGAAGGCTTTGAAGTGGGGAAAACAGTATTTTTCAGGAAACTCTCTCATAGCCTTTATAAGGAGCAAAACACATTTTATATGAAAGACTTCGCCTGAGGACTGTGAAGTCCTGGGGTTAGGCAGACTATTTTAATGAAGTCTGTGAAATGTCAAACTCAGTATCAGCTGGCTTAAGTTTTCCATGGAAAAATTAGACGCAGCAAAGCCCTGCTCTGCGCTCCTTGCTGCTCTGTAGTAGGAGCTGCTCCAGTGCTTGATGCCAGCCGTGCAGACTACACGGAGCTGTGTTTCAAAACCAAACTACAAAACGTGAACGTGTTTAACGTGAAGAATCACAGTATAAATAGGTATGCGCTAATGAATATAGACACAAGCCTTACAGGGAGGAAAAACAGGTGGAGGGAAAAGATATCTCAATAGCACCTCGTCTGGATTTTTGTTTTACTTCCAGAAACCGGGGATCCCTGTGAACAGTTCCTCTGCACATGCGACAAAGATGCCATTGAGTGTTTTGCGAGCGCACGTATTAACTCGTCCTTGAATGGGCTGGATGTCTCCCTCTGTCCATCTCTGGTTACAGGTAACAATCAGGATCTGACCGACTGCTCCCTCCTGCCAGCTTCTCTGCTGGCATCGGGTTTGACCCAAGGTGAAGGAAGCAGTAGCTGGGTGGTTTCCTGCACTAAATCTGGCTGTCTGTCCTGTTCTCCATTTCATGTGCCCTTTCCATTTACTGCTACTCAAATTAACATAAAAAGAGAAGAAAAAGGCAGGCTAATTGCCATACTGGAGCAAGGCCAGGCGAGGTTACCAAGCCAGCGAGGGGGCTGGAGCACCTGATGGAAGAGGAGAAGGCTCAGGGGGGGTCTTATTGCTCTCCTCCACTACCGAGTGGAGGTGTGCAGAGGTGAAGGAGCCAGACTTCTTGGAGTTGCACAGGGACAGGACAAGAGGCAAGAGACACAACCACAAAAGGGAAAGTCCAATTAGACGTGAGGGTTTCTCTGCTTTTTTTAGGAGGCTCCTGCCAACCTGACTATTGGGTGCTCCTTAGGGTGATAGCAGCCTGCTGAGGTCACCAGCAGGAATGCCAAACTGACAGTATTGCTAGCTAGATCTCTCCCTAAAGCATGCAAAAAGTAATTGGAATGGAAAAAAAGAGACCCAGTCTGCTCTGTTACTTGTTTTCCATTATGGAAGGAAAAATCCCCTATAAAGGTGAAGGGGATATTTATCTCCATTGTCATACACTGAGCTGTGCTCTGTAGCTGAAATTACAACCTGGTAAGACTGAATACCTGGCGTGTGGGAACAGAGCTGGATTAAAAACTTAATTCATATGGATTGCAACCAGAGCATGGCAGGGGGAGGACCTTCAAACTCCCACGCTGAGCCAGATGTGAAAAAGCACTGCTAGTTTTTCTGATCCCTTTGCTTAAATTTGTCAATGTTAAGGACAGCTATATGAATTTAGGGCACTGCATGTGTGCATCCCCGAGTGAAGAGGTCACGGGAGAAGAAAATGCCACAGCAAAGTTTGCATCAATGCCAGAAAATTGTTTTGTGTAAGCCAGTAATCTTTCACTGGGATCAGATGACTCTAATATAAAGTATGGCAGCTCCAACATGTTACAAATAAAAGAGAAATTGTCAAGTGTTAACAGGAAAATCATGCTACTTTTGCTGATAAAGACAGATAACATCTTATTTCACTGAATACCTCCACTAATTTTAGGCTCCTGATTTTAATTCTTAGTGAAAAAAAATAAATCCTTTGAATGAAACATTTTAATTTAGTGTTTGCTCATATTATTATCTTTCTGTGTCTGTTCTGTCCAGCTCAGGCTTTGGAAAAAAAAATCTATCTGACAAACTTCCAGGAAAAGTATTTTGGGAGATTCGTTATTACAGAGAAAATTTGAATGAGATAGGGATATATTTGCCTAAACCTTTGCTTTAATAGGAATAAATTCACTGAACTCCTGTTTTGTTGTACTATTGAGATGAAATGTTGACAAAGCCCTTTCTCACACTTTAGTCTCTGAGAGCTTTCTCCTTTTCAGAAACAACTAGCAAGAGAGAGCTGACAACACTTCACACGGAGGGTATGTCCTCACCTCTTTAACTCTCTGACTGGAGTATATTAAATCAAGATGAATGTATACACTGAGAAAAATAAATCGAGTATTTAGGAAGCTATGCTTCAGTAAGGTTCCTAGCCAAGTGGCTGGATTAAAACATTTTTCATGTTTAAATATTTAATTCTTATGCTCATACGTTCACAACAGGACACGTATTTAAGTGTTTGCTGAAATGAGAATGTAAAGAATGCTTATTGCTGATTAGTTTTCTTGTTTAAATTAAAACTGTGATAGAGACTAAGGGCTTTTCCTAACTGTAATGTACTTCTCTGAGTAGGATTTGTTATCAGCAGTCAATAGATACTAAGGAAGTATTTTAATAGTCACTTTTACAATACTTCGGTTCATACCTGCTATATTTATATTATAAATATAGCCCTATGAAAAGTACAAATATAATAATAATTGGAAACAAGTTTCATTCTGCTGACTCTGACCATGTTACGCCTAGCTCCTGTCTAACAAGCATCCTAAGCCACGATTCTCTTTGCAATAAGAATGCTTTTATTTTTGCAGAGTTCCCTCATCATAGGACTGACAAAACACTGGCTGTAACAGCATCCATGGAAGAAGGTTTGCAACTAACAGTGCAAGAAGCACTGCTTTCAGCTCCCAAAAGCTGGAAGAACAAAACAGAAGAACAGGCTGTTTGTTTTCTTACAGCCCTTCTAGAGGGTCGGATATAAAAGTAGACACAATGTTTTGGCGATCCAATTCAAGACTGAATGAGAAGGTGCAATTTTTCAGTTTGTGTGCTCAACGTGCTTAACCGGTGTTTACACAAAGTTTCCCAAGGGCTGAGATTGAGAACTCTGTGGCAAAACCTGCTTTCATCAGAACAGACCTTTATTCCCTGGGAAGAGAGGTTGTAGAAGTGTCGGGGGGGTGTCTGGCAGCGCCGTGCTGCGTGGCTGCCAACCGCTGCACCCACAGCCAGTTGCATGCTCCTTGTCTTTAAAAAGAGGTTTAGTCATACAAAATGAAGCAGTATCTATGTGCAGTATTTGCACATCTGTACCAGTCTTCCCCCAAACCAATTACTCATGCTCTCTGAACCGGCATAGTTTATGATAAAGCTCAATATATTGCCCAGGGATAAAAGCCTGTAATAGAAATTTTAGAAAGCTGAACTTATAACACAGATAACATATCTAGTCAGACTGCAAAGGACATATTTGGAGAACCATTTCCATTTAACTACTTGTGTCCCCATTTTAAACCATAGGAGCTTCACCATTGCTGCATGAACTGCATTAAGCCAAAGCTAAACACTCTGCAGAAATTCATTCAAAGGCAAAGACCTACTTCCTTATATCACAACGTCCTAAAACACACAAAGAAGATGCAGAGATGAATTTCTGGATCACCTGAGAGCTCTGTTTATACTTTATCAAAAATAAGCTGATACTTGAAAATCAGCATATGAGGTAAAGAAATAAATCAGAGGTCAGGGAAGGGTTTGGGTTTGTAGCTGCCCATACATTTTTGATTTTCAATGCAAACACAAGGTGTTCACAAGGAGCGTAGCATCTGTTCTGTGCACAACAGTGGGATTTTACACCTAATTCTCTTCAGTGTAGTCTGTCAGCTGGATTTAATAGGGAATTTTCTGCTTCAGTCATATTTATGTTGCTTTGTTAGTGGAAAGCACATTATTCAAAGGTACAATGAGCTTATTTTATGAGTATCACTTTGTCTGTAACAATCAATGCACTGCAGAGAAAACCTGGCACATCTCCATGCTTGAAATGGTGGGGGTCTTTCCTCCTCTGCTGAAAAACCTCTTCTCATCAGCTTGACTTTTCATAAGTCTGTGCTGGCAACTTGTCTGAGTTTACATTTTCTGTCTTCAGCAGTGGTTTCTTTTGAGCCCAAGGATATGGTCCTGGGGACTTTCAATGCAGAAGGTAAGAGTCTGCTTATAATTTTGTTGATAAATTGGGCACTTTTGGCTCCAGGTGATAACAGGTTTTGGTTTATTAGGCTTTATGGTTATCATGAGCAAAAATCTGCATCTCAGGATTTCTGGATAATACCTCTACTTCTTCTGCTGACCTGCATATTCTTGAGCAAACCACTTTATTTCTCCTAATTATCCTCTTTATAAAGAAAGGTTAATAATGATATTTGGTTAAAGTATATAATATTTTCACTAAAAGTCACTCTGGGAACACACTGCAGAGATGCAGCTGGTATCATTCCACTACCACGATGCCTCTGCTTTTTGTCCAGTTATCACAAAGGACCCCAGAGGTACTGCTCCTGCTCCTCCTGTCCCCTTGCTGAAAGGTCAGTGACTCCAAGCTTTTCTTTTCCTTTGACTGGCATAGCAATATATCACCTGAAGCATCACAGTTTGAAATCTACGCGTGGTGAGGACAGGACTGCTGGAGAAGCAAATTTAGATCAGGGTCAGGTCACAAAAACACAGTCAGTAAAATCATTCTGAGAGGTATTTGTTGTTCATTGCCTCCAGCCACTTGTTTGCACTCCTCATGCACATAGTTGCAAAACCTCTTCATGTAATATATTTTCTGATACAATGGTTGATCCTTTAAATTACATTCATAGCATTTTCTGCCTGAAGGGTTCATTTTGATTTTACCTTCTCCTTTAATATATAAAATTTCATGGAACTCTTTCCCAGTCTAACAGCTTTTACACCTTTTACAGTTATTATTGCTACAAGCACACTCACGCCATTAGCCACAGCTAAAAGTAGGTGGCGAACCATGTCTTGGAGGTTTTCAGTGGCCCCTTTTTATGGAAATGAACATTCAGGAAGAAGCAAATACACCAGAAAATGTCAAATTTCATTGAATATGGAGGGAAGGAAGGAGCTGCTTTTTGGCTTAGATTGCACTCTCTAGATAACATTCATGTAGCCCTCCCCAGTCCAGAAAAGTGTCATTGCTGTACCAAGGACTGCTCAGAATCACTGAACTTGAACATATCTGAAAATGCGTGTCTTGTGTTGGAGGTCTGCATGGCTACTAGAAGATTATCTGTAATACCTATTCTTAGCAAAGTGCAGAATATCCCAAACTCCGGTTATATTATCTACATGTAGCAGGAATCACTTTCATCACATCACTGTCAAACAAAGCATCACGAAATGAGCACCTTGCTGAGCTATTAGGACCAGCATGTTGCTATTGATCCCTTCCCGCATCCTTTCATGGGCTTCCCTGTGTTCTTACTGGTATTTTCACTCTTTTCATCCATTCTCTTATCCTCAGACAGGTTGTTTTCAATGTGTACTAAAAACAGAACTTCAGAGGGATAAAATTAATGAATTTGAGTTGAATCCAATTAATTAGTTAAGCTGGGGTATTTAAAAGGAAGAGCTTTCAAAATGTGGAAACTATATACATAGTCACTTTGAAAATGAAGTATGTTCTTTGTGAAATACCACGTTCTTTGTATTGACATTTAGAAAAAATGAAACCATTTGATTTCCATTTGAAAATAGAGTTTTCATTAACAAATTAGCTTATATAAATAGTGAAATTAAAAAAAAAAAAAAGGAAAATAATAAAAAAGATAAATAATCCCCCAATTCAACAAAACATTCCTGGCCAATGCTACAGCTTCACATAATCTAAAAATTAAGACCAGTGTAACTTCTAGGATAAAGAACCTCCCTAAAATTATTCTACTTAACCTCAACTTATTTTCCCCTTGATATTTCCTTCTGGTTACAAAGCAGCAAACCCTGCATTTGCCCAGCTCTGCATCAGTCAAATCATTTTCTACCTTCACTAATGTTGCTATTAGTTTTGGTACCCTTGTATGAAATGGCACTATATATTTTTTTAGGCTATTTACTCAGAAATGACATCTCACGTTATCTCACTTGCACTTCCTCTCTCAGTACGGCTGACTAATCAGCAACCTTTTTTTTTTTTTTTTCTAGTAACTGGCATAGCTCTTTACCTCTGTATGCAACATACAAAATTTACAAAAACACAAACAGAAACAAACCAAACAAACTAAAAAAAATCTAAACAACACCTCCTTTACCTGCCCAGTTTAGCAGTTACACTGGTCATATTTAACAAGCATAATGTTTTTTTTTTTTTTTCTGAAAGGCAAGAGATGTGAAGCAGTGACCAGTGTGGATACTCTTTGCTTTTCTAATCTTTGTCTTGAATATTTTTTTTCTCTATGACCAGCAGTTCACAGAAAACCTGCCCCAGGATATTACCCTGACCTGCTATCTGAAATGAAAATCTGACTGTTTATTGCTCCATGTCTTCTTCTGCTTTTCTCTTTCTGCTTATTCAGGAGAGGACAGATTTTCGGAAGCTGTGGTCCCGGTGGGAGTGAGAACCACCTCCCCAGCAGATGTTAACTCAGTGGAAGTCAAAATTGTCCCTACTGAGAATATTCCTGCAGGCACATCTACACGGATGAAAGGAAAAGGCAAGTACAGGCTGCACTGCATCTGCACTAATGTAATTTACACCCCTCTGTTCAGAGCTACCTGAGGAACCAGCATTTCTCACCGACTCATATAATAGCATCGTTTTCTCCCTAGAGCTGATTAGATTACAAAGGATAAAGGGTGTTCAACAGGGAAAGAAGGATACAGGGTGTTCAACACCGAAAGTGGCAGTTCACTCTCTAACAGTGACCAGGAAAACTCACTTAACCATCAGTGAACAGTCTTCAGACTATGAATTCAGCAAATGTTAGAAGACTACCAATTGATTACAGCTTAGAACATGTACTTTTGGTCACATTACTTGTAGAAGAGTTTATTCTAGATTTGCAAATCTAATCTTTACAAGTCTAACCTGTGCACGTGTAATCTCCAGAGACAAGCCCTGCAAGAGGTGTCCAGGGCACAGCTTCCCCTGGGGTAGCTGTGGACCTGGCACTGTCTGACAGGGGACCCAATGGACCTGAAGGAAAAGGTAAATGAAGATTATTTTTTTCAGTTACATCTAGTGAAAAATGTAGTTACCTCTAAATTAAAAATTAGGATTGTATTACAGATAAAGATTATAGTTATTTTAAGCCAGTTAGACATGTACATATGGACACGTACCATGAAGGAATTGTGCACATCTTAGTTTGAATACACCTTTAATGTTACGTGGAGAATATTTCAAATGAAAAATTTGAAAGGTCAGGACAAAAATTGTTTCTTTCAGCACAACTTAGTCATTGCCCAGCTATCACTGTGGAGTTATATAGAGTCATTAGGACTCTATTTTCTGAATTAGCCAAGAGAAAAGCTACTGAATTCTTATTTCTCTCAGATGGATTTGAATGTTCTGGAAGTAATATTTAAATATGAAAGATTACATAGGGTTGCAAACTACTCTCATTGCAATCCATTTTGATTTGTATTTTATATCTCTGTAGGGAATCTCTCTTTCCATTAAATATTTCCCTCCATTTCTCTTGCTGACTTGCTCAGTGGTATTATAAAAGGCATAGGTCATGGAGTGGAGCAATGATTTTGAAATAATATTACATTGTCTTTAAAAATAAATAAATAAATAAACATACAAATAAATAAATAAATGATGGTTCTCAAAATACTTTTATCATCAGAAGAGTGCCCCCAACTGTTGAAAACAAGGTATGTCAAATAACATCTTCTTGCTTTATAGCATGTGAACGATTAACCTTTCTGCAAGAGAGAGGAAATGGAAGAGCGAAGAGGGAGCTGCCGCAGCTAGGAGAAATGCTGTTCTGTTTAACTGAGCGATGCCCAGAGGAATTTGAGTCTTACGGTTGCTACTGTGGCCAAGAAGGCAGAGGTTATCCTACTGATGCACTGGACAGGTGTGGGCTCTTAGCTTCGGGTATTATGGACCAACAAAGATCAGCGTGCCGTGTGCCATTTACAAATTAACCTTCTCCTTAGGTGAAAGTTGTAACAGCTGGGAGCCACGTGGGGTCTAAGTATAGTGAACAGCGCACAAAATTTTCCTGAACTTGCACACAAATAAAACTACCCACACATGATAAAGTAGACTAGATCAAGGCTAGCGAAGGCTCTGGCCGCCATCTTCAAGTTTTCAGATTTTTAGCCGATAGCATTTGAACACTTCAAGACAGTGCCCATGGAGGATTGGGCCACAGTTGCAATTTCTATTTTAAATCTTGAATTAAACTATCAAACAAAACTATACCACCTTTAAGCATGTGATATCAAAGGAATTAGGAAGGTGGTTGTAAAGTGCAGATGTTATTATTTTCTTCTTTATGGAAATTTTTTTCCATGATATGAAAACTGGAATTTCTCAGTTTTAATGGTCATTGAAAATAGATAAAGTAATTGTGAATACACTGTGATTGATGCAGAAAAATGAATTATTTTCCACTTACATTTACTGTTTATTTTAGGTGCTGCTTCTCTCATCACTGTTGTATGGAACAAGTTAAGAAGCTTGGATGCCATGCAGAAAGAACTTCAAGATCTGAAGTTGTATGTTTTGATCACACGCCAAAATGTAAGTTTGGGTTAGAGGACATTTCTTATTTTCTGATGACAGTGTATCCAAGTATTACAGACTGGATACCACCATACCTGTGACGTGCTAGAGGTGAGTGGGGAGTCAGAAAAAAACGGCTTACAAAATTTCATCAATGCTTACTCCAAAGCTGAAGCATTTTTCCTATTTGAGGTAAAGGCTATTACATCACTGTGCATAATGTGATTGGGTCAGAATGAGAGAATTGCATTCATATTTATTGACTGCAGACAAAGGACACCTGTTGGTGTCTTTATATTCACAAATTCAGCAAAAGCCAGTCACAGCTTTAGCTGCTCAGACCTCAGTGTCAGGCGTATTTAGATGATTAAAGGTGAATTTGAACATTTTAGTTCAAAGCTCATCTACCTGTGTAAAATTACATGTTGACTACTTGTAACTGCTTTTGAATATTAATTTTGAATTTTCTCTTTCAGGTATTGGTTGGAGTCTGTGTGAGAAACTCCTATGTGCTTGTGACAAGACGGCAGCCGAGTGCATGGCTTCTGCCTTCTTCAATGAAAGCCTTAAGTTTCCACAAGGACAAGCGTGCCAAGAGGAGAAAGTCTCATGCCGAAGCGGCCCTTACGAAAGGCCTTCAGTCGGCACAGAAACGGGCGCTGGGTTTTCCAGCTCTGAGGAGAGCAGTGAGGAGGAAGGTCCCCTGTGGAGCACGTTCAGGAGAGCAAAGAGAGAGACACGTGGAGTCCTTTTGGAGACCCCAGGACCGGGCAACATGAAGGCAGATAACCAACCACGGCCGCTTCCTTGAGAAATGGCACGGGGAATTTCACAGCCAGCCCTGGTGTACCTTACTCTCTTATCACTCTGCACGCAGTTTTACATTTTCCAGCACACTAATGACATAATCATAGGCTAAGTATTTAAAGCTAAGATGTATTCTCCTTTCCATAGTGAAGTCATCACTACAGAACATCTATGTAGAGAAGCTGTTACCTTAAGTAATTACTTGGCAGTAGTCTGCATAACTGTATTTGATTTCTGGTCAAAGCTCTGGTTTTTGTTCTGATCAAAGACCGATTTTTCTTAACTGTGTAGTTGGTTCAGACTGGATCGTACTGATGGTGGCTAAGTATTTCAGCTTTTTAAATAAACCAATCTGCAACTACTCCAAGTCCTTCTGCAGACATTACTCTTTTACTGAGCAAAGCAGGAAACACTCAGAAGAAAAGCTTAGGTAATTACATTAAAATGTGTTCCTTCTTCCCTAATTTGAATTTTCACCCCACAGAGTTTCTGCCGGGCTGCTAGAACACAGCAATAAAAGGTATATTCTTTGCCCCAACCCTGGGTACTATGCATAGTTATCTCCAGTTTTGAGAGATTTCAGGATGTTTAAGGTTCTACTTTCTGGGATCAGCTAAAACTAGTGTACAGTATCTAATGCAAAACTAGAGTAAAAAAAGAGTAAAAAAAAACTAGAGTAAAAAAAAAAAAAACTAGTTGTACCTGTCTCAACTTTGCCTTGGAACTAGGAAGGCTTCTAACAATTTTCACACTTCAATTTTCTTAACAAAGGCAGGCTTTTATTATTGACTGAGAAGAAATATGAAAAAGCAAATTAGGAAGCAATTTCATGTTTTAATAAACATTAAAAGCTTTCCAAATTTCCCTCTCTCTATAACCTTCCCCCACGACAAAAGATGACCACTAACATTTCTTGGATGACCAGGACAAAAGATGACCACTAACAAAACCAGTTCCTACAAACTGCCTGGTGATTCAGTTGCTCTCAAAAGTCTAATGTTCTTGTCTATAACCCTGCTTTAAAAAGTCTAATTTTGTTTTAAAAGTATTCATTACAGATCAATGACTCTAACCCAATGCTGGAGACAGAAATGCTGCCCATGTTCCTCCATACCATGAAGTACTTAACTGGACCACATCATTTTGGTCTCCTTTTGCCAAGTCGGCACTGCGACAACAGGTGACAATGCAACTGAATGCTCTTGAGCAAGTAGTCAACACTACAAACCTCTGGTTAGTCATATTCCCTCTTTAGCATTTCTCCTGCATTAAAAACTGGAAAGGATTAGAGCAGTGCTCATCCATTTCTGTACAGTGCTGAGGATGAAATTTGCACAATGCTGATACATTTACTCATTCCAGAACTGGAACTTCTGAGTTATCAGCCTTTTATCATAGTGATGGAAAACTATTTCTGTATTTCAGAGCATTTAGAAATAAAAACGATAATTAAAAGGTCAGATGGCTAATTACCCGAAACAGGGAAAATTGGCCTTTAAACAAGTGAATTAAAGTGCATCGCTACTTAATAAAACCACAAGCTCATTTCTCTGATTGATGAAAAAAGTGCTGCTCCTCTGAAGCCTGCATTTAAAATACACACTTAAGAGAAAAAAAAAAATCCCTTTTGGCTAATTATTAGAAGCTAGGATTACATTCATGGTTATACAATCAACACAAGCATTTATTCACTGAAATACGTCATTTTTGTTTAATTTCAGAGATAGAGATAGATCATTTGAATCAATCAAGTAACAAAGATTACATTATAAATATGCTGTTATTTAGGTGATGTTGTAATTAACTGCTGTGGGAGTTTTTTTTCCAGTATCTCATTTCAGGAAAAAATTAACTTTGAAATTGTTCCGTAATTACTACCATAAAAACTGTGTTGATAAAGAGTAAGTTGAGCTATGATTAGCTATATTCATTCTCAGAGATCAGCTCTAAAAATAAAAATAAATAAATGGAACAAAATGAGGGAGAAATCATAGCTTTTTTTCTTCCCTCATTCTCTCTGTAACTTTACACTACAGTTTTAAAAGATTTGGGACATACTTGGCAAAAACCAAATTGCATCCACAAAGCAAACAACTAATTGCTCATTTAAAAAGATTTTCTACTTCATTAGATACCAGTTTACTTATTTTTAAGCACATAGTCTTTGTCTGCAACCTGCTATAGAAACAAAGACTTGGGAAACTAATTTTATGAACAACTTGACATCGTTTAGGAAGACTTTGAAACCTCTTTGGAAACTTTGAAAGACAGTACTATTAAGGTGTACTGGACATCTTCAACACAGAGTTATTAAAATTGGTAGCAATGAATGAATTAAGTCTTTCATACAAAGGCAAAAATCTCTTCTTGGTTAGATTCCAGACAAACTCCCCCAGGCCCCAGAAAGTAGTCAATTACAAGTCTTGGTTTTGTGTTACAAGGTTGATGACCATGCATCTTAATAGAAGGTTCTGAGATCCACGATAAGCCATAATAACAAACAGAAAGAACATGCCTACCCTATTATCATTTTGTAAATATACTCCAAATGACTGCAGAAATGAAGAACAGAGGAACAAGTTAAAAAAAATGACAATATAAACCTGTCTATATCTAGAATATGTCTTATGTGAGCAAGAGAAGGTCCCAACGTCCTCAAAGTAAAACAACAAGAAAGTAAAATCTTTTTCCCTCCTGTGTCACGGTGTACTTTAAAACCTTGTAAATAAGTGAAGGCTACAAATAAAAGAGGGTAACAAACAGAAACTCAAACCTATTAGATGGCATCACTGTTTGAAAAATGGTACCTGTTGGGAGAATACAGATCTTCAAAAACTCTTGCATCATTCCTTGAAACGGACATCATGATACCTTACCCAGAGTCAGCCCTGAAAAGCATGACTTATCTTCTTGAAGCTTATTTGTCATGAGGAAATGATTTTTGAATTATTGCTTTCTCAGATTTTGGTAGTCTTTGCAGTAGTAATAGTTCAAAAGTAAGTAGTAGTTTAACAATGCTGCAATGCTTTATGTTTGCAAAAAAAGTTGTGTAAAATGAGATTTAGTTTAAATGCCAAAAAAAAAGTTGTAAGTTTTAATTGAAAACACTAAAAATCAAATGACACCTTAGAGAAGACTTATTTTAAATTTTGGTTTATTTTATTGCTTAAATATAGATTGCACAGTGTGTTCTTACATTTATTGAACTGGTTCATTACATACAGTACAGAATATATGACCATCAGAACAAC